>NW_021703773.1:8303300-8548581 GCF_005190385.1 Monodon monoceros | reverse complement strand
GGACGCGCAGGCCCAGCGGCCATGGCTCACGGGCCCAGCCGCTCCGCAGCATGTGGGATCTTCCCAGACCGGGGCACGAACCCATGTCCCCTGCATCGGCAGGCGGACTCTCAACCACTGCGCCACCAGGGAAGCCCAGACTCTACCTTTCTTGAGGCACTTTCTCTTGCTTAAAGAGGGAAAAGTCTGTAGGCAGGTAACTTAAGGTCCATGGTCAGTTGCCTTGCCTTTATAAAAAGTAGTCACACACCTGGGATGAAGCCAACAGGAATACCAATGACCCACCAAAAAAAAAAAAAAAAAAAAAATCCTACATAGGCAAACACTAAAGCTAATGTAATGTGACCAGTTTGCAACAGTTAAAGACCAAATGTCTGGCTGTAAGAAAAGGATACGTGACTCAATATAATGTCTATAAATTGATAAAATATAAAACACATTCATCCCTTTATTTGGAAAAATATATATATAGTCACCTTGCTGTACATTACATCCCCAGAACTTATTTATCTTATAACTGGAAGTTCTTGCCTTTTGACCACCTTCACCCATTTCCCTCTCCCCTGACCTATACCTCTGGTAATCACCAATCTGTTCTCTACAACTACGAATTTGATTTTTTTAGAGTCCACATATAGGTGAGATCATACAGTATGTCTTTTTGCATCTGACTTATTTCCCTTAGAATAATGCCCTCAATGTCCATCCATGTTGTTGCAAATGGCAGGAAATCCTTCTTTCTCATGGCTGAATAATGTCCCATTGTGTATATACAGTTGACTCTTGAACAACACAGGTTTGAATTGTATGAGCCCATTTACACATGGATTTTATTTTTAGTACATATGCTACTATGTTTATGGTTGTGGCTGGTTGAATCCATGGATGCAGAACCACAGATATAGAGGGCTGACCATAAAGTTAGATTCAGATTTGGGGGGGGGGTGTTTGTCGGCACCTCTGACTCTCACTCATTCAAAGGTCACCTGAAATATATATCATATTATTTAAGTCTATTCATTTGTCTTTGGACACATAGGTTATTTCCATGTCTTGGCTATTGTAAATAATGCTGCAATGAACATAAGAGTGCAGATGTCTTTTTGAGTGATTTCATTTTCTTTGGATAAATACCCAGAAGTAGAATTGCTGGATCATATAGTAGTTCTATTTTTAATTTTTTGAGGAACCATCATACTATTTTCCATAGTATCTGCAACAATTTATATTCTTACCACTAGTGTGCAACGGTGCCCTTTTCTCCACATCCTTGCTAGCAATGGTTAATTCTTGTCTTTTTGATAATAGCCTTCCTATTAGCCTACACTAGCAAGTATAAGGTGGGTGGTATCTCATTGTGGTTTTGATATGTATTTCCCTAATGATTGATGATGTTGAACACCTTTTTATGTACCTGTTGTCCATTTGTATATTTTCTTTGGAAAAATGTCTATTCAATTCCTCTGCCCAATTTTTAATTGGATTTTTTTTTTTTTGCTATTGAGCTGTATGAGTTTTTAAAATATATTTTGGATATTAACCCCTTATCAGATACATGATTTGCAAATATTTACTCCCATTCTATCGATTGCCTTTTCATTTTGTTGGTGGTTTTCTTTTCTGTGCAGAAACATCTCACTTTGACATAGTCCCACTTGTTAATTTTTGCTTTTGTAGCTTGTGCTTTTGGTGTCAAGTCCAAAAAATCTTTGCCTAGACAAATGTCAAGGTGCTTACTGCCTATATTTTCTTCTAGGAGTTTTATGGTTTCAGGTCGGTCTTACCTTTAAGTCTTTAACTCAAGCCCTTTAGCAGACTTTTGTGTATGCTGTAAGATAGTGGTTCAGTTTCATTCTTCTGCATGTGACTGTCCAGTTTTCCCAACACCATTTATTGAAGAGATTATACTTTACTCACTGTATATTCCTGGCTCTTTTGCTGTAAATTAATTGACCATATATGTGTAGGTTTACTTCTTAAAGTCTCTTTTCCTTCAGTCACCTCAGAAGCCACAGCATGATAGAATGCAGGTCACTCCCATGACAAAGGTAGAGAAATGAGATGAATTGTATATGCCCACTTTCTCCTTCCAAACTCACCCAAGAAGTATTACAGGAGCTTCCCATATTCAGAAGGAAACAGTAGAAGGATAAATAAAAGCTTCATTTCCCTGTACAAAAATACTATAAAAGTCTGGCAAGTAAAACAAACAAGCAAACAAACAACTGAGTACCAAAAGCAGCTTAGAAGAAAAAATAAATCAAGGGAGGAGAGAAAGAAAGAAAGAAAGAGAAAAGAAAGGGAGGGAGGGAGGGAAGGAGGGAGGGAGGGAGGGAGAAAGGAAGGAAGGAAGGAAGGAGAAAAGAAAGGAAAAAAGGAAGAAAGAAAGAAAAGGAAGGAGAAAAGAAAGAAGGGAAGAAAGAAAGGAAGGAAGGAAGAAAAAAGAAAGGAAGGAAGGAAGGAGAAAAGAAAGGGAGGGAGGGAGGAAAGAAGGAAGGAAGGAGAAAAGAAAGGAAAAAAGGAAGAAAGAAAGAAAGGAAGGAAGGAAGAAAGAAAGAAAAGAAAGTCACAGAATTAAAATTTCAAATATCTCCAATTCCCTTCAAAGTACTGGATATTTGAACTGATAATTTTATATCAAGAAGCTCTGTACCTTAAATTCTGAGGGTAATTTAATAATGATCTTATAGACAGTGAAGGTAACCAAGGAGAATGGAATTTTACTATTTGTGAGCAAAGTCCAGGCTTTAAGAGATTCGCCCTTTTTTATCTCAATGAGATAGAAACATGCAAACAGAAGAGAAAAACAAGCAGGAAAAAAAAAACAAAGGACCATGAAAAAAGACTATGCAACTAAACAACAATAGACATTGTTAAAGGAGGATCACATTTTCCCAAGATTTTATAGTGAAAAATTTTATTTATTTATAAAGAATTCATTATGAAAACTTTCAGAAACACTAACAGAACTGTACAATTGTTTAACAGTTGTTGACCTTTTGCCATACTTGTTTATACATATAACTAAATCACTTGACAGTACATTGTGGACCTCATGTATATAAACATCATCTCCTAAGAAGAAGACATTTCCTATGTAACCAAAGCACCATGATTTCACCTAAGAGATCTGAAATGATCCCAAGAATACTTTTTATAAATTTTTTTTGTCTTTACACAAAGATCTAATCATAGCTAACATATTACATTAAGTTTTAGGTCTCTTTTTTCCTAGAACAATCTCCTCTACTTGTTTGTTCCTTGACATTGACATTTGGCTGAGTCAAGGACAACTGTCTTTTAAATACTGCACATTCTGGATCAGTCTCACTGTTTCCTCAAAGAGTAGTTTAATTTACTTTCTATCCTCTCTGTTTCCTACAACCTGGAAATGAAATCAACGAGAACATTTGTCAGTCCAGAAAATGTACCAAAACTGGCATTCCATTTCAGTGTACCTTGCTCAGAAACACTGCTTCCACACTTCCTCCAAAGACTGAGCAAACTATGTAGCCTGGAAGAAGAAAGAGTGAGGTGTGGTTGCAATTGATCCTTTTCCAAATGACTATCCAATTGTCCACATTTCACTGGTTAAAATTCCATATTTTCTTCAGTGATTTGAAATGTCACTCTCATAGTGCACTAAACTAAATGCTTCTTTGTACTTCAGTCTACTCTGGATTTTCTATTTTGCTGCATTTGTCTGTTTCTTCATACACTAATGTCACTTGTTTTTAGCTACAGTATAGTATAGCACGGTACAGTATAGTATATTTTATATTTGGTACATTCACATCTTCATTGCTACTTTTTCTTCTGCAGGGCTTTGTTAACCATTACTGCTTATTTATTTTTCCATCTGAATTTTAGAATCAGATTGCTAGCTTCTGAACAAAAAGTACTTGTGGAGATTTTTTTTGCTATTGTAACAAATTTATACATTAACTTTGGAAGAAGTGACATTTTTACGATGCTGAGTTTTCTTATACAAAACAAAAATATCTTTCTATTTGCTCAAAACTACTTGTGTGACTTTCAGGAGTTTTTTAAAGTCCTTCACATGTAAGTTTTGTGCATTGCTCATTTCGTTTACTTCTAAGTATTTCACCTTTTTTTGTTATTGTAAATGAAGATGTCATCTCTTTCATTGTATTTCTTAACTGCTAGTGTTTGTACAGACAAATACTATTGATTTTTGTATATTAATTTTATATCCTTCTACATGACTAAATTTTCTTATCACTTGTATTAGTTTCAGCATTAAACCTCCTGGGCTTTTCAGACGCAATATTATATCACTTTCAATGAGATACTTTAAGAACTTTTCCTTTTCAATTTCAATGTCTTGAGTTGCATTCTTATTTCTGACTGTGAAGTCTGCTATCTTTAATTCAACATTAAAAAGAAGTAGAGATAGGAGTTCTTGTCTTGTTCCTGATTTTAGCAAGCAGACTTCTAGTACTCCTCCATTAAGTAGGATACCAACATTTGGAATGAGGTATACGTTTTATCATTTTAAGAAAGTATAGGGAGCCTGAACCAAGATGGCGGAGTAGAAGGACGTGCTCTCACTCCCTCTTGTGAGAACATCAGAATCACAACTAGCTGCGGGACAATCATCGACAGGAAGACACTGGAACTCACCAAAAAAGATACCCCACATCCAAAGACAAAGGAGAAGCCACAATGAGACGGTAGGAGGGGTGCAATCACAGCAAAATCAAATCCCATAACTGTGGAGTCGGTGCCTCACAGACTGGAGAACACTTATACCACAGAAGTCCACCCACTGGAGTGAAGGTTCTGAGCCCCACGTCAGGCTTCCCAACCTGGGGTTCTGGCGACGGGAGGAGGAATTCCTAGAGAATCAGACTTTGAAGGCTAGAGGGATTTGATTGTAGGACTTCGACAGGACTGGGGGAACAGAGACTACACTCTTGGAGGGCACACACAAACTAGTGTGCGCACTGGGACACAGGGGAAGGAGAAGTAAACCCAGGGGAGACTGAACCGGACCTACCTGCTAGTGTTGGAGGGTCTCCTGCGGGGGGGGGGGATGACTGTGGCTCACCGTGGGCACAAGAACACTGGCATCAGAAGTTCTGGGAAGCACTCTGTGGCCTGCGTCCTCCCAGAGTCTGCCATTAGCCCTACCAAAGAGCCCAGGTCAGCTCCAGTGTTGGGTTGCTTCAGGCCAAACAACGAACAGGGATGGAACCCAGTCCCACCCATCAGCAGACAAGAGGATTAAAGTTTTACTGAGCTCTGCCCATGAGAGCAACACCCAGCTCTACCCACCACCAGTCCCTCCCATCAGGAAACCTGCACAAGCCCCTTAGATAGCCTCATCCTCCAGAAGGCAGATAGCAGAAACAAGAAGAACTACAATCCTGCAGCCTGTGGAACAAAAACCACATTCACAGAAAGATAGACAAGATGAAAAGGCAGAGGGCTATGTACCAGATGAAGGAACAAGATAAAACCCCAGAAAAACAGCTAAATGAAGTGGAGATGGGGAACCTTCCAGAAAAAGAATGCAGAATAATGATAGTGAAGATGATCCAGGACCTTGGAAAAGCAATGGAGGTAAAGATAGAGAAGATGCAAGAAATGTTTAACAAAGTCCTAGAAGAATTACAGAACAAACAAACAGAGATGAACAATACAATAACTGAAATGAATATTACACTAGAAGGAATCAATAGCAGAATAAGTGAGGCAGAAGAACGGATAAGTGACCTGGAAGACAGAATTGTGGAATTCACTGCCGCAGAACAGAATAAAGAAAAAAAAAGAATGAAAAGAAATGAAGACAGCCTAAGAGACCTCTGGGACAACATTAAACGCAACAACATTCACATTATAGGGGTCCCAGAAGGAGAGGAGAGAGAAAAAGGACCTGAGAAAATATTTGAAGAGATTACAGTTGAAAACTTCCCTAACATGGGAAAGGAAATAGCCAGCCAAGTCCAGGAAGCGCAGCGAGTCCCATACAGGATAAACCCAAGGAGAAACATACCGATACACATAGTAATCAAATTGGCAAAAATTAAAGATTAAGAAAAATTATTGAAAGCATCAAGGAAAAAATGACAAATAACATACAAGAGAATTCCCATTAGGTTAACAGCTGATTTCTCAGCAGAAATTCTACAAGCCAGAAGGGAGTGGCACGATATACTTAAAGTGATGAAAGAGAAGAACCTACAACCAAGATTACTCTACCCAGCCAGGATCTCATTCAGATTCGATGGAGAAATCAAAAGCTTTACAGACAAGCAAAAGCTAAGAGAATTCAGCACCACCAAACCAGCCCTACAACAAATGTTAAAGGAACTTCCCTAAGTGGGAAACACAGGAGAAGAAAAGGACCTACAAAAACAAACCCAAAACAATAAAGAAAATGGTCATAGGAACATATATATCGATAATTACCTTAAACGTGAATGGATTAAATGCTCCAGCCAAAAGACGCAGGCTCGCTGAATGGATACAAAAACAAGACCTGTATATATGCTGTCTCCAAGAGACCCACTTCAGACCTAGGGACACATACAGACTGAAAGTAAGGGGATGGAAAAAGATATTCCATGCAAATGGAAAGCAAAAGAAAGCTGGAGTAGCAATTCTCATATCAGACAAAATAGACTTTAAAATAAAGAATGTTACAAGAGACAAGGAAGGACACTACCTAATGATCAAGGGATCAATCCAAGAAGATATAACAATTATAAATATATAGGCACCCAACATAGGAGCACCTCAATACATAAGGCAACTGCTAACAGCTATAAAAGAGGAAATCGACAGTAACACAGTAATACTGGGGGACTTGAACACCTCACTTACACCAATGGACAGATCATCCAAACAGAAAATTACTAAGGAAACACAAGCTTTAAATGACACAACGGACCAGAGAGATTTAACAGATATTTATAGGACATTCCATCCAAAAACAGCAGATTACACTTTCTTCTCAAGTGCGCATGGAACATTCTCCAGGATAGATCACATCTTGGGTCACAAATCAAGCCTCAGTAAATTTAAGAAAACTGAAATCATATCAAGCATCTTTTCTGGCCACAACGCTATGAGATTAGAAATGAATTACAAGGGAAAAAATGTAAAAAACACAAACATATGGAGGCTAAACACTATGTTACTAAATAACCAAGAGATCACTGAAGAAATCAGAGAGGAAATCAAAAAATACCTAGAGACAAATGACAATGAAAACACGAAAATCCAAAACCTATGGGATGCAGCAAAAGCAGTTCTAAGAGGGAAGTTTATAGCTATACAAGCCTACCTCAAGAAACAAGAAAAATCTCAAATAAATAATCTAATCTTACACCTAAAGGAACTAGAGAAAGAAGAACAAACAAAACCCAAAGTTAGCAGAAGGAAAGAAATCATAAAGATCAGATCAGAAATAAATGAAAAAGAAACAAAACAATAGCAAAGATCAATAAAACTAAAAGCTGGTTCTTTGAGAAGATAAACAAAATTGATAAAGCATTAGCCAGACTCATCAAGAGGGAGAGGACTCAAATCAATAAAATTAGAAATGAAAAAGGAGAAGTTACAACAGACACCGCAGAAATACAAAGCATCCTAAGAGACTACTACAAGCAACTCTATGCCAACAAAATGGACAACCTGGAAGAAATGGACAAATTCTTAGAAAGGTATAACCTTCCAAGATTGAACCAGGAAGAAATAGAAAATATGAACAGACCAATCACAAGTAATGAAATTGAAACTGTGATTAAAAATCTTCCAGCAAAGAACAGTCCAGGACCAGATGGCTTCACAGGTGAATTCTATCAAACATTTAGAGAAGAGCTAACACCCATCCTTCTCAAACTCTTCCAAAAAATTGCAGAGAAAGGGACACTCCCAAACTCATTCTATGAGGCCACCATCACCCTGATACCAAAACCAGACAAAGACACTACAAAAAAAGAAAATTACAGACCAATATCACTGATAAATATAGAGGCAAAAATCCTCAACAAAATACTAGCAAACAGAATCCAACACCACACTAAAAGGATCATACACTATGATCAAGTGGGATTTATCCCAGGGATGCAAGGATTCTTCAATATATGCAAATCAATCAATGTGATACACCATATTAACAAATTGAAGAATAAAAACCATATGATCATCTCAAAAAATGGAGAAAAAGCTTTTGACAAAATTCAACACCCATTTATGATGAAAACTCTCCAGGAAGTGTGCATAGAGGGAACCTACCTCAACCTAATAAAGGCCATATATGACAAACCCACAGCAAACATCATTCTCAATGGTGAAAAACAGAAAGCATTTCCTCTAACATCAGGAACAAGAGAAGGATGTCCACTCTCACCTCAATTATTCAAGATAGTTTTGGAAGTCCTAGCCTCTGCTATCAGAGAAGAAAGAGAAATAAAAGGAATACAAATTGGAAAAGAAGAAGTAAAACTGTCACTGTTTGCAGATGACATGACACTATACATAGAGAATCGTAAAGATGCCACCAGAAAACTACTAGAGCTAATCAATGAATTTGGTAAAGTTGCAGGATACAAAATTAATGCACAGAAATCTCTTGCATTCCTATACACTAATGATAAAAAATCTGAAAGAGAAATTAAGGAAACACTCCCATTTACCATTGCAACACGAAGAATAAAATACCAGGAATAAACCTACCTAGGGAGACAAAAGACCTGTATGCAGAAAACTATAAGACACTGATGAGAGAAATTAAAGATGATACCAACAGATGGAGAGATATACCATGTTCTTGGATTGGAAGAATCAATATTGTGAAAATGACTATACTACCCAAAGCAATCTACAGACTCAATGCAATCCCTATAAAATTACCAATGGCATTTTTTACGGAACTAGAACAAAAACTCTTAAAATTTTTGTGGAGACACAAAAGACCCCGAATAGCCAAAGCAGTCTTCAGGGAAAAAAACGGAGCTAGAGGAATCAGACTCCCTGATTTCAGACCAAAGTGAAAAATATCTTCCATCAGGCATTCTTGCCTATACGATTTTAAATCCAGGTGCAAATCAGACTGGCTCAAATTCATTTGGATGCATTTTCTGTAATATAATAGGAAGAGCTTTTCCCTTAGTTAATAAATCTACTCTCATGCAGAAACCAACCAAACAAGAAGGTTTATAGTTTCCAGAACACTCAGTACATACACTGCCTTTTCTTTGCTCAGGTTATTCCTGCTACGTGAAATGTTCCTCTTCACTCGTTTTGCCTTGCCCATCCAGGAACCAGCAGAAGTTTCTCAACGAGTGAAGAATTACCTGCCAAGGAAGATATTGTTCTAAAATTCTGGTAGCTTTGGCTGTGATTCTCCCATGAGTAGCTTTGGCTGTGATTCTCCCATAAGTGATTGCCACAGGCTTCATGGGCTTCATTCAGTACTCCATCCGATATGCCACAGACAATTCAAGTACTATTTGATGTATTGGTTGCTTGCTCCGCAACTTAATCAAGAGGCCCACTCAAAGTTGGAGTAGGGATCCTACCAGAGCTGGTGCTTTAAAATTTACTTGGCAAAAGGATCAATGGGATATATTTGCCTTCAAGGTCCACAGACCCCCAATGAAGTTTGTGCCTTCTTTCATGGTGATAAGTGTAACAAGGTATAGCAGTAGTGCTGATATACCAAAATGTTATAAATCACTAGTTTTCTCCATCTTCAAGAATACCATAGGCATGTCAGAATCCTGAATACTTTGAGAGTTTTTCTCCCACCTTCTGTCAAGCTTAGAGGTATCTGCTTCCTCCTTACCAGTGATATCATCAATATAGTAGACCAGAGGGACTTCCCTCGTGGCGTAGTGGTTAAGAATCCGCCTGCCAATGCAGGAGACACGGGCTCGAGCCCTCATCCAGGAAGATCCCACATGCCGTGGAGCAACAAAGCCCGTGTGCCACAACTACTGAGTCTGCGCTCTAGAGCCCGCGAGCCACAACTACTGAAGCCCGCGTGCCTAGAGCCTGTGCTCTGCAACAAGAGAAACCACCGCAATGAGAAGCCCACGCACCGCAAGGAAGAGTAGCCCCCGCTCACCGTAACTAGAGAAAGCCTACACGCAGCAATGAAGACCCAGCACAGCCAAAAATAAATAAATAATATATAGTAGACCAGAGAGATGTCCTGTGATATGGGGAGATAATCTAAATTCTTGGAGATTAAATCATGAAAGAGAGACAGGGGTTTGGCATAGTCTTGAGATAAGACAGCTCTCTGCTGAATGGAAACTTACCCTGCTCTTCTCTGATAATTGCACAGATGCTGGGAGAAGTCAGCTTGATATCTGCATTCCAGAGGTAGAGCATGTGTTGTTAACTCCAATAAAAAGATAACAAATGGAACAGCAATTGCAATTTGTTCACCACCTGATAAAATTTGTGAGATCCACTGTCATCTTTCATTTTACCAATCTATCTTACACATAACCCAAAAGGGAGAATTAAATGGAATTGTGATAAGAATCACTAACCCGAATCTTTCAATTATTGAATGATGGCCCTAATCTTTGTTATTTCACTAGAACATGGTATTGATTTTTGTGTGCTATTTTGGTGGGTAGCATGATTTCTAGGGGCTTCTACTTGCTCCTTGATACCATATTATCACTCATACCACAGTTTAGGGGCCAGTGTGGGAAGTTTGCCAGTAGCTTATCTCAACTATGCATTCAGCAATCAAAGAAGTAACAAGAGCTTACTTTTGCAGACTCCTTGGACCCACAGTTGATTTGACTTGGGACAATAAGTTATTTGTCACCTGAAACTCACAACCTTGACTCTGATAAGTGGACCAAAGTAATGTCCTTGATCCATCGAGATTAGCACTTGCTCAGAGCTGCAAAAGGTTGAGGATTTACTTTCAGTCTATATACAGATTCCCTGGTAAATATTTACAGGTCTCTTTGGAGATGGCTATGAGGACGATTTGTAGTCATATGTTCTGTGCTATCAAAGGATAGTTGCTGAAAGCTTCACAGGCTCTCCTTCATACAAAAGGCTCTCAGTCTGTGAAATAAGTCAAATCTGGGGCCTGGGTAGCTCAAGTTAAGCCTATGTTTGTTGGAACTCTGGTGGTTAAGAAGTGCTGCCAGATAGCTTCTGGCACGTTCAGATCTGATCATCTCCACCATAACGAGGAAATACCATTAAGTGGAGTAGCTCCTAACTTTATCCTTTTTCTAGAAGACAGTCACTATAGTTTTATTTATTTATGGATTTGTTTGTTTTTTTATTTATTTAAAGAATGCTGGTTCTCTCTCTTCACTCATGTATTTCTTAAGCCTTAGTGAAGGAGTGTCATCTAGATCCTCCAAGGGTTGGTGGATATGTACTTAATGTGGAGGTTACACACAATAAGGGCGCCTTGCTTTCTCCTTATTTGTATTCCTTTCTTTATGTTGTACCCGGAAGTTTCTGACGACTCGACTTCATTTAACATAGTCTGCCTTGAGTTTAGATTTCAGTTCACCAGCTGAGCAGCAAGTATAGCCACTCCCAGCTATGTAAATTAATCCTTTGAATACAGAATCTCTGATAAAGTTTTCCTAAACTTGGTTCAATATAAAATTATGTTTCTTCCACCCTGCTATAAAGCCAAAAAGAAATCAATTTCCACACATATTCCCTAGGTTTCTGCTGATATAAATTATCAAAGTCTTGCAATCTTTTGATATATAACTGTTCTTGAAGGTCAAACTTTATTCTTGTTTTCCTGGGGGACACCGAGCTAGGGTCTGAGAGGTGGCAACATAGGTGAGAATAAATGGCTTCCTTTTCTATGATAAGTCTTCAGATGAAATCATTTGAGGGTGCAAGCCTAAATAACTTGACCTGGTCTCACCAGAAGGGAAGAGGAGTTGTTTCTGTCTGCAGTGCCGTATCAGCAGTATTTCAGGACCAGGGTACTCCAAACCATCTGAATCTATTTGAAAGCTCTTAGTTAAACTCTTGGAGTCCGTCTCTTTCTCAAATATTTCCAACTTTCACTTAGAAGAACTGGTCAGTCTATGAATTCAAATTTGTTGTCATTTATTAGCACTCAGAATCAGACTCAGGTTCTGATTCAAATATATGTCTGCCCTGAAGTGAGAAGAGATAAGAAATTATTTGGGGATAGTCATTGACACTTCCATGATCTCCTGTCCATGGCTTCAGATGAGAATTTAAAACCATGAGCTTGGGCTTCCCTGGTGGCGCATTGGTTGAGAGTCTGCCTGCCGATGCAGGGGACACGGGTTCGTGCCCCGGTCCTGGAGGATCCCACATGCCGCGGAGCGGCTGGGTCCGTGAGCCATGGCCGCTGAGCCTGCGCGTCCGGAGCCTGTGCTCCGCAACAAGAGAGGCCACAACAGTGAGAGGCCCGCGTACCACAAAAATAAATAAATAAATAAAATAAATAAAAAATAAATAAAACCATGAGCTTATCATTTGCTTCCTTTGAACTCATCATGTTCACATTTCTTGTTTTCTCTATTTGTGCAATAATGATCCTCAGGGGCAGACATCCACATGTTCACTAAATTTTTGCCTTCAATCACCCTTTTGTATAAGTAAATACAATGTCTGCCATTGGTCCCTGGGATTGCTATCCTAACAGGATCATCTTTGCATTCATAACTAACTGATTTGGACAACCAAAATCAAATTCCCATGCTCTTTAGTATTCTAGCTGCAACCCCTGCTGCCTCCAATTATAGTGTCAGTGAGGGTTTAGTTTTAGAAAATAGTTTGAGCAATGCATGTTTTCTTACATTTTAGGAAACGGCTTCTAGAATCGTTGGTAGGGTTGAAGAAACAGATTCTAATTGAACGTTCAAGACTGGCACCAAAAGACATACTGCAGAACCTGACCAACAATTCACACTACTATTGCCACTATCAGGAAGCTATTAAAGTCTAGAAAATGCTCTGATCAGGAAGTAACCACAACCACAAAACTTATGAGAAAACTCACGAAGCATGCTGCACTTTCTATGAGTCATACTCGCAGAAATTACACTCCACCCTCCCTCTAGACACCTAAGAAGCTAGTGACTCGATGGATACCAATATCTCTGCTAACACTGATACAGGTAAACCTAACAGCCTCTTGACAGCCTACTGGCAGAAACTCAGAAGCAGTGCAAATGAAGCCTCTGCTTCCATCTTCCAAAAGTCATAAAAATCACCAAATTGGCCAAACATAAATCATATTTTGCTAACCAACTTCAGGGAAACTTGGGAAATGAAGTTTTTTGTTTTCTCTCTCTCAAAGTGAAGAAAAGCACGAGTTGTGTCCTAATTCACCATATTCACCACTTCAAGGGAAGAAGAGCTGATGTCATCATGGGGAACACTAAGAGCTCTTCCCAGCACCAAGGATCACAGTTGTAGGAAAGCTCTTAAGCTCTCTGTGCCTCACATTTCTTTTATATAAAATAAAATGAAATTATGCAGCTCATAAGGACATTGTGCTAAGTCAATGAGACTATGGTGGATGTCGTGCTTGAGGTATAATGGGTGAGTACAAATAAAACTGCCAAAGGAGAGCTGAAGTATTACTTTTCCCCATTCAGGTGCTGCTTGTGTTTTCCTCTCTTTCCACTCCTCAAACCCACCAAACAGGAAACTCAGTATATTATCACTTCTAATTATCACATTAGCTAATATTCAAAACATTTTCCTTTATTAGGTATGAAATCAGACAATGAATGAATCAGAACTAAAATGGAATCACTTGCCTTCCTTCCACTCTCCACCTTCTGATGTAGCTGGCCTGATGTTCAACCCCTGCAGGCTAGTAACAAGAGATGTTTACAGCTATCAACCATTCCCATTGATCAGTACTTTTGCCCTGTGTATTGTTAAATATGTTGAATACCCCTCAGGGGTAAATATTCGTAAAGAATATAAATAGTCATGTAGAAAAGAAACAAATCAGAGAACAAGGCGAGTAGTCAGCTCCTGAATATTAAGAGGTGCCTTAGGAGAAACAGATATCATCCAGCTCCTGAATGAAATTTTTCCCCATTAAATAAAACTGTCTGCTTTCAAATTTAAACTGACTTCCTATGTTGCTCTATAGTTTATGAAGCATCTTCCTATATGCCATTTTATTCAACTTTCACAGCCACCCTGTGAACTGTGAACTGTGAAGTGGAAGTTGTCCCTTGTTAAAATAGCAGTGAAGTACCTCCTCTTTGTATTTTCATGCTTTTTATGTGTTGGACCCGTACTGGGAAAAGACTGCAGTGTGTATACAAGTGGTAGGACCATATTGTGTGTATGTGTGTGTGTGTGTGTGTGTGTGTGTGTGTGTGTGTTTAAAGAAGTAGTCCTTCTCTCAGTTGTGATCCCAGTAAAGTCCTAAGTAGGGGGAAGATTAAGACCTTATTTTTGTGGTTGAACAAGAGCCAGGATATCTAAGAAACAGTTTTTGTGTTGTGGACTCTATCGTACCTCCTGAAATATGTGGAAAGCCCAGGAGCAAACAAGTAAGAAAAACAAAAACTTGTATCTCTTCTTGAGATGTGTGTGTGTGAGCGTGTGTACCCCCTCTCCATCATCCACTTTAAGAATAGGTTCTTCCATCCCAGGGGATAATTCACCAAAGACAGTATCAGAAACAAATGTGTATATATAAGTTTTTATATTGTTAGTATTTTTGTTTTCATTATCATTTTTATTCTCCCTTGATACTCTGAAAAGTTCTTTGGAAAACTTCAGCCTTTCTTTGTTATGTAAGTAGAAACAGGGGAAGAGATTTGTGTATACAGAAACTGTATAATTAAGGAAAGAGGAGGTGCCAAGGTACATTTCTCCCAAAAAAATGTAACTCAGTCCAAAAAATGTAGTGTCACAGGATCAGCTCTTCCACATCACTTGAAGACCAAGCTTTTTACTTTTTGTGTAATAAGACTCATCAAAAAGAATATACCCCTTGCACACCCTTAGTGTTTCCTGGTGTTGGTTAATACTTAACACATATTTCTTTTATATGCTAATTTCTCTATTTTATAAATAAATAGATCAAAACTCAGTGAGGAAAATTTATTTTACCAAGATCCCACAGCTAGTAAATGTCAGAATCAGAACTGAAACCTTTTAGTTCTAATGTTCATGCTCCTTCTTCTGCTGAAAATAAACTATCTTTCTTGACCTTAAGATTCCAGGGAAGAGAACTGTGCATTCTGGGTCTCTGAAGTAGCCATGACTATAACCAGAATTGAAGTGGCTCAGGGACTAAAGTGATCACAGGGACAGCAGCTGTGCAATGACAAAACACCTCCTTAGGAAGACCATTTGATTCAGTAACCATGAAGTCGATGGATATTCAAACATAAGAGCTGTTCATCCTTCTAGAGTTCTGTATTATAACACAGATGGACACAAATTGATATCTCAATTTTCACACTGCTCATCCACAGATTTGTGCTACAGTGGGTTCTGCTTATGAAAAGTTCTCAATATCAAAAGAAAATGGTCTGTTTGAGTTTTTTAAAATATACTTCACGGGATTTCCCTGGTGGCATAGTGGTTAAGAATACGCCTGCCAATGCAGGGGACACGTGTTCAATCCCTGGTCCTGGAAGATCCCACATGCCACGGAGCAACTAAGCCCGTGTGCCACAACTACTGAGCCTGTGCTCTAGAGCCCATGAGCCACAACTACTGAAGCCCACATGCCTAGAGCCCCTGCTCCGCAACAAGAAGCCACCTCAATGAGAAGCCCGCGCACCGCAACACAACCAAGAGTAGCCCCCGCTCGCCGCAACCAGAGAAAGCCCACACACAGCAATGAAGACCCAACGCAACCAAAAATAAATAAATAAATAAAAATATATACTTCACATATTTAAGGAACACAGAAAATACATAAAGCAATAGAAAGAGAAAGCGAGAAGGAGAGGAGAAAGGAAGAAAGAAAAGAAAAAGAACAAAAGACAGAGAAAGAAAAGCAATAAAAAGAAAGGTCCTCATAAATGTGATCACCCTGGGGTGCAGAGACTTGGAATCCACCTCACTTCTTGATCCAAGTCCATTTTCTTCTTTCCATGCCGTGAATGGATGAAGACACAATATTTTTTCTAATAGAGATGACAGTGACCTTTACTCATATTGATTTAAAAATTAAGAAGTGTTTTGCACTGTTGAAAATTGTTATTCAAACATTTGTTACAGATATGATAGGAGCTCATACTGTAACTGAGGTAAAGACAGTCAAATAAACACTCATGAGATAAAACAGTCAGTGTTTTGAGAAAATATTCACTTCACGTTCTTAACTTCTAGAACAATATCAAGGCTTTTTTTCTTTCCTCCAGTCTCTCCTCTTGACCTCTGCATAATGGTCAAGGACACAGGGTTGGGCCAAAGGCATAGGGAACCAATTAAAAAAAGATAAAACACTCCTTGCCCTTTCCCTTATCTTTTGGAGATTTCTTCCCCTTCTGAATTTCTTCCTCTGCCCTTCTTCTCTTCCCCTTCCGCTTTGGTAATCCAAGCACACAGCTATTTTTGCACTCGGGAAGAGGTGTCATTCCTCATATTTCTCCTAGTTTGAGGAAGAGAATTATGAGAAAATTGTATGCAGTGAAATCAAAGAATAATAGACTTTTAAGACTGAAGGCATGGCAAATGCTATAGAGAAGCTCAAAGGTCGAGGATAGAATAGGATCATAGGATTTCACTGTAAGGATGTGACTGACAATTAGGAGGTCACAAGTGACCTTCAGAAGATGAGCATTAGTGGTGAGATATATCATAAGATTAATTGTAATGGAGTGAATAAAATGAAAGAGAATGATAATAGATTTGCTCTTTATTTTTAGGAAGATTTAGATCAAATATAACTTTCTTTATAGAGACTTTTGTGTGATCAAACAAACTCCTATCAATTAAGATACCCATTTCAGTTATTCATTCTCACATACTACTTAGTGGCTTAAAAAGTTATTATCTCCTACAGTGGAGTTTGTTGACTGGGCTCAACAGTGCTCTCTGTTAAGAACCCTCAAGGCTTGCAGTCAGACATCAGCTAGGGCTGCACTCATTTGAAGAGCTGACTTTGCTGGACATCCAAGATGGCTCACTCCCAATAATGCCAGCTGGTGTTGACTGCTGGCCACAGGATGGACTGATACCATAGACTAGAACCTTATTCAGAGCATTGCTCCATAGCTATCTAACAGCATAGTGGATTTCTACAGGATCATCCCAAGAGTGAGTGTTCCAAAACATCCAGATGGAGTTTCAACACTTTTTGTGCTATATTCTCAAAAGCCATGCGATATCCCTTTTGTCACCTTCTCTTGGTCAAAGTGAGACAGGATCGGCTGCATTTTTAGCACATAAAAACACCGGATAAACTTTGAATGTAAACTCTACCATTAGCAAATCCCTTCTGCCTCTAAGTTGGTTTCCAGATAATATTGTTTTGAAGGACACAAGGCATTAGGTTATAATCAAAACGTATGATTTAATAAGAATTCTTAAAAATTTTCCGATGTACATGGTCAAGATGCTACTTTAGAGCTCTACATTATATTCTGCAGAGTGGAAGGGGTAGGATACAGGAAACTAACACCCTTCTCCCATGTATCCACTTGGGTTCTATTCCCAAACCTGACTGACATCACTGATGATATGATCATGTCCAAGGAAGCTATCAAGAGCCATAAAATGAAAAAGAGTGTTGAATTCAATGCCTTTGGCCAGAGAACCAAAGTGATCACCAAAGTGATCAAAGGAGTGAGATAGTCTTGTCAATTTCAAGAGGGGACAGACTAATATTAAAATAAACAAAATAACTAGTACATCATGTGAGGCTAAGTGTCTGTTGCAATGCAGTGTTAAAAGGAGTGCTTTAAAAGCAAAGGACTTTTTAGCCATTTGGCCTATACAACATTCTAGGGGTTTAAAACACTATATTGAGCTCTTGTTTTGAATACATAAATGGCTGAGAAAGAGCACGATGAATTTTTTTTACACATGCACTCCAGTGCTCAGATTTGCCGAAGCACTGTGCTCCCAGTCAATAGTACCCTCGTAGCTTGTTTGTTTAATTGATTGCAATGCTATGTCAACCTTCACAACCAAAGTGCCAAATATTTGCAGACTGAAAAACGTAGTGTTTGGCACTACTTGGTCCTCCCCTCAATGCCACTGCAGGTGCTGCTGTTTACGTATTATATTCAGCCAAACAGAAACCCAAATTTACTAAATTAAACAGAGTTATGTCCATAGACGGCCTCTAGTCCATCAACATTACTGACAATTGTGATTTCAAAGAAGACAAACGAAAACACTAGAGTTTCCAACTCAGTTATATTACTGAGCAGTTGTTTTTGATTAATTACTCTCTGTATCAAAAGGTTCAATGAAAGGAGGATATTCAGAAGAGACAAATATTTGTTCTGTGGGTTTGACAATCTCTTCTTAGTACCTCGTTGCACCTCTAAATATTCATCCGCAATGGATTTTGCTCCATTTGAACAAAAAACATGCAACGAAAAAGTGCTGTAAATATGCCACTGATTTCGCAGCTTTTGTCTGAGAATACCACATGGGTACACAGGCTTAACAGTTTTCACGTTGACTTGAACAACGGCAACATCTCAGTGTTTCCGTTAAATGTCTTGGCATGTGGGATTAGTCAGAGGGCCACCTGATAAAGCCAGCCTAGCCAGACAAGGGATCCAGCAGGCAGTCCACAGTGCAGCCAGCCAGCAGGGCATACAGATACTACATATGGTTGTGTTCTCCTTATTTCCACTGTTCCCCACATTGTTAACACAGAGCCGCAAATATGAAATGGGCCTTGAGGAGCGGGAAGGAAAATGGCTGATAAAACTTTCGTAGTGAATCTTCAGGACTTGCGGAGTAGAAGAACAAAACTTTGCTGAGGCTACAGCAATCCCATCCTAGTTGAAGAAATATGTTCAAGTAGGTGAATTAATTTTCCCAAGACCCCTGAGACTTGTGCAACCCAGCTGTGTCAGACTTCAAAGTTCATAACTTTTCCATGCCAAAAATTCCACCTTCATAGAACTAATAATGATATTTTAATAATACCTACTAAAAATGACAATTGGGGATTTCATATGGTTGATAAAGAACTTTTTTTTTCTGTTGGCATAATTTCATCTGCTTTGTGAAACTGACCAATACCCAGGAATATGTTATAAGCTTGGAGGGGAGGAAGTCTTTGTCTTGACTTACTATGTCTAGGAGTCATGAACCCAGTCCAACATGGGTGGTGCTATATAAATACCTGTTTCTCGATTGATTTAAGAACTATGTAAAGTGAATAATGTGATGATAATATCAAATGCCATTTTCAACTGCATTATGTGTGCTAGATTCTGTGTTAAGAGTTTAACTAAACCATCTCTTTTACTCTTGATAATGCAGTAGTGTTATTTTTTGTTGTTGTTGTACAGATATGGAAATAAGTTCAGAGTTTCATTAAAAGTAGTGGAGACTGGATTCAAAGCTGTGTCTAACTTACTTCCAAACCTGTATGTGTACTCTTTGTCACTATTCTATACAGCCTTCCCCATTTTTACTCTGTGAAAGTTAGAGAGGAGTACTCTGCTGTCATCAATGTTATGATGGAATTTCATCTTTGAAGATCACAGTCCTGCCAACTCTGATTCTCATGATGATATGAGGGAGCCCTAATAAGTTGGGCAATGCTTCACTCTGATATAACAAGACTTCCAGGGGTGAGGGAAGAGACTATGGTGTTGCTGGGTTTACCTAAGAGCCCTGGAGCCACAACTCCACGAGATTTCTTGATAGTGTAGATCATTAACCTCAGTGCTCTGAGGACTAAGCAACTCAAATTTGGTAAGTATCTACTAAAATTGTCAAGTTGAGACATGCTCGTTTTACAGGTAGGGAATTGACTGATTGTACGGAAATTGGTGGTACTGGGGAGAATGCATAGGATCCCTTGGCAGCATACAGGATACTCTGTCATATTGAAGCTATTTTCCTGTCTTTTAAAAACTAAAACTCCCTAACTAACTAGGACGTGCACTATGGCAGAGCAAGAAAAGCATCAAGTGGTTCAAGGCAACAAAAGTCTAATCCTGGGTCTTAAGTCAATCTCTTCCCATCTTTGCAATTTTATCTTTCTGGGCTTTAGATCTCTGTCTGTAACTCAATAAACCAGATCTTTTAAAAGTCTTTTCAGTTCCAAAATCTTCAATTAAAAAATAAAATTATAATACTTGGAAAAAATCTGCAATCTGTAATGATGACACAAGTTGGAATTGAGTACATCATTTTAGGGAAGAAAAGAACCAGCACACCTTTCCCCTAGTCCTCTGATCAGGTAGTATGATCTGACAAGACTCTGCCCAGGAACTTGAGCCTCTGGAAGGACATGGCTTCCTGTCTAAGGAACTGACAGTGATCTTTCACAAACAATTCTCCAATTTTGAAATCACACAATGCACACAAGGTTTATAATTGTGATAGCCACGCTTCTGTATCTTCAGAGATGCCATGCTGAAAATTCATGGCACTGTAGGTTTCCCTTATGAAATTAGAATATTTCCACTCACCATCAAAGCACATCTGAGATACATTTCTGAAGCCTGTACTTAAGAGGTCCTAACCAATTTGGGCAAATGTGAATGATAACCTATCAACTGATTCCCTTAGAGGAGATGATACTGAATTTGGGTCTATATTGTTAATAATGTGACATTGTTAAAATGCTCTTTGTAGACTTTAATATGCAAACCCCAATTCGAAAGTGAGACCAAGCCCAAATAATCTTTCTTAATGTCCCCCCCACCTCTCTCTCTTTCTCTGAAATAAACACACACACACACAAATTTCCCTTTGCAACTGGCAAACATCAAGGACTCAGCACTCAGTGACAACAGTATGAAATCTCCTGTCTTTTAGAATTTTCTATAGAGCTCTGAATAACTCCAGTGATAGTCAGTTTCTTTTTTCTTGCTTTTTTTTTTTTTTCGTGGCAGCTAAAAAGGCTGCCCTTAGCCTGAACCAATTTATCAGTTTCAAAGGAAAGGATAATAAAACTGTCATTTCCGGCCGTAGCACCAAGGGTGCTACTGGTACCCTGATATTAAAGCTTATTAAAAGCAGAGCTGTCTCTTAGTCTTTCGTATCAAAATTCCTTCCAAGTCTTGTTAAGACGCCGCGTTATTCTGGATAGAAGGGGAAAAAAAAAAATGAAAGTGACCCCCAAATGGGGCACTGAAGTGACTGAGCTATTAAACACCTAGCTATGGGAATGATTTTTGTGTTCTTCAATTTATCACAGACACAACCTGCCAGGTGAAAATTAATTTAAAACTCACTTCTCTCGCAGACCTGCTCAAGATACTCAAAATGTGAGAAAGGTTTACAGAAAGAGAGTCAAAATAATTGTTGAATCCTCAGAAACTTTTCTGGTTTCTACCCTTCCAGTAACTTCCAATAACTTGTACCTTCTGACATTTTATCAACAGGATTTCTGAATGAAGGCAGCAAGTTTTTTATTTATTCCTAATGTGGAATTATCCACAGGGATTGGTTTTGACCTAGGTAGAGAAGAGTGAGAGCAAAGACTTTCTTCCATCAGCTGACTAAGGTTGAAGAGTCTGGCTTTCCTAATGGGAGGCGGTTGTGTGTCTTTGGAAAGAGCTCTGGAGTCAAATAAACCTTTTGTTCAAATTCTGGCTCTTCTACTCAATAGCTGTGTAAACTTGTGCAAATTATTCAACACCATGAGCTTTCTCCTCCAACAATGAAATGGAAATATGATGGACCTAGAGATGATCTTACTAAGGGAAGTAAATCAGACAAAGACAAATACGTCACTCATATGTGGAATCTAATTTTTAAAAATGCCACCAATGAACTTATTTACAAAACAGAAACAGGCTTACAGGTATTGAAAACAAACTTATGGTTACCAAAGGGGAAATATGTGGGGGGGGAATAAATCAAGAGCTTGGGATTAACATACACACACTACTATATATAAGACAGATAAACAACAAGGACCAACTATATAGCACAGGGAACTCTACTCAATATTCTGTGATACCTTATATGAGAAAAGAATCTGAAAAAGAATGTATATATATGTATAACTGAATTACTTTGCTGTACACCTGAAACTAACACAACACTGTAAATCAACTATTCTCCCATAAAATTTTTTTTAAAATGTAACTATTAATGCCCACATATAGGGTTGAAGAAAAAAAGCTCAAAAGTTTGCCACAAGAATCCCTTTTGTTGATATTACCATTTTAAAACCATGTTCTAGCTATATGATCATCTTTACTAAGATTTTAAAGTTGGGCGTAACTTATAAAGATATTTGAATTATGTTTAAAGAAGATATTTCTGGGGACTTAAGGCATTTGTTTAAATTGCTTGTGCAACAGCTAAGAAAGTGTGCCAATCCCCTTTTCCTACTCTACTGCATTCACTGTGTCAGTTCTTCTGTGGCAGAGTAAAATTTGATTCCCTAAACCAACATGTTATATTTTCCCCCTCCAACTGCCCATGTTCCCGCTGCACAACATGGGCTGATGTTAACCTGAGAAAAAATTGTCAGATCAATGCTGGACAATGAAGCTACTAAACTCAAGGTTTCTAAATCCAAGAGGTACAGATTAAGGCATGCGAGAGAAAGAAAAGCTTCGGCTGTTACAGCAAATCACTTCTTTCTCCTTCCCTTCCATCAATCCCCTAGACATTAGAAGAATTCTTCAAGCAAGGGAAAGAGAGAGCTATACTGGATGGATTTGAAACTCTTAGCAAAAGGTCTGTCTTTGTGGTCTCCAAACTTCCCCAACAATGTCTAAGCTGGGAGATGAGGATGGAGTGTTGATAAAACCTTTCCTTTGAAGTTGGGAGATATGAGAAAAGAGAAAAACTGGGCTATACTGATTATTTCCAGAAATCTAATAAGTAGCCATGAGAGGTATTAGAAGCAGAGGGCTCCCACTCAGAGCCCTGAGTTACCTGCAGCACCCAAGTATCACGGGGTAGCATTCAGAATTTCCCATCAGCTCAGAGGGGTGTGCAGATGACCGCTGGGAGGGAGAGGAGGGGAAGAGAAGAAATACAGAGATAGAGATGGAGACAGAGATAGAGACAGAGAGATGATGAAGGGAGGGGCAAGGAGAGTTTTAGAGTTTTATTACGGGGATAAGGGGACATGCTTCAGGATCGTGTGGGCTGCCTATTCCTCCCTGGGGATTGTAAGCATCCTGTCTCCCTGGCTCCATCTCAGAAGATCGTTGGCATTAGGGAGCTCTCCAGTTGCCATTCAAAGATACCTATACACTACTGGACCAGCTACCAGATACAGTGAGGTTTATCTTGAGTGGAAATCTTGGAAATAAGCAGCAATTTTTTTAAATGTAGTGATTGGCTACTTTCCCTAATACACTGCTCCAGCAGTTTCTTAAGTCTTACGACTTCCTCCTCTACTCACAAGTCCTATGACCATCAAAGAGGATAGGGACAGAGAAAAAAAAAAAATAGCAGAATAGAGGCACTAAGTTAAGATTATTTTTAAAAATACAAGGGACTTCCTTAGCAGTCCAGTGTTTAAGACTCCACACTTCCACTGCAGGGGGCACAGATTCCATCCCTGGCCAGGGAACTAAGATACTACATGCCTCGTGGCCAATAAATAAATAAATATATATATATATACATATATATGTGTGTATATTTATTTATACATATATACACACACACACAAGACTTGAGTTCTGAAAAGAAAACTTCACTAGAAAGTACCACAAAATAGTCATAACAAGTATAACTACAACCACAGCCAGGACCACAAGAGCAAACACTGATACAATGTTTTGTTATGTGCCAGACACTGCTCTAAGTCCTTTATATAGATTAATACACTTAATATTCACAACAGCCTTATCACTTAGTGACTTTTGTTATCCTCACTTTACTAATGCGGAAACTGGAACACAGAGGGGTTAATGTAACTTGCTTAGGGTGACACAGGTATAAGCGGTAGAGTACAAAGTCTGAGACTTAGTCTGTTCCCCTAAAACACTATACAACTGCTTTATATATAAAGTAAATATTATTACATCTGCTACTCACTTCTGTGACTTTCAGATTCATATGTACTTGCCCAGAATTGTACCCATGATGACAGTGACAAAATCCAAATTTAGGTCCCTGCCAAAAGTTGAGATGTAACATGATATGAAAATAATCATGTTAACAGACCTTCCTAATTGAATACTAGAAGAAAGCAACATATGAATAAGTGTGACAATGGTATCTACTCCTAGGTCCCAGTTCTTCACCTGGTCCTTAAAGCTGGATAAAAGATTTGCTATAGTGAAGTGTTGCTATCAAGCTTTCTAAGGTAAAATTTTGTCTCCTGTAGTGTGAGCTCTTGGGAATACAGTTATTGCCAGGTAAGCTTGTACAGTTATTATTCCTAGAGAAAAATGTTATGAGGTATAGAACGCATATACACCTCAGGAAATTAAAATATAAAAAATACAAACACATTGATAGACAGATAATTAGTGTTGCCCTCCATCCAGTTTCTCCCTTTTCTAATCACACCACATTTAAAAATAAATTTCAGGGGTTTCCCTGGTGGCGCAGTAGATGGGAATCTACCTGCCAATGCAGGGGACACAGGTTCACTCCCTGGTCTGGGAGGATCCCACATGCCGTGGAGCAACTAAGCCCATGCGCCACAGCTACTGGGCCTGAACTCTAGAGCCCACGAGCCACAACTACTGAGCCCATGAGCCACAACTACTGAGCCCATGTGCCACAACTACTGAAGCCCGCGTGCCTAGAGCCTGTGCTCCGCAACAAGAGAAGCCACCACAGTGAGAAGCCCGTGCACCTCAACGAAGAGTAGCCCCCGCTCGCCACAACTAGAGAAAGCCAGTGCAGCAATGAAGACACAATGCAGCCAAAAATAAATAAATAAAATAAAAAATAAAAAATCTTATCTGTAAGAAAGTAAAAAAAAAGTTACCATGCTTTATAAATAAATAAATTTTTTCCAGACCTCTCTCCTGGGAAAAAAGTTTTGCCCTTGTTTTTTGTTTTTTCCACAGTTGTGTAAGCTGGAGGGGAGGATTTGGTTAAGAAAAGAGTGTTAGAATCTTGCTGCATGTTCCATTGTGGAGTAAACAGCCCCAGTCTTTTATTCAAGGCAGATCAACTCATGGCCACATTATTAGTTATTGTTTAGCTGCCTGGGTTTAGGAAGAAATGACTGGGCTACACCAGGACCCAGGATTTTAGCTTCAGATCCAGCTGTGCTCATAACACAAGGCACAATGCTTAGTGGCACTGTCAGCCATTTAACATAAAAAGAACACGCTGTAATCAAGTGGGGACTGTTCAACTGTGTCACTCTTGGGTCCCATTTCAGGGACCCTAGGGAACCTGCCACTGATTTTTAAAGGGAGAAGAAAAGAAAACACAAAAAATGCTCCAACTGGGGCAAGGGTAAGTTTTCTCTACAGCATTTTTTTTTCCTAAAAAAAAAAAATTTTTTTCTTGGTTTCTACTTGTCAACAAGTCCTCATTTTGAGAAAGTTGTACTAATGGCATTTAATATAAGTTACGATCAGATTCCTAGTTTTTCATCCATGTATCAGCAGCCAGGGAAAGTCAGGAGCCCCCAAAATGCACTATTTAAGCCATCTTGGTGGCTACAACCCTTGAGAATGGGATCTAGTTCTTCGCAAGAATAATGTTACCTGCCACCTAAATAAATGATAAGGTTTAGTGTGTGGAAATAATAAAGCCAGAGAGATGAAGTGGATTCTAGATATTTTAAACCTGGAATAGCTTCAAATAACTGCCTTCAGCAATAAAGTGAAAACTCCATCCTGTATTCATAATGTCAATGTTGCTGTGGAAATTCAGCTTTAAAATATAAGCACCCAAGGTTATCTTCCCAAAAGAATCTCTTCAGACATTATTTTAAGTCCCTTTTAACATGGAAACCTGATGTTACCAATTGGGGGCCGTTGAGTGTGGACAGGAAGAATTCTTGCCGACATCCTAGTGTTATACGAGTTCCTCCTGAATTATCTGGAACTGAAAGCATTTCCACATGGCCAAGTACTCATTCCAAGAGGAAGGAATTATTGTGGGAAAATCGGGCCCAGATAGAAAGGTGACATGGAGAGCTGTCCCATATTTGAAATCGTGGGACAGAAGGCTGAGGGGTAGTGTTGGAGGGAAGCAGGTGCATTGTTGGACATAGAATCAAAAACTGTCATGTTCAAGTGCAAAATCTACTACAGGCTGGAAGTGAGATTAAAAGACAAAAAACCACCTAGTGTGCTTCCCTCTTCAATCCTGCGAAGAATTAGAAATTCTATTTGATGTATTTGGAAATGTCAAATTGGAATCACAAGTCCTTGGGAATTCCCTGGTGGTCCAGTTGTTGAGACTTGGAGCTTTCACTGCCATGGGCCCGGGTTTGATACCTGGTTGGGGAATTAAGATCCCACAAGCCGCTCGGCCAAAAAGAAAAAAAAAAAAGAAAAGCAGTCCTCTTAACTAGCATAACCTCACTGAGCCTCAGTTTTCTTACCTATACACTGGAGCTAGTGAGGTATTGTCTGATTTATAACGTTCTTATGATGATCAAAAGGGAATAATGGGGGCTTCCTTGGTGGCGCAGTGGTTGAGAGTCCGCCTGCCGATGCAGGGGACACGGGTTCGTGCCCCGGTCTGGGAAGATCCCACGTGCCGCGGAGCGGCTGGGCCCGTGAGCCATGGCCGCTGGGCCTGCGCATCCGGAGCCTATGCTCCGCAACGGGAGAGGCCACAGCAGTGAGAGACCCGCGTACTGCTAAAAAATAAAAAAGGGAATAATGCATGTGAAACTGTACTGCAAACTGTAAAGAGTTATGTAAATGTTATACGAAATTAGGAAGTTAAAAGGTTGTGAATGTAAGCTTCATAACATCGAGGGCTTTATTTTGTTCATTGATGTATCCTCAGTATCTAGAAAACAGTCAGGCACAGGGTAAGTGCTCAATAAACAGCTGTTGAGTGAAAAAATAAATAATTGTCTCACTTCTCTCTGGAAAGTCTAGAAACATTCTCCTTTAGTTTTTGAAATTCTTGTCTGAAATCACAGTGCCTTTGCCAGCAGTGGACAACAATTGTAAATCTCTTTTTTTCTTCAGTAAAATGAGAGTGTTATCTTATTTCCCATCTCTAGGGGAGAAAATACATTATCTTACCTGATCTCTTTTAGTGATGAAAGTTGCAAAAACTGTGTGTAAATGTGTGTGCTTGTGTGTATTCATACACACATCAAGACATCAAACTAGGCCAACTGAAATGTTAGTAAAAATTCAAACTGTGCATCTCTTATACCAACACTCCCCTTGCTTACGAAGTTTAGCTCACTAACAAAATGCAAAATGGACAATAGCTTTGTTATTTTTTGAACTTTTTATTTTATATTGGAGTATAACTGATTAACAACGCTGTGATAGTTTCAGGTGCACAGCAAAGTAACTCAGCCATACATGTACATGTATCCATTCTCCCCCAGACTCCTCTCTCATCCAGGCTGGACAGTGGCCTTGTTATTTATAAGAGAAACCAAGAAGACAGTTGGCCTGTCCACACAAATACACACAACACACACACACAAAACGTTCGGGTCTTTATTTTAAAACGTGACCTTATAATAACTTGGGGAAAAAAAAAAGTCTCAGTTTTAGGGTTGGAAATGTCAAACCACTCCATCATATTTTGGATGGTTTTCCCATTTCTTACTGTCTTTCAAAAGTAAAAATTCACTGCTGTGGAGAAATACATCTACATGTGGAACAACTCCTACAGAACACCTACTGAACGCTGGCAGAAGACCTCAGACCTCTCAAAAGGCAAGAAACCCCCCACGTACCTGGGTAGGGCAAAACAAAAAAGAATAAACAGAGACAAAAGGATAGGGACGGGACCTGCACCAGTGGGAGGGAGCTGTGAAGGAGGAAAAGTTTCCACACACTAGGAAGCCCCTTCGCGGGAGGAGACTGCGGGAGGCGGAGTGGGGGGAGCTTCGGGCTCGCGGAGGAGAGCACAGCCACAAGGGTGCGGAGGGCAAAGCGGAGAGATTCCCGCACAGAGGATCGGTGCCGACCGGCACTCACCAGGCCGAGAGGCTTGTCTGCTCCCCCGCCGCGGCGGGCGGGGCTGGGAGCTGAGGCTCGGGCTTCAGTCGGAGCGCAGGGAGAGGACTGGGGTCGGCGGCATGAACACAGCCTGCAGGGGGTTAGTGCGCCACGGCGAGCCGGGAGGGAGTCCGGAGAAAAGTCTGGAGCTGCCAAAGAGGCAACAGACTTTTTCTTACCTCTTTATTTCCTGGTGCGCGAGGAGAGGGGGTTAACAGCGCTGCTTAAAGGAGTCCAGAGACGGGCGGGGGCCGCGGCTAAAAGCGCCGACCCCAGAGCTGGGCATGAGACGCTAAGGCTGCTGCTGCCGCCACCAAGAAGCCTGTGTGCGAGCACAGGTCACTAGCCACACACCCCTTCCGGGGAGCCTGTGCAGCCCGCCACTGCCAGCGCCCCGGGATCCAGGGACAACTTCCCCGGGAGAATGCACGGCGCGCCTCAGGCTGGCAACGTCACGCCGGCCTCTGCCGCCGCAGGCCTGCCCCGCACTCCATGCCCCTCCCTCCCCCCAGCCTGAGTGAGACAGAGCCTGCGAATCAGCGGCTCCTTTAACCCCGTCCGGTCTGAGCGAAGGACAGACGCCCTCCGGTGACCTACACGCAGAGGCGGGGCCAAATCCAAAGCTGAGACCCTGGGAGCTGTGAGAACAAAGAAGAGAAAGGGAAATCTCTCCCAGCGGCCTCAGAAGCAGCGGATTAAAGCTCCACAATCAACTTGATGTACCCTGTATCTGTGGAATACCTGAATAGAAAACGAATCATCCCAAATTGAAGAGGTGGGCTTTGACGGCAAGATTTATGATTTTTTCCCCTTTTCCTCTTTTTGTGAGTGTGTATGTGTATGCTTCCGTGTGAGATTTTGTCTGTATAGCTTTGCTTCCACCATTTGTCCTAGGGTTCTATCTGTCCGTTTTGGGTTTTTTTAATTTTTTTTATTTTTTTCTTAATAATTATTTTTTATTTTAATAAATTTATATTTTATCTTATTTTATTTTACTTTATCTTCTTTCTTTCTTTTTTTCCTTCCTTCCTTCCTCCCTCCCTCCCTCCCTCCCTCCTTTCTTTCTTTCTTTCTTTCTTTCTACTTCTACTAATTCTTTCTTTCTACTTGTTCTCCCTTTTATTCTGAGCCGTGTGGATGAAAGGCTCTTGGTGCTGCAGCCAGGAGTCAGTGCTGTGCCTCTGAGGTGGGAGAGCCAACTTCAGGACACTGGTCCACAAGAGACCTCCCAGCTCCACATAATATCAAACAGCTAAAATCTCCCAGAGATCTCCATCTCAACACTAGCACCCAGCTTCACTCAACGACCAGCAAGCTACAGTGCTGGACATCCTATGCCAAACAACTAGCAAGACAGGAACACAACCCCACCCATTAGCAGAAAGGCTGCCTAAAATCATAATAAGTCCACAGACACCCCAAAACACACCACCAAACGTGGGCCTGCCCACCAGAAAGACAAGATCCAGCCTCATCCACCAGAACACAGGCACTAGTCCCCTCCACCAGGAAGCCTACACAACCCACTGAACCAACCTTAGCCACTGGGGTCAGACACCAAAAACAATGGGAACTACAAACCTGCAGCCTGCAAAAAGGAGACCCCAAACACAGTAAGATAAGCAAAATGAGAAGACAGAAAAACACACAGCAGATGAGGGAGCAAGATAAAAACCCACCAGACCTAACAAATGAAGAGGAAATAGGCAGTCTACCTGAAAAAGAATTCAGAATAATGATAGTAAAGATGATCCAAAATCTTGGAAATAGAATAGGCAAAATGCAAGAAACATTTAACAAGGACCTAGAAGAACTAAAGATGAAACAAACAATGATGAACAACACAATAAATGAAATTAAAAATACTCTAGATGGGATCAATAGCAGAATAACTGAGGCAGAAGAATGGATAAGTGACCTGGAAGATAAAATAGTGGAAATAACTACTGCAGAGCAGAATAAAGAAAAAAGAATGAAAAGAACTGAGGACAGCCTCAGAGACCTCTGGGACAACATTAAACGCACCAACATTCGAATTATAGGGGTTCCAGAAGAAGAAGAGAAAAAGAAAGGGACTGAGAAAATATTTGAAGAGATTATAGTTGAAAACTTCCCTAATATGGGAATGGAAATAGTTAATCAAGTCCAGGAAGCACAGAGAGTGCCATACAGGATAAATACAAGGAGAAATACGCCAAGACACATATTAATCAAACTGTCACAAATTAAATACAAAGAAAACATATTAAAAGCAGCAAGGGAAAAACAACAAATAACACACAAGGGAATCCCCATAAGGTTAACAGCTGATCTTTCAGCAGAAACTCTGCAAGCCAGAAGGGAAAGGCAGGACATATTTAAAGTGATGAAGGAGAAAAACTTACAACAAATATTACCCAGCAAGGATCTCATTCAGATTTGATGGAGAAATTAAAACCTTTACAGACAAGCAAAAGCTAAGAGAATTCAACATCACCAAACCAGCTTCACAACAAATGCTAAAGGAACTTCTCTAGGCAGGAAACACAAGAGAAGGAAAAGACCTACAATAACGAACACAAAACAATTGAGAAAATGGGAATAGGAACATGCATATCGATAATTACCTTAAATGTAAATGGACTAAATGCTCCCACCAAAAGACACAGATTAGCTGAATGGATAAAAAAACAAGACCCATATATTTGCTGTCTACAAGAGACCCACTTCAGACCTAGAGACACATACAGACTGAAAGTAAAGGGATGGAGAAAGGTATTTCATGCAAATGGAAAGCAAAAGAAAGCTGGAGTAGCAATTCTCATGTCAGACAAAATAGACTTTAAAATAAAGAATATTAGAAGAGACAAAGAAGGACACTACATAATGATCAAGGGATCGATCCAAGAAGAAGATATAACAATTGTAAATATTTATGCACCCAACATAGGAGCACCTCAATACATAAGGCAAATACTAACAGCCATAAAAGGGGAAATTGTCAGTAACACATTCATAGTAGGGGACTTTAACACCCCACTTTCACCAATGGACTGATCATCCAAAATGAAAATAAATAAGGAAACACAATCTTTAAATGATACATTAAACAAGATGGACTTAATTGATATTTATAGGACATTCCATCCAAAAACAACAGAATACACATTTTTCTCAAGTGCTCATGGAACATTCTCCAGGATAGATCATATCTTGGGTCACAAATCAAGCCTTGGTAAATTTAAGAAAATTGAAATTGTATCAAGTATCTTTCTGACCACAACGCTATGAGACTAGATATGAATTACAGGAAAAGATCTGTAAAAAATACAAACACATTGAGGCTAAACAATACACTACTTAATAACGAAGTGATCACTGAAGAAATCAAAGAGGAAATTTAAAAATACCTAGAAACAAATGACAATAGAGACACGATGACCCAAAATCTATGGGATGCAGCAAAAGCAGTTCTAAGAGGAAAGTTTATAGCAATACAATCCTACCTTGAGAAACAGGAAACATCTCGAATAAACAACCTAACCTTGCACCTAAAGCAATTAGAGAAAGAAGAACAAAAAAAACCCTAAGTTAGCAGAAGGAAAGAAATCATAAAAATCAGATCAGAAATAAATGAAAAAGAAATGAAGGAAACAATAGCAAAGATCAATAAAACTAAAAGCTGGTTCTTTGAGAAGATAAACAAAATTGATAAACCGTTAGCCAGACTCATCAAGAAAAAAAGGGAGAAGACTCAAATCTATAGAATTAGAAATGAAAAAGGAGAAGTAACAACTGACACTGCAGAGATACAAAAGATCATGAGAGATTACTACAAGCAACTATATGCCAATAAAATGGACAACCTGGAAGAAATGGACAAATTCTTAGAAATGTACAACCTGCCAAGACTGAACCAGGAAGAAATAGAAAATATGAACAGACCAATCACAAGCACTGAAATTGAAACTGTGATTAAAAATCTTCCAACAAACAAAAGCCCAGGACCAGATGGCTTCACAGGTGAATTCTATCAAACATTTAGAGAAGAGCTAACACCTATCCTTCTCAAACTCTTCCAAAATATAGCAGAGGGAGGAACACTCCCAAACTCATTCTACGAGGCCACCATCACCTTGATACCAAAACCAGACAAGGATGTCACAAAGAAAGAAAACTACAGGCCAATATCACTGATGAACATAGATGCAAAAATCCTCAACAAAATACTGGCAAACAGAATCCAACAGCACATTAAAAGGATCATACACCATGATCAAGTGGGGTTTATTCCAGGAATGCAAGGATTCTTTAATATACACAAATCAATCAATGTGATAAACCATATTAACAAATTGAAGGAGGAAAACCATATGATCATCTCAATAGATGCAGAGAAAGCTTTCAACAGAATTCAACACCCATTTATGATAAAAACCCTGCAGAAAGTAGGCATACAGGGAACTTTCCTCAACATAATAAAGGCCATATATGACAAACCCACAGCCAACATCATCCTCAATGGTGAAAAATTGAAAACATTTCCACTAAGATCAGGAACAAGACAAGGTTACCCACTCTCACCACTCTTATTCAACATAGTTTTGGAAGTTTTAGCCACAGCAATCAGAGAAGAAAAGGAAATAAAAGGAATCCAAATCGGAAAAGAAGTAAAGCTGTCACTGTTTGCAGATGACATGATACTATAGATAGAGAATCCTAAAGATGCTACCAGAAAACTACTAGAGCTAATCAATGAATTTGGTAAAGTAGCAGGATACAGAATTAATGCACAGAAATCTCTGGCATTCCTATACACTAATGATGAAAAATCTGAAAGCGAAATTAAGAAAACACTCCCATTTACCACTGCAACAAAAAGAATAAAATATCTAGGAATAAACCTACCTAAGGAGACAAAAGACCTATATGCAGAAAATTATAAGACACTGATGAAAGAAATTAAAGATGATACAAATAGATGGAGAGGAAGAATCAACATTGTGAAAATGACTCTATTACCCAAAGCAATCTACAGATTCAATACAATCCCTATCAAACTACCACTGGTATTTTTCACAGAACTAGAACAAAAAATTTCCCAATTTGTATGGAAACACAAAAGACCCCGAATAGCCAAAGCAATCTTGAGAACGAAAAACGGAGCTGGAGGAATCAGGCTCCCTGACTTCAGACTATACTACAAAGCTACAGTAATCAAGACAGTATGGTACTGGCACAAAAACAGAAAGATAGATCAATGGAACAGGATAGAAAGCCCAGAGATAAACCCACGCACATATGGTCATCTTATCTTTGATAAAGGAGGCAGGAATGTACAGTGGAGAAAGGACAGCCTCTTCAATAAGTGATGCTGGGAAAACTGGAGAGGTACATGTAAAAGTATGAGATTAGATCACTCCCTAACACCATACACAAAAATAAGCTCAAAATGGATTAAAGACCTAGATGTAAAGCCAGAAACTATCAAACTCTTAGAGGAAAATATAGGCAGAACACTCTATGACATAAATCACAGGAAGATCCTTTTTGACCCATCTTCTAGAGAAATGGAAATAAAAACAAAAACAAACAAATGGGACCTAATGAAACTTCAAAGCCTTTGCGCAGCAAAGGTAACCATAAACAAGACCAAAAGACAACGCTCAGAATGGGAGAAAATATTTGCAAATGAAGCAACTGACAAAGGATTAATCTCCAAAATTTATAAGCAGCCCATGCAGCTCAATAACAAAAAAACAAATAACCCAATCCAAAAGTGGGCAGAAGACCTAAATAGACATTTCTCCAAAGAAGATATACAGACTGCCAACAAACACATGAAAGAATGCTCAACATCATTAATCATTAGAGAAATGCAAATCAAAACTACAATGCGATATCATCTCACACCAGTCAGAATGGCCATCATCAAAAAATCTAGAAACAGTAAATGCTGGAGAGGGTGTGGAGAAAAGGGAACACTCTTGCACTGTTGGTGGGAATGTAAATTGATACAGCCACTGTGGAGAACAGTATGGAGGTTCCTTAAGAAACTACAAATAGAACTACCATATGACCCAGGAATCCCACTACTGGGCATATACCCTGAGAAAACCATAATTCAAAAAGAGTCATGTACCAAAATGTTCATTGCAGCTCTATTTACAATAGCCCGGAGATGGAAACAACCTAAGTGTCCATCATCGGATGAATGGATAAAGAAGATGTGGCACATATATACAATGGAATATTACTCAGCCATAAAAAGAAACGAAATTGAGCAATTTGTAATGAGGTGGATAGACCTAGAGTCTGTCATACAGAGTGAAGTAAGTCAGAAAGAGAAAGACAAATACCGTATGCTAACACATATATATGGAATTTAAGAAAAAAAAATGTCATGAAGAACCTAGGGGTAAGACAGGAATGAAGACACAGACCTACTAGAGAATGGACTTGAGGGTATGGGGAGGGGGAAGGGTAACCTGTGACAAAGCGAGAGAGAGGCATGGACATATATACACTACCAAACGTAAGGTAGATAGCTAGTGGGAAGCAGCCGCATAGCACAGGGAGATCAGCTCGGTGCTTAGTGACCGCCTGGAGGGGTGGGATAGGGAGGGTGGGAGGGAGGGAGACGCAAGAGGGAAGAGATATGGGAACATATGTATATGTATAAATGATTCATTTTGTTATAAAGCAGAAACTAACACACCATTGTAAAGCAATTATAATCTAATAAAGATGTGAAAAAAAAAAAAGTTCATGGCTGTGAAAGAAGCTGTTTCTTTATAATGGCAACTAAGCTTGCAGAGTACTGGTTATCCAGCAACACAGTCTACCAGACAGCATCAAATAAAAGTTTGTGATAATTTTGCTTAGAACTGGACCAAATTTTATCTGTATGGTAACAATAGAGGAAGGGTTTCCTAAATAATTCACAGTATAAGTAAGTGTGCTGGAAAGATATTTAAAATACTTAAAAGAAACAATTGTTTTCAAGAGCCCTCTAGCACTTGAGAAGTGCCATTTATAAACAATTAATTGACATATTACTTATAAATCATCGTTATGTGTGTGTTAAAAAAAAAGGTGTCTGAAGACCTCTATTAGAAAACAATTTGCCACTCCATTTCCATCTACTGTATATATTTGAAAGCTACAAAACTGCCTTGAAAGTATCCTACAATCCAGGGTTTTTTTAATGTTCTTCATATTCAAATTGGAATCTGCCCCCTTCATACACATCAACCCACATATACTCTGAGACAGTGAGGTTTTACTATGTTCTCTTCCCATTCAGAGAAGAAAACTATATGTTGATTATGACTTCTTCGTCTATGAGAATAGAGGGTAGGGACCCCCACTGCCTGCATCAGGACATTGTTCCTGGTCGTCCTTATACAACTTCCCCAAGATAAGCACTGTAGGAGCCTCTCCCACAGGTCCTGCCTTGTATCCTTGGAAGAATAATTCTTAACTGTCCCTCACTGGGATTTTGGCAAAAAGCAGTGATCACTGAGCCCAGACTTCCTTGGGGAATAGGCTGAATTACTTGTCCACTTGAGTGATGGTCCTGGTGAAATGTCTAATTGATTAAACTGCCTGGTGTTTATTATTCTAATTGTCCTGAAGAAAGTCTGGATGATTCTCCATTAACCCACAATGAAACTCTGGGGGAGTATTTCCACAGCACTTCAGAGCTTGTTAACCTAAAAGTAATTGGGCGTATAAATTTGGAGGGCCTTATTTGTTCTGCCAGCCCTAAGTGGAGGAAAAGAATGGCCATATTTACATTATGTAAACATTCCATTCAAAAAATATGCAGAAATGATGCTGTCTCACAGTCCTAAGAGAGATCTTGGAAAGACACCATGGCACACACATGGGCTATTATACTGCTCACATTTGATCACAGACAGCCACATATGGCTGCTCTAGCATGTATGTCTTTATTTGTAGTGGTAGATGAAGGGGCAAATACATCCAGTCATGAAAATAATATGCTGGTTCATTTTTAGTATGGTTTTCCACACTCTACCTCCAGCTGGTTAATAATAATACAGTGCAAACTGGGGTTGAAGAGTGGGGAAGGAACATGGCAGAAGTGAGCATGGGAATGTTGTCAATATGCGAGAACATTCCAAAAATGTGGTGAAATAGATGAGTAACGGTGTTAGCAAGATGAGCAGAAGGGAATGCCTTTGAAAGGGTAACCACAAAGCTGAAGGAAGAGGATTGCGATCAGGAGAGAAGCTAGGCATTGGAAACAATTTGCTGTGGTTTGATCCAGATTAACTCTGCTTTATAGCCATGGTGTGATGGTCGTTGCATTTTTATTTGATCCACAGCTTGCATTTGGCTCTCACCTGGGAGTGCTTTAAATACTTGTGACCTTTGATAATACACTTCTTCCTCGTATATCCTTTCCCCTCCCTCCCTGAGATAACGCAGTATCAGACGTATAGCTACACTGCAGGGAGAGTTATATAGGCACAGAGTGTCTCAATTCTTTGAGACATGGAAAATGATTAACAAGTGTCTGAATTGGTCTCATTCTCCAGATGTAATTGTGAGTGAATCAGAGTAAACTGGCCATTTCACATGATGAAACTCACTTGTGATAGCTGACACTACTTACACTTCACTTTAAATCTTGTCCTCACGTACCTTCGAGTCATTTGATCATCTTTTCCAGCTCCAGATACCACTGTCACGATCACCTTTATGTAGACTCCAAATAATATCATGTGGGCACAATACAACGGCACTTTGCTGCATACCTGTCATCTACCCCCTCACTTCCTACCCAGGGGCCTCGCTGTTGATACCGAAGCACATGATGTCACAGGCTGCTCTGCACCCTTGCGTGTGCCACTAGGAAGTATAGGGGAATTACTATCCCATGGAACAAGCTTTTGACCAATGGGAAACAGGATACAGCTTACAAATTTGTCTCCCATTCTCCTTCAGTGGACGGTTCAATGACTTAAGTACTTGGAGGACAGCTACAGATGGTGAGAAATACTAGGAATAAAAGCTGTATTTACTGAAAAAAAATTGAAATTTGAGGTATTAGAATGGACTGGATTATTGTAGCAGAACACTGCAGGGGATTGCAAGGTGATCCAATCTTCCTGTTATGAAGCATAACATTTTAAAGATGATCTTAAGCTTTATAAAATATATGTTTTTGTTCTTAGAGTTTAGTTAATTAGCAATATATATCTGGTTTCTGGTTTAGAGAACTTCAGAAGGGATCTACAATAAACAGGAGAACATTAAAATTCAAAGTCTCAAATAATCAAATCTAATTTCATGTGAAACCTGAAGATTCCTTGCAGAAAGATGATGGTTCTCTCAGCTCTGGTACATACTAAGAATAAAATATCTCATTTTGTTTGAGAAAATTGATGAGGTCCAGGATGGCATCATGACCCTGAGATGGGAAAAGAGTTGTAATCAATTCTATGGAAATATTTCTCAGGATACTTGGGGCTTGCTTGAGCTTTTTAGTTCTTCAGAGTCAATTTAGTTTATAAATTGATAACTATATATTGTGTTATTTTGTGCTCATTCCAAAAATGTCATTTGACCTCATTAAAATATTATGCACTTATTGATGTCTTATTTGGAATGCCTCATGACACCTTTGGAAAATATGCACTCCAGGATCCTAAAACTGTATACTGGGAAGAATATTCATTTTGAAGATAATCTTGAAGGGAGATTCATACAAGTCTGACTCTGGATTGACAATAAAGCCAGCTTGAAAATGTTACATGAATGGTTTATGTACTGACAGTCAGAGTCCTTTGTACAGAGCCAATGATTTCAAGGTAGAGAATCATTCCCTGTGTCAATGGTTCTATGACTTTGGGGTATATTTTCAGAAAGAATGTCAACATTTCTGTTTGAACATTTAGGTTGTTCTAGAGCCAAATCCTATTTATAAAGATGATTTGCTGGTGTAAGCAACTCAACTATTTAGAAGTACGCTAAGTAGGAAGATGTGGTTACTCATTAATCTTGCCTCCAGTTAATAGGCCTTATCTAGGAAATGATTTCAGACTTCAGATGCTACCCTAATGGTCAGATAGTTATTTTTTCTTCTCCAAGATTCATCAGGAATTATTCTTTCAAAAGTAGATTTTGGAAGACAATGTCAGGGCCTTGTTATGAAAGAATGGTGTTGAAGACTATTTTGGAAAAGTTAACCTTGTGAGATCAGGTATCATTTTTTTTTTCTATTGTAAGAGAATGAATGCTCAGCTACCTATCTCATTTCACTGCCTCCACATATATATATATATTTTTTTGAGATCAGGTATTCTTGATTGGACGTATCAGGATAAGAATTGCCATAAAGTGATACTTGAGGTTTCCTTAACTATTGGGGATTTAATGAATGTCTGAATATTCTTCAGGAAACTTTTTTCAAGGGAAAGGGGGCTAAAGAGAAGTGGGACATAAAATTCTGAATTTCACTAAGAAATACTAATATAACTTTAGTGAATATTATCTGTTTCACATAAAGATCATGTCATCTACACATAGAGAGAGTTTTACCTCTTCCCTTCCAATTTAGATGCCTTTATTTCTTTTTCTTGTCTGACTGCTGTGGCTAGGACTAAAAGTATGATGTTAAATGATAAGGGGAAAACATCAAAATTTATGTGATGCAGCCAAAGAAAGACTAAGAGAAATTTATAGCTTAAAGTGTGTACATTACAAAAGGTAAATCTAAAAGCAATAACCTGAGGTTCCAACTTAAGAAGCAAAAAAAAAAAAAGGAACAAAGTAAAACCAAAGTAAATAGGATGAAAGAAATAGTAAAAACAAGAGGGAAATAAATAAAATAGAAAAATTAACAATACAATTAGTAAAGAAAATTAGCAGTGTCCAAAGCTAGTTCTTTGATGAGATCAATAAAATGCCTAGCTAGATTTTCTGAAACTAAAGAGAAAGAACACAAATTACTATTGACAAGAGTGATAACAAAGTTATCACTACAGATCTTACAGATATTAAAAGAACAATAAGAGAACACGATGAACAACTTTATGCAAACAAACATAACAACTTAGATAAAATGGGCAAATTCTGGGAAAATACAAGTTGTCAAAATTAGTGTCAGTCAGAAGGGACAAAAATGTTGGCTGCAGATACCTAACTCAACCCAATTCACATGAACTATTTCATTTCCTTCCTTTTTCAGAGCTGAGGATAGTTGTGGAACAAGATCTCACTGTTACATCTGAGGCTCCAGCAGGAGCAAGGGAGGCTGTTGAATCTCAGCATAAGTAGCTGTCTGATGTTAATGATAATGGGGAACATGAGAGGAAAGAGGCAATGGCTCGTACTTGTTCAGAAATTGTTTCCAAACACCTGTGAGATCAACTGTCTATTGTTTTGGTTCGTGTAGCATCTGCATTTGAGGTTTCAGGACAATTGGTAAGGAGAGTAAAACCCCGTCCCTCCTGTTTTCATGGCAATCCACTGTCCTAGTTCAGAAGTTGGATCGACTGTAATATAAAACAAGAGTACATCTTAACAGTTGTTGGAAATTTCTCTGGACCTCACTATGCGGATTCTTCCTATTGTTAGTTTATAATTCTGTTCAGTTTCCTTTTCATCTATGTTCTTGAGTATTTTTATAGAAGATTTGGAGGTTGAACATAAGATAAAGTGAGTGGGCTATTTATTAGCTCAAAATTCTGCCTTTGTTGTTTTCCTCAATATCTCCTAGGATCGTTGTAATGATATACAAGTGGAAAGCGAGTCTCTCCAAATATTATGCCAAAGATCTCAAAACAAGAAGGAGAAAAGTTACAACTAGAGCTGAGATTTTAAATTATGAGTCATATTTATGTTATATTATAGTGTTTCCTTTAACATGGTGGTAGAACAGCTGCTTTAAATATACTTAACATTTCAAGCAACCTTTCAAAATTACATTCATTTAATAAGTAGAACTCTACCAGTAGAAGGAATAATGCAAGTCTTTCTGGGGTTTAGGTGGTCTCATGCCTTTAAATTACTTCTTTGTTCAAAGGCTAGGAAGTTCCGAATCCCCTAGGCAGAGCCTGAAAAGAGAAAATCAACCCAGCGTGAAATAATGCTCCTTACTGGTGCATTAGGCTAACAAATGAGGTGAATGTAAAATACCCACCTTACAAATTGCCACTCTTCTACTGTGCTATGTGTGCATGGTAACTGCATTAGATTGTCAGGTAAAGGCATATAAACAGCATTTGTTTTACAATCTGGAAATAGAGAAAAGAAGACCATTTCCTGTTGTTTAAGGGGCTACATATCACACAGTGGGTACCTGGAAAACAGAGTTGGAGGAAACAGAGTTCCTCAATATTTGAGAAATACAGAGAACACTCTGTGAATGTTTACTGAACTGCATCAGGTGCCTTGGAGTTCACATACATCACATTTTTTTTTATAAAGGTCCCTTTTTAACTACCTATGGTTATTTCCCAAAGAAAATGTATTCCTGTGGAAGGGCCAAAGAGTTCGGATTTTATTCTCATCTCTACCACAGACTTGGTACCTTACACAAATGAGAAAATTCTGAGGTTGTTTTTTCATTTTTTTGTTTTGTCAAATAGGAAGAATACTCTCTGCCTTTACAGAACTATATGAAAGAGAAATTTGGGTATAAAATTCCCTTGGTAATGATGATGGCATGACACCTATGTAAATAACTGCACTTCACTATTGAAACTGCATGTTTTCTGTGGTCTGATCTGATGTATTCTAAAAGGTATGATTCCAAATAGTCAAAACCACAAAATGAATGGAAGTTTGTTCATTCAGTGCCAAAAATATTCATTAGTATCCAATAAAGATGAGAGTAAGTATCAAGTAAGACAGTTACTTATGAATTAGTTAAAAAATAGGGCGTCACTGTCTAAAGGACTCTTCTAATTATGAAACATCAATACTGAAAATTATTAGGCCTCCACATCCAGGTGGAACAGGAAAAAAATTCTTCTTTTACCTTTAAAAAACTTACATAAAACAGACATTTAAATTAATAAAGTGCTTTCCTTACGCACTAAGAGTGAGAAAATCAGAGATCAGCATGAGCAAGGAGGCCAATTGGAAAAGCCAATATTTTTTTTAAAAAGCTTTAATCATTTTTTATTATGAGCTGTAAATATGTGGGTCACTAAAAACTAGTGAAAGGGCTTTTGATGCCAGGCAACTCCAATATCAAAGCTAGAACTGAGTCTTCTGGAAATTAAAAAAAAAATAGAATAAAAAATAAAAATCATTTTCTTCTATCTTAAAAATAATACAGTAAGTGATGCTGAAAGTTGAAGCTTAGCAGGGAAAGGACAAATTATATGCAGGTGCTTCTGTTTCACATCTTGAATATATTTTCCACATGTAAAATTACCTAAAATGCTACTAATAAATACAATTTTAAGCTTTAACTTCAATATGGAGTTATCTTTATACAAAACTATAATATAACAGGCATGTAATGTATTCTCTTCGACTATTATTCATATTGGATGTGTAACATTTTTGTAATATAGTCACAATTGTAAACTTTCTATCTAAAAATTGTTATTCAAATAGTAAACATGGAGCCTATAAAAGAATTTTTTAGAAGAAAACATAACAGATGTCATAAAGGCCAATGTACTAGCATGTAGCCAAGCATGGCACCTACCCACATATCTTACAAATTCAAGTTCACCTGCACAGCTTTTAAGTAGGAAATCCTTAGTAAGGCCATATTTTGTTGATATAACAAAATCAGCCATTCAGCCCCAGCTCCATTCCTTGTCACCCTAATTATGACCTTTCATCTATCTTGACCTGAATTTAAATGCATTCCTGGAAAGACCACAAAGAATGGATTGAAGTACCACTACTTCTGCAAAGTTCCCAGTTGGTTTTTAATCCTATAAGCAGAATTAATTCTATGAGGAAATTTTATTAGATGGCAAAACTAGAAAACCATCTATGAATACAGAAAGCACACATGGCAGCTGTCCGATTCAGAGTAACAGGTGTATTTGTCTCAGAGGACATTAGGCTGCCTGATGTAAATGAGCCACTTGGCACACAAAAATGCACATCTTATCAATGTTAACTTTTAAGAGTGTCTCGTCTCATCCCTGAAGAAAGGGAAAGTGGTAATCATGTCAGCAGCAGAAACTACATGCTTCCTCTTTTTCCCTTGTACCTTTGTCCTCAGTCCTGACATTGAAACACTGCAGAACATGAATTTTTCAACAGGGGCAACCTTGCCCCCAAAGGGGTAAAAACTGGTTCTTTAGAGGGGAAGGAGCTTACATATTGCTCCAAGGACCGACCATACATAAACAGATATACAGTACAACTGTGTATTAATATGATATAGTTGGGGCATAATAAGGCAAAAAATGTCTATAGGTTTCTGTTCTTCCCTCAATAATAAATAAAAGGTTGAGAAACACTGCTGTAGTATAACAGGGAAAATATGACCAAACAAAATATTCATCTTGTTCAAGTTTTAAAATTAAATAAAATGCAATTAAAAACTATAAATGGTGAATGCAGCCTCAAGGTCACTTAGGTAGGCAATAAATGGGAAAAAAGTTTGTGCTGGAGGGGAAATAATTTCCATTTGTTAGCATTGATGAAAAGCTGCCTATTCATGGGAGCCTGCATATTGTTAAAAATGGGATGCTTTCAGAATTGGATTATGCAGAGGACTATGGGAGCTTTCTCCCAGAACACTGATGGCAGAATGTCCTGGTGCACAATGTTTTCGGTGAATAAGCTGCTATTTGACTCTTAGGGGCTGAATCAGGGCCATAGACATCCCTGGTCAGTGTTGACTGGGTCAGACATGAGCAAGAGGCAGACATGTGCCTTTGAGTCATGAGATCTCAGTGTGTACTCCATTCTTCTTAGAGAGGAAGTCATGACATTCTACCAGAATGTCCTCTGGCCTCCTTTTATTCTTGCCATTGATTTGGAGACATTGAATGAAGAGATAAATGTTGAAATCTACTTGGCTTGAGTTTCCTACTCAGCAAGTCACAGCATGAGTCTTGGTGAGTCTTAACTTTTGCAAGTGAAATTTATTGATGATCAGGATTGAAAGATAAAATCCTTATACTAATGTTTGGACTGTGATATAGAACTAAAATTTTAGAAGCTAATACAACACAGACTACTAACAGCTTTAAAAATCAATTGTAGGGCTTCCCTGGTGGCGCAGTGGTTGAGAGTCTGCCTGCCGATGCAGGGGACACGGGTTCGTGCCCTGGTCCGGGAAGATCCCACATGCCGCGGAGCAACTGGGCCCGTGAGCCATGGCCGGTGGGCCTGCGCGTCCCGAGCCTGTGCTCCACAACGGGAGAGACCACAACAGTGAGAGGCCCGCGTACCGCAAAAAAAAAAAAAAAAAAAAAATCCATTGTAGTAAAGCTGCCATTTCAGGAAAGTGTAGGCATTTCTGTGCTTTAAGAGCTTCATCATCTCTTACCACCATAAACATTGCTGTCCTTCCATGAGCCAAGAGCCATTTAGAAACACAGAAAGTTGGAGGAACCTAAGGCTTCTGATCCTACCTCATGTTTTCCTTTCCTTTTGAAAAAGACTATGAATAAAAATGTGAAAACAAGAAAACTCTGATGTCAAACTGCCTACTTGACATCTCTGATGGGATGTGTAAAGAGCATCTCCATAAACATACTAAAAACTGAGCTCTTTACTTTCTGCCTCCTAAACTTACTCTTTTGGCCATGTTCCACATACCTGTCAATGATAACTATTCTTCTAGCTGATGCAGCCAAAATCCTTGCTTTGCATCTTGATTTTTCTTTCCTATTCTTTAGTGAGTTTATTATAAAAGTCATACACTAACAACAAAAAATCAGAAAGAGAAGTTAAGGAAGCACTCCCATTTACTAGTGCAACAAAAAGAATAAAATACCTAGGAAAAAACTTACCTAAGGAGGCAAAAGACCTCTATGCAGAAAACTATAAGACACTGATGAAAGAAATAAAAGACAATACAAACAGATGGAGAGATATACCATGTTCTTGGATTGGAAGAATCAACATTGTGAAAATGACTGTACTACCCAAAGCAATCTACAGATTCAGTGTAATTCCTATCAAATTACCAATGGCATTTTTCACAGAACTAGAGCAAGAAATTTTACAATTTGTCTGGAAACAAAAGACCCTGAATAGCCAAAGCAATCTTCAGAAAGAAAAACAGAGCTGGAGGAATCAGGCTCCCTGACTTCAGACTATATGACAAAGGTACAGTAATCAAGACAGTATGGTACTGGCACAAAAACAGAAATATAGATCAATGGAAAAGGATAGAAAGCCCAGAGATAAACCCACGCACATATGGTCACATTATCTTTGACAAAGGAGGCAAGAATATACAATGGATAACAGACACCCTCTTCAATAAGTGGTGCTGGGAAAACTGGACAGCTACATGTAAAACAATAAAATTAGAATACTTCCTAACACCATACACAAAAATAAACTCAAAATGGATTAAAGACCTAAATGTAAGGCCAGACAATCTAAAACTCTTAGAGGAAAACATAGGCAGAACACTCTATGACATAAATCACAGCAAGATCCTTCTTGACCCACCTCCTAGAGAAATGGAAATAAAAGCAAAAATAAACAAATGGGACCTAATGAAACTTCAAAGCTTTTGCACAGCAAAGGAAAACATAAACGAGATGAAAAGACAACCCTCAGAATGGGAGAAAATATTTGCAAATGAAGCAACTGACAAAGGACTAATCTCCAAAATTTACAAGCAGCTCATGTAGCTCCATATCAAAAAAACAAACAACCCAATCCAAAAATGGGCAGAAGACCTAAATAGACATTTCTCCAAAGAAGATATACAGACTGCCAACAAACACATGAAAGAATGCTCAACATCAAGGGGAAGCTGGGATGAAGTGAGAGAGTGGCATGGACATATATACACTACCAAATGTAAAATAGATAGCTAGTGGGAAGCTGCCGCATAGCACAGGGAGATCAACTCAATGCTTTGTGACCACCTAGAGGGGTGGAATAGGGAGGGTGGGAGGAAGTCTCAAGAGGGAGGGGATGTGGAGATATATGTATACATATAGCTGATTCACTTTGTTTTACAGTAGAAGCTAACGCAACATTGTAAAGCAATTATACTCCAATAAAGTTGTAAAAAAAAAAGTCTTAGATTTTACCTTCAAAATAGATCTCTAATTTAATAAGCCCCCTGCCACTCAGTCCAAAACACCATCAATTCCCACCTGGATTGCTACATTAGTCTCCTACCTGGCCTCCTAGCTTCTTCCTTTGCTCCCTAAAATCTGTGTTCAACAGAGCAGCCAGATGATCTGTTCAATCAGTCATATCAGATCTTGTCTCTCCTCTGCTCAAAACTCACAGATAGCTTCCATCTCCAAGTAAAAGTCAAAGTTCTTATTGTGCCCATAAATCCCACTCCCCAGACACACACATATACCTCTTACCTCATTTCACTCCGGTTCTACCATCTTCCTTGATATTTTTCAAATTTTCCAGAGGACGTCCTGTCTCAGGCCTTTGAAATTTGCTCTTTCCTGTTCCTAGGATGACAGACCCTCAGATACCTTCTTGGCTAGTGACCCCTTCCTTCACGCCTTAACTCAAAATTCTACCCTACTTGAAATTTTATACCGCCCTCCTGCACAATCCAACTCATGGAATTTTATGCCCTCTCCTATACATTAATTGCTTTCTAACTGGTATATATTTACTTATTTATCTTGTTTACAGCTGTTTTTCCAGTACTGGACTGTAAGCCCCACAAAGGCAGGAAATCTTGTCTATTTTATTCACTACTATATCCCCAGCACCTAGAACTGCATCTGTCACGTAGGAGATACTATCTAGATACTGTCACATAGCAGATACTATCTAGATAATTGTCAAATAAATGAAGACATTTCCAAGGGTTTTCTTTCGTAGCCCCGATTTCAAAGTTTGTTGAGTTGATATAGCAGAAGAGAGTCAGCATTGGGTGACGACTTAAAAAATGATCTTAGACTTTAATGTGCATTAACTCAGGGCTTCTGCCAGGCAAAGACAACTATCGTAATCATATTGGGCTCAGGGTCCTTTATGGGTCTCCTTGCCCTGCTCAGTCAGGTTCTATTTCACCTGCTTAGAATCAGGGAAACTGGAGTCACTTCAGTTCCTCTCATCAAATTCCTCCGCCCCCCACCCCACCCCACCCAAAAAAAATTCCACCCGAAGCCTCAGGAGGCCCTGTAAGAGGTCGGGTTTGATGAATTGCACTGCTCCACTTTCCCAGGCTACACAACTTAATTAACAAATCCAAATGTTCTTCTTCTTCTGTCCAGGGAGAAATTATGCGTGTGGGTTATGAAACTAACTAATGTCACCAAAATCTTTTACCTAGTCCCTCAACTACTGCACGTTTAACACAGAAATTGTCAAGCGAGCGAGATCTATCTGTGAAGAACTCCCTATGTCTGTGTTTGGAGCATCCAGGGACCACATCTGAATGTTAGAATAAACAGGAAGAAAGAGCAAGAGAGGCATGGATGCCATGGAGAGGTCTCACTTGGTGAAGACTGAGTGAACCTGGCAGATGGGCTGGGCTGAAAGGGGAAAGGAAGCTCTGCTCAACTAAGCTTCAGAGACTGAATCACATTAGATAGAATGTTTATCCAGAATTATCGGAGATTACATAGCCAGGGAGTAAAATCTGAACTGTGATCACAGAAAATAGCTGTGATAATAGGCAGGAAAATGATGGGACGTTCCAAGTCTTTGGAGTGAAGGTATAAATGGAAAAACAAGGAGAGAGAGTTCCAATGGATAATGAGACACAGAAAAGTTTGGGCAGGCAATTCCTACCTGGAACAGGAATGATGAGAGGGTACCCAGGACCTGCTTTTATGAATTCCAGCATTAGGACAGCTTGTGTGTCCTTTAATAATGAGAGAGCTACGCAACCCCATTTTGGAATTAAGTGGGAAGAATGGCACCATTCCTGAAAAAAGCCTCACACCAACAACTGAAACCCAGTAGCACGGTGGTTGGCCTCCAATGTACACAGAGAGTGCAAATCCACTGTAACTTTGGTAGAAAGCCTTTTGGAGGAGGCTGAAAGACTGCATATGAGAGAAGACATATTTTGTCTCATACATCAGGCAGGTTACCAAAAATTTCCCTAATTCTACCACCTAAAACCTGGGATGTTTGATTGACAAAAATATTTTGCACAAGGAACCCTAGGAACATTCTGTCCAAAGCATTAGCGGTGCTGGTGGAGTTTAAGTCAGTGACTAGAGCTGCAAGATTAAATTTTCACCTTGTGCCCAACAATTAGCTGTGTGATCCATGCTTCCAGTTTGCCAAAGTGCACCTTTTCCTAGTACTTTGGTAGTGGCTTTAAGCTCCTTCTTTGCCAGTTAGGTGGGCTTGACATTCAAATTCCTTTGGGTTTGTCAAAAACGGCATCCAGGAGCCAAAGCAGACCAACCATAGGGGAATGCTTATGCCCTGAGTAAATGTAGATAATATGGGATAATATAAGCAGCATTTAAATAATAAAGGATAATGGTCAACACAGCAGACCTGGTTAAGACTGTGTATGGCTCTGTCATCTAGCCACTACTTGGCTTTGATCAGGTCACTATTGTCATCATTAAGCTGTGAAAGGAATCCAAGCATCCAGTGTGAATTTGACATGAAAGATAGGAAGATGAGGTAGTCCAGGGTACCAGGAGTTGTTTAAGGCATGACACAATACTAAACGCTACACTTGGCTAAAAGCATAAGATTCAGGGCTGACATTTAATTTATACATGCTGCTAGTTCTATGTACGAGATGTGGTAGCCTAATGGGTCCAGAAAGAAGTGGACCTAGAGTATAGTTAAGTATACATAACTAATAATATGTACTAACATTTATGGAACATTTGCATATGTGCCAGGATCTATGCTAAGTTAATTACACTGATTCTCTGAGGTACATAGTATTATTCTCATTTTATGAATGATTGATGTTTAAAATGTTGCATAACATGCCCAAGGTCTACAGCTAGGTGTGAAAAAGCTGGGGAAAGACATAGGCCTGTCTGATTCAAAAGTCCGTGTTCATATTCATTAAACATTCCACATCGCAATGTAGCACAGAAGGAAAGGCAAGCTACGATTGTTTCAAATTTGATCAGAACTGTTTTAGAGCTGAAAGAAGGTGATTGACACATGGGCTTTATGTTCCAAATATCTATCACTCTCCTCCCATAAGCCAATCAGAAATGAGAGTCTTATTTGTCAAATAATTAATAAGAGTAAGCTCATTCCATCTTCTATGTTTCTCATTAGAGAAGCATACTTGTAATACAGATGTTCATTTTCTAACAATTATCATCTCTTCTAATATTTTAACAAATACTTTGGCATTACAACATAGAAACAGGACATAAGCAGGAATATAAGAAGCTAAAACTTAACAGCTCTGGACGTTGATGAGTGTCACCATTCTAAAAGGATAGAATCACAGTGAAGATAGCCTAGAAAAAGTAACAAAACCAAAATTCCAGAAAAAATAATCCTGACAAGACTTTCCTCTGCAGGGTGTTAAATCAGAGACTTAACTGATTTAACGTCTGATTTAGTATGACCCTAAAATCTCATTCATACCCAACCTGGGATCTTTAAATTTGTGAGTCATACAGCACACTCCACATGCAGGAAGAAAAGGCGCCTGCTCAAGAATAACCATTGTACGGGGGCAAAAATGAGAGGAGAAAACTGACTGTCCAGACTGAAGCACTTAAAAAAGGATTACATCAACTACCTGCACACTGCAGTGATTAGGAACATGCACTTTTATGTCAGATACACTTCTCTGTATTTCTATCTAAAGAGTTCCTGGATGTAATGGAGGACCCTAAATAATTTTATTATAGTGTGTATAATTTTATGCCCATTGGGACAAAACTGGAACATCTCTACACTATACTCATTCACTAAATCACACACACACACACACACACACACACACACACACCAAATACCTTTATAATAACTCTCAATACCAACACATTACCCATGGTATGCTGTTGGCTTCTTTTTAGCTGTCCTTTCCAATGTTAATAGTCAGTGAAATATCTTTTCAGGGCATCTGGTGTACTTCTAAAAGGTGATGTTCCTCTCTCTCCATAGAGTCACTTAACTTCTCAAACAAACGTTTTGTCTTTTTAAAACTGAGGCTGACATTAATTCACAGCTGTCCCACACAGGTGTCTGTCAGACAGAACTCTGGCTGGGCTGGGAGAGCACACCTTACCTCACTGCATGGCAGTGTTTCTCCATCTTTACCAGCTCTCTGACCCTGTTCCTGATGAGCTCTATGTTTGGGGGACTGACCTTTCCCCACACACCATCTTTGTCCGTCCTTGACTTTCAACTCTAACCCATGGGTACAGGTCTTGACTTCAGAGCCTATCCTTTTACATTTACTTACTGGGGTTAAGTGGTTTTCTAGATAACTTCTGTCCCTACCTACTTACATGGTTTTTTTTTTAGTAATTTGCTTCAGTCATTCTTTTTTTCAAAATTAAGCTATGCAGGACTCTCTTTCATCCTATCAACCATTCTTCTGGTCCTCAGAATTGATTTTTATAAGATGTATCCCATCCCAGTCATACTCTCAATCTTATCACTTGCTTGCAGGTGTTCACTGAGAACCTATTCACTCTAGAAGATTAGATAAATTAGATAGATGGATAGATAGATAGATAGATGATAGAAGAATAGATAGATAGATAGATGAATAGATAGATAGAGGAATATAGAATACATAGAGAGAGCATATATAACATATATATTCCAACTGCCATCAGTATACGCATTCATGCTAAAGAAAGTATTATAATGCATCAACCTTCCTAAAGAACTTGACATTTTAATAAGTGATCATATATTCTGCAACTCAGAAAAACCACTTTCTGTTTCTAACTGTAGGGGATCAAGCCTCCATAAGCAGCAGCAAACTATTCCATTTATATTCATATCACTCACTCAACAAACATCTAGGAAGCACTATGAGTCTCAGTCTTTGGAGATGCAGCTACTTTTGAGATGTGCCTGTACAGTGAGCAATTGTCCTCTTGGTGTTAGGAAAGCATGGCATGCTGCTGTAAAAGAAGCCAAGAAATGATATAAGCATTTCACAAAGAATCTAATTTTTCCATTATTTGAATCACCCATCTACCACAAATATCACTGTGCTTTCTGAGATTCTCTTCTGATCTGGAATACATATGTATGTATGTATGTATGTATATATATATATATATATATATATATATATATGTAAGTTTTTTTCTTTTCCTGAGAATAGAACAGGTTTTATACTGCTAGCTAGGTATTTTGTGCTTCCATTAGAAAAATGACGGTAGCTAATCTTAAAAATTGAAAACCCTTGATAGCTTTAGTGCTCCCAGTTTGATAGGCTAAGTCATAGATCATGATTTTTGTTTTTAATCAAAATACAGGGTAGAAGTTAAAAATCATATATTCTAGAGCCAGCTAGGCTTGGCTCAAATGTCAGCTCCATCATTTACTATTTGTATGACTTTTTGTGCCTCAACCTCGTTATTTATAAAATTGGAGGAATGGCAGTACCTACTAGTAGGTTGTTTTGAGGCATGGGTGAGTTAGCATACATAAAGCGTTTTGTACAATGACGTAGCAAGTGCTATGTGTGTTTGCTGCTATTATTATGAAATAAATAACTTACTGAAGAGTACATTTCAAAAGGAATCACTTTGTGACCTCTATTATCAAATTGGAGGTGTGTTTTTTCATGAAAAAAAATACAAGCCTGAAGACATGACAAAAAGACTTTTTAAAATTCAGCAAACCTTTTAAAATTACATGAGGAAAGGAAAAAAGAGAATGATAATTTTTCTGATGAAGTATTAAAACAATACTCAAATCAAGTCACTGAATATGAATGAGACAGTAGCCAGGGTTGTTTTTCTGTCTTACAAACAAGACTAGAGGGGAAAAACTGGCATAACTCATCACAGCTCTGTACCGAGAAGTAACTTGAGTCAGTTGTGTGTCCTCTCAATATCCCTCAGCAGACTAACAACACTCTGAGTATTTAAGTTCTGCTTCCTGACCGTGTCTAGAAATAAAACAAAGTGGTCTGGGCTGAAGGGAAAGAGAGAAATGGAAGTCTTACTGAGGTACAGATTCAACAGTAAAATAACGAAGGGGACACAATTACGAAACCAGCCGCATTACTCCTCGTGAGATTACTCCCAAGCCTTGGCCACATCGGTGGCCTTTGATGAGAATGACAACACAGTGACTTACTTATCTCTATTATCTCAGTCACCTGGCTTCCTGCTTGATAGCTGCCCCTTTGAGTTAGTGCATTGATTCTGCTAAAATACTGCTACAAAAAAGTGCCTTCCTTGTCAGAGACAAGAGCTAATACTGCTAGGTTTCCCTTCAAGTCTAGCTAATGCTGGCAACCACTTGACTGTTCAGTGATTACAGGAACCCTGGGATGGGACTCTGACTTTACAATACATTCCCCTCCTGCTTATTCTTGCCATTATTTTCCCCTAATTAGTAAAGCACAAAAGTCTCTGGGTGAGGTGACTAATTGATTTATTTTTTTTCCTGATAGAAATGTTGTCCCCAAGAAAGAGAGGATGGGAGAGCACCAGGATACATATGTGGATGAGGATGAGGTATCATGGAGGGAGGAATGAGTACCGCCAAGGAGCGGGGTTGCTAAGGAAACATGTTCCGCGCTCTAGCATCAGTATGCCTGGGGTGTGGTGTGGTCAGCTCCCGGCAGCTCTTGCAGGCTGATTGCGAACGTCTCTCTCCAACTCTACATTCAGTTGCATCGTGGTGGTAGTTTGAAATTGCGCAGGTATCTACACCACGGAAATTGGCAAATACTACCAATAAGGTCTTCTTTTCTTTCTTTTGCCTGGAGTGCCGTTGTTAAACATTTAAAAGCATACCAGCGACTATGGCTGATCGATCATGAGTAACATGCCTAAAGCTACCATGAACACTCTCACCTGGGTTAGTTTTTTCAGAAGGAATGTGACACAGGAAGGTAAATACTGAATGAGTCAGAGGTTAGTTACAAATGGCAATACATGCTATTGCTCTGAAGGGCAAAATGCTATTTCACATTCCCCCCAATCGTTGCGCTTGCCTCTATCGAATCTCTTATTGTGGCTATTGATCTATTTCCCTATGTTCCTCTTACCCGTGACCTGGTGAGTTCCTTACAGATAGAAAAGTGTGTGACATTTTTATGGATCCAGTATTTGGTCATGTCTAACAAAGTCCTGACGGTTTCTAGACTTGCTACCTCCTGATTTCTTCTCCTCTAATAGAATGGAAATACTACATGTCCCAAGAATCTCTGGAGATAATTGTGAGAATCACATGTCCCAACAATCTTTTGAGATTATTGTGAGAATCACATGACAGAACACAAATGCCAGCCGCTCTCCTAGGCAGGAATCTCACATATAACTGTTAAAAGCATGCCGCAAAATGCAGAGCATGATATGAATATCCATATTTATTAGATGTATTGGAGATAGTCAGATAGTATAAAATATCAGAGGGACCTTGGTCAAAACGATTTGCCACTTCTCATGTAACCGTGTTGAGCCTGCTTCCACGTTAATTTATAAGTATACAAATCCTAGCTCACAGAGTTAACATGAGAATTGCAATGAGATATTATCTATGGAGCTTCTAACCAGCACTGTTGTTGGTGTATCATAGATGCTTGACAAATATTAATTCCTCTCCCTAGTCTTCAACATAATAGAAGCTTTGTATAGACCAAACTACCTAATGGTGTGACTCTCCATCACCTCAACACAACCATCATCCGTATCATCACAAATGGAATTTCCATGGACAAGAAGCTTTTCAAAGTGATGATCTTTCAATCTATTGGTTACTACTCTCTTCGAGAAAGTCCAAATCCAGCTCACTTTAGGTGTATTTCTGTTCTATAAAGAAGAAATCAATTCCAGTCAATTAATTAATTAAATCAATAATTACCACTATCAACACACCAGCAGACAAATGTCTTCCAGGAAAAACCTTTGGGAAGTTTTAGGCAGAGCATAACTTGGCTTTTTGCAGGACTATGAAAAGTCTGCCCGCCATCCCTCTTTCACGACATTTAGCTTAATGTGATGGCTCACACTCAGAGGCTGTTTCCATTAAGTTGTGTAATGCATAGAAGACGCCTCTTTAAACCGCCGGAACATCACTTGTGTGTGCTTGAGAGATAGATTGGTTTTCTCCTTCTGGACCCAGTTTCTGAATTGAGTCAAGTGAAGCCCAGGGCTCTCATCTTTTCAAACAAGTAAATTAAACTGAGACTGGAGCCGAGGAAGAAAAGCTTTGCCAGACATCTTTATCAGCATCATTTTTTGATCTCTACTTGTGGACATATTCACTCTATATCTAATTACACCATTTCTGAAATGTGTGCATGGAATTAGGACTGATGACTGCCTCCTCTTTGACATGTATTTCCTAAACCTTAGGACTTAATGAAGAGTTGCTTTCCCCAAATTTCAGAATTAGGAAAGAGAACATCTTTTTTTTCCCCAATTTTTATTTATTTTATTTTATTTTCTTCTTCTTTTCTTTTTAATTTTTACTCGAGTGTAGTTGATTTACAATGTTGTGTTAGTCTCGGGTGTATAGCAAAGTGAATCAGTTATACATATACCTATATCCACTCTTTTTTTAGATTCTTTTCCTACATAGGCTATTACAGAGTATTGAGCAGAGTTCCCTGTGCTATATATCAGGTCTTATTAATTATCTATTTTATATATAGTAGTATGTATATGTCAATCCCAACCTCCCAATTTATCACTCCCCCTCTTATCCCCTGGTAACCATAAAGACAAATATCATATGATATCGCTTATATGTGGAATCTAAGAACAAAAGGGGGTACAAATGAACTCATTTACAAAACAGAAGTAGAGTCACAGATGTAGAAAACAAACTTATGGTTACCAGGAAAGAGAACATCTCACATGCCATAATCTATAAAAAGAGATCAGGTGGCATTGTTAAGTTTCGTGATAACTGCTGGTAGTGTCACTCAGATTACAAGGTTATAAATGAATTTCTGCCCATTTGAAAACAAGCACAACTTTCACAGTTTGAAAAAAAAAGCCGATGTTATTATCTTGTTTTTTCAGCAGCAACCAGAGTTTATTAGAGAAGTATCTTAATACTTGCTTACAAGTGCATGGATTCATCTCACCTTCTCCCGGCTCCCAAATCCCTCGTGTATACAATAATCTGTTTATGTATCTGTCTCGTTCATCAGAGCATAATCTCCTCTAGGCTAGGAGCTGAAACAGTTGCATCTTTCTACTTTCTGAACCTAGTAGGGTGACTGGCACACAGTAAACACTCAAAATTTTCCATTGGTTCACTTTCACTGTTAAATCCAAGTTGAAAAGGAAGGGCCAGGGGAAAGATGACACCCAATAATAATTGGGCACAAATCTTATCCAATCAGGTGAATGAAGCTGTGATTGCTGTATCTGTAATTTCTTCAAGACAGTAGTTGCTTCCCAGAGCACCTCTGGAATAATTAGATTAACTGTTACTGTCAGGGCTATCTAATTGCTTGTACTGAAGAAAGCAAATTGCAGACAGTAGATATCAGTGTAAAATCAAACAGAAAACAGGTGTTTGCTAATTAAAACTGAGATTTTAATGAATGACCCATGTGGTTTTGGTGAATAAATACCACTCCCAACATCTGCTACATAATTAGATTCTTTCTCTCTCTCTCTCCTCTCCTGTCCTCCTCAGCCCACTTTCCCAACATCCCAGTAAATAACTGTGAAATGACAAATTTTCCAAAAAGCCCAGTAATCTTTACTCTCTGCAAAGGGACAAAAGCAAATGTTTCTGTCCAGGTAACTGTAAGCAAACCATTCATAAAGAACTGGAGGGCTTCCCTGGTGGCGCAGTGGTTGAGAGTCCGCCTGCCGGTGCAGGGGACACGGGTTCGTGCCCCGGTCCGGGAAGATCCCACATGCCGCAGAGTGGCTGGGCCCGTGAGCCATGGCCGCTGAGCCTACGCGTCCGGAGCCTGTGCTCCGCGACGGGAGAGGCCACAACAGTGAGAGGCCCGCGTACGGCAAAAAAAAAAAAAAAAGAACTGGAAAAAAGAGCACAGTCAATTATATATATATATATATATATATATATATATATATATATATGTATATATGCATTTACCTAATAGTTTATACATTAAAAATAATAATATATTGGTAAAAGAGGCAACAAGCCTGGAAAGGATGGGGAAAGATCACGTTAAAACGTTTTAATGCTCAAATTGGTCATGGTACCCCAGGGGAGGCTTATTATGAGTTCTGGTTCATCTACCATTTGAGACTTTATTTTGAGTTAATTGGACTTCCTGTTGAGATGACCTCATCTGATGGATGTTGCTTTTTGCTTTTCAATCCATTTGAAAGTGAGAGAGGAGAAGGTAATTTTAAAATATAATAATAAGTCTACAGAACGTGCCTGGTAAACAGGTTGAACCATAGAGAAAATCTTTGTTTTTAAGGAAGCTAAAATAAGAGAACCAACTTAGAATGACTTAATAGAAAGGAGAGGAATAAATGTCAGGGCATTTTGTTGAAATCATCATTGCAGAAGCATTTTCCCACCTTTAATTAGCCTTTGTGCTCTTGAGTGCTCCAGTAAGTGAATTTCTAGCTGTAGTTATTTTATGCAATTAAACACGACTATAATGTCTCAGCCACTGGAGCTTTGAACACTAGGCAAAGCTATTGAGTGCTGTGTCAACTCATAATCAACCAAATGCATCGCAATCTAGGAAAACCAAGTGGCTTCTGTTCAAGTCTCTTCACTCATTCTAAGGTGCCAGATCAGAAGACCACAGGCTAAGAATGTGATAGGCTTGCCCTACAGGTCAGGTGCTTTGGAGCACTGCACAAATTTAATTCAAGAATGGAACCCATAGACGCATGACCTTGGCCCTCATCAGATGTTTTGAATAATATCTGAGAAACTTGGCGCTATATTTTGACTGCTTTTTATTAACAATATAACCATATTGGGTATCAAATGATAAATCAACCTTGTATAACTGGAAAAAGCAATTTGGTCATTAGGTGTCACCCTTTTTCTAGATTGTTGAATTTGATTTGCCAGCATTTCGTTCAAGAGGTATTCATCTATATTCGTGAGTGATCTTGGCCTCCAGTTTTCATATATTGTACTGTCTTCGTCTTGTTTTGCTATCAGTAATGGCCATGTGTCTCCTTTTCCCTCCTACTCTGAATGAGAACATCTATTGTGGTTTCCCTGCCCCTTTTTCATTGTTGTACTTTAGTGGTGGCAAAGAGGTGATAGGTATAACTTGTCTCTTTCAGGTAATAATTTGCCAGAATATGAGAATCCATATATATATTTTTTAATGGAGAGTAATGGACATCAACAGAATCCTGGATTTCCAGGTGGGAACGGTAAAAGGTTTGGACTTTAGATTGGTTCCACCGAGGAGGGCTTGAGTGTGTCTAATGTATTTGGAGGAGGGTGAAATGCACATCTGATGATCAGAAGTGTCGGCTGTGACAGAACCTGCTGCCTGATCATCAGATCCACTTCCTATTCTTCCCAGCACTCAGCTAGGCTACATTTTCTGACCTCCCTAACAATTAGGTTTGACCATCAAGGAAGTTCTAGCTATGGATGTTGAGCAAAAGGTAATAAACATCATTTCCAGACCTGTACCAGAAGGTCCTTCCGTGGGTGATCCTCCGCGCTCTTTTCGCTTTCACATGATGCTGGCAAACACAACCACATTTGCGGACACTGTTAGAAGATGCTAGAAGGTGTCCCAGTCTCTGGCCATGGAGTAAGTAACCTACAGATTGAGAGCACTTGCTTGACACATCACATGATAGAGTAGTAAACTTGCTTTCTAATAACCTACTGAGACAGTGGGGGTATATCTGTAAGAACAACTAGCATTACTCCAACTAACACACTCCAATTTCTTTCTTCTCTAAGTCCTCAACTTCAGAAATATGGAGGACAAGCTAGACTTTATGACTTTAACTTACATTTCTCTTAATCTCTTTTTCATATGTACCTTTTCTTTGGCTACACTGAATCCTAGATATTTTCTCCATCTATCTGTCCTTTCACTAAATATCTCTTTACATATATATATTCTACTAATAAAAGTTACCATATTATTTGTTTCTAAAAGATTTATTATATTAAACTTTTTCCTGGTCATTTTTTTATTTCCTTCCTATATTTCCATATACCTTGAAAAAGTTTTTCTTAAATATTGGGTTAGCCAAAAATTTAGTTCAGGTTTAAGTAAAAATAAGACACATTTTTCATTTTCCAAGAACTTTATTGAACAATGTATTCATTAAACAAACGAACTTTTTGGCCTACCCAATATCTTAGGCCTTCATATTTTATAATCAGATTCTGACAACTTTCTGAGAATCTGATTCTGCAATCTTTTGTCCTGCTCTCAATTAGCAGTGCTTTATTTGTTTGTACGTTTTGTGATTATTAGTATTTATACGGACCTATTTACCCTGTAACTTTTTCTCTGTTGCCTGAGTTTCTATATCTGATATGTGTTTTTCCAAAGGTGATTTGAATTTGCTTCTGTCTGGTATCTGAGGACTCCAGCAACCCAGGGCCATGCTTTGGGTTAAGCATTCAATTTAAGGTTATTTGATTTTGGTGTTGGTGGAAGTAAATGGATAGTATGAATTTTATCACCAGAAATAAGTATGGGTGAGTTTGTGACAGGAATTCTTATGACACACTTTTTTCTCCCTTCTCATCACCTCGTTCCCCCCAAATCGAGACTGGCAGGCAATCCTCATTTTTGTCTCCCTCTGCAGGAAGAGTTTTTGTTGTTGTCGTTACTTACCACTCTGGTAAAGAGTTTCTTATTTTTCTTGCTGGGATGGGATGGGGGAGATTTTAGCTGTATTTAGTGGTCTCTAATCTAACCCCACTTCTTGCTCATGCCCTAGTTTTGTCTCCTGCATTTTCGTCATGTAGTTAATTAAGAGTCAGCTCTAGCCTCTATGATCAGCAAATGTCCCAGAGTGAATAATGGCTTCTTAGGGTATTCACTACAAATACCTGTATTTCCACTTTTTCATGATTTCCTTCTTTGGATGTTTTTACTTTATTTAGCTAACTGTTCGTTCATGTATTGTAAAAATATGTTGTCCATATTTACCCAGCTTTTTCTATGTTTATGCATAAGAAGCTCCTTGTGGGCACCTAGTCCCTTATACTTTCAGAAATGATCTCTCTTCTCCCAGTTTTCATACATGACAATAGCTCTAAAGAGATATTTATGGTAGCGGGGAGGATGTTTCAACCTCCACAAGGGAGCCAAACTGTGTTTTTACACACACACAAATTGATATTTTATAGGTTTTACCCTTAGAACTTATAAAGTGGACTAGTAAAATGATGACTACAAGTAAATGATTAGTAAAACAATAAATGACTATAAATAAATATTAGTAGAATGATGACTGTGAATAAATAATACCATTACAGCTGAAAGCTCTCGAGAAATGTTTGATGATACTGATCATGATGATGTTGATGACATCATTGGGCTGAAAAAAGGTGATGATGGGATCTTGTTGGCAAGAAGAAATGATATAAGGGCAAATGTCTGTGGGCAAAGACATGATTCAAGTTTGTTTGTACAGAAGGATAGATGGAAAAACCCACAGGGAGTAGTACCGATCAGTACGATTTTACTCAAGAACTTTCAAACCAAATGGGAAAGATAAAATGATTTAAAATGCACTTTAAACATTATTTATAACCCACTTTGCTCCAAAAAATGTTTTAGTGGGGACACTCATAATTTTTTCCATTACCTGTACACGGCCTTAGTAAAGTGCATCCAGATATTAGCCTTGGAGCTGGAAGGCCAAACCAAAACACAAACTTGCGGATTTTTCTCTACTGAAAGGCAATGCTTGCTGGTATTGGCTCTTCATCCTCCAAATACAATATGCTTGTTTCACAAAGGTGGGAGCCTATCCCTATTCTCACCATGTCCATTTTCAGAAAGTCTCTCGTGGTATTCCTGACCTTACTTAGAGAGTGAATGTCATGAAGGATTCAACTCATTAAGCAGACATAAGAGATTCTGCTTAGTTTTAAGGAAATAACCCTGTTAGATGATTCCCTCACATGGAAATCATGCTGGACCATTGTTCATCAAAGCCACATTCTTGCTTCCTTTGCTCATGGAAGATTCAGAGGACATGTTCACATGTAATGAGCAGATCTAATCTTAAAAATGTGCTCGGGACTTCCCTGGTGGCACAGTGGGTTAAGAATCTGCCTGCCAATGCAGGGGACATGGGTTTGAGCCCTGGTCTGGGAAGATTCCACATGCCGCGGAGCAACTAAGCCCGCGAGCCACAACTACTGAAGCCCGCACGCCTAGAGCCTGTGCTCCGCAACAAGAGAAGCCACCGACCGCAATGAAGAGTAGCCCCCGCTCACCGCAACTAGAGAAGGCCCGTGCGCAGCAATCAAGACCCAACGCAGCCAAAAATAAATAAAGAATTTTTTAAAAGTGTGCTAACAGTCTTGCCTACTAACAATAAGATTTATCTCCAGGCTGGCAGCTTACAGGTAGTCTTTTATTTTTCAAGGCAAATTTGAAAATTAGCAAATTAAATCACAACGTTGTTTACATGGTACAGGAGTACCTTGTCTGGAGCATTGTTCTTTTTCCTTTTATGCATGAGAATATTTTAATAGCTAGAAAAGGACCAAAACCTGCTAGTTCTCTGCTTCTGGCAGCACGCCAGCTCTTCCATCTACAGTGATCAAAGACTGGAAATACCATGTGATAGAGTAAGTGATCTTTTTAAAATAGTAGGACTTTATTGAAGTTTTCTGAAGAATAAAATTATGCAAGCTTCATAGGTGAAATTTGGGGAGTGCTGATGTCATTTTTATCTTTCAGGCTCTAAGCTACAGGATCAAAAGGGAGTAATTTCGTAGAAATTCAAATCTCCCTTCCCTGGGCACACCAGTACCATGGGAGGATTTAGCTAGCCTAATGGTGAAACACTCACTATGAACACTTTGTACTCATCATCCAGGCCAGAAAGGTCCTTGATGTTGCAAAATCTAGCCACTTGGAAGTTAAAGCCACACGTTCACTCTTGCCAAGGACATAGCTCCTCTGAGCTGTACGGGAGGCTGTTGTGTTGCCAATGCTCTCTAATAAGAGGAGGTGGGTGGAAACCATGAAATGAATTCATAGTACACACGCACTTTTCACATTGCATTTAGGGAACCCAAACTGTATTAATTGAATATGCTTGCTGCACAGTAAATTAGCTCGATTTCATGGTAAAAAGATTTCATTTTCCTTTAAATATAAAAAAAGTGCCCAAACTCAAGCTTATAAATATTCTTCAATGCTACTCAGAGAGTCTCCCTGGGATATTAAACAAGTAGTTAATTTGTAGTGAGAATAGGTATAAAAATTATAATACAGTAAAAAAAAAATAGGTGTATCTACACCTCATAATTTGATGATCCCCTCTACTCGTTCTTAATGTATTTGATACACCCATTCATGCCTTTCCTTTGATCTTACTGCACATTATTTGTGCCCATAGACCAAAACACATGAAACATATCAAACATATCCTAACTTATTAATATATTTCGAATACTATCCTTACTAAAAGGGTTAACATTAATCAAATGGTTTACAGTTAGCCCATTAACTTAGGCTACCAACCAAATGAGGCTGTATGTGCTCTCCTGATGTCTCACAACTTGGTCTACACACTCAACTAAGTTTCACTGATGCCCAGTTGATCTCTTTCTGCTCTCACCCCCACCTACTTCCATCCTAAAACAAAAATCTGTGGCCCATTTTCTCTTATTCTGCTACTTGATGCAGACCTTAAAATGTGTTTTATGGCATAACTTCAGTTAAATGCTTTTTAAGTCACCTGGGACCAGTTATGCTGGTAATCCATCTCAAACCGTTTTATTCTCCTGCATTTAATATAACCATTGTCCCAGGTGGCCGTTTAGTCCTATACACTCTGCCTTCTCCTACCTCATGTGATCCCTCTACTTTTGCTCTGGATCCCATACTCCCCTGCATAAAGCAGACCATACAAGAATTATCTCCTCTTTTGCTGTGGCGACATTTTCCCTGTTTATTGGATCATTCTCCAAAGCATACCATTATGGAGATAAAGCCCATATTAAGAAAACCATGTCTTCCCTTGTCTCATATACCTGCTCAGCTACCATTCAATTTCTTTGCTCCTTTACTTAGCAAAACTTGGAAGAATCATCTTTGAGTCATCACTTGCTTACTACCCACTGTCTCCTCAACCTACTCTAATCAGGCCTCTGTCTTTCACAACTTATAATATCTGCTGGGGCTGTCATAACAAAATACCACAGACTGGGTGGCTTAAACGACAGACATTTCTTCTCACTGTTCTGGAGGCTAGAAGTCCATGATCAAGTTGCTAGAAAATTTGGTTTCTGGTGAGAGTTTGTTTCCTGGCTTATAAACAGGTACCTTCTTGCTGTGTCCTCATATGGCCTTTCCTCTGTGTTTGAAGAGAGAAAAAGAGAGAGAGGAGAGAGAGAGTAGGTGAGCTTTTGTGTTCCTTCTTCTTCTTATAAGGACATCAGTTCTATTGGATTAGGGTCCCGCCCTTATTGCCTCGTTTAACCATAATTTCCAACATAAAGATCCAATCTCCAAACACAGTCACATTGGGGATTGAGACTTCAACATATGAATTTTTAGGGGAACACTATTTTCTGAAATAGTTCACCTGACCATCACCCACAATTTCCGTTTTCACATTCCAGTGTTTGGTTCTCTGCCATTCTATTAACTCTGTGCTATATTCCACTTGTTCTCACCATTTAACATAGTTGACTGCTCCGTCCTTTCTGAAGCATTTTATTATCTTGTATTTCATTTAACAAGATATTTTATTTCTTAGATGCCACCTGTACTCCTACATTATAATGAGTGAACTTTAATCAAAGTCACAAAATAATTACTGGCAAAATTTTTGCATCATTTTTATTCTGGATCTACATGATTTCTTAGCAGGTGTTCAATGACAACCACTTTGGAAACTTTGACACTGTCCCAAACAGTTAAATACATACCTACCAAGATACTCAACCATTACATGCATAGGTGTTTACCCCTGAGAAAGTAAAGCACATGTTCATCCAAAGAACTGTACATGAATGTTTATAGCAGTGTTATTCGTAATAATCCAAAACTGGAAACAACCAAAGTATCCAGCAATATTGAAATAGGTAAACTAATGTGTCATATACATACAACAGAATGTTACTCAGCAATATAAGGGAATAAACTCTTCATATATGTGACATCATGGATGGATCTCAAAATAATTAAGTGGAGTTAGAGAAGACACACAAAAATCATATTTTGTATGGTTCAAATTGTTTAAAATTCTAGAAGCTCTAACTAGTCTATTTAGAAGTGGGCACAAGGATGGTCTGATGAGAAGGATTACCAAAGCCATAAAGATATTTTAGAGGGTAATGAATATGTTCAATATCTTGATTGTGATTGCTCCACAGGTATATGTACATACACATACCCATATATATTAAAATGTGTCAAATTTTGTACATTACTTATTTGTGTGTTTATTTTTTAATTGAGATATAACTGACTTTCAACAGTATATTAGTTTTAGGTATACAGCATAGTGATTCCATATTTTTATACATTACAAAATGATCACTACGATAAGTCTAGTTACTTTCTGTCACCATACAAAGATATTACAATATTATTGACTACCTCTAGTGTTATGATGGTTATTTCAGGAAGTTTTGCTATAAAGGATAGCAGAGAACGTAGAGTCAAGGGTGGTTATTTTTCTACAAGATGGGAGTTGTTATGACATTTTTGCATAAAAGTTTTTGAATAGGTAAAATGTTATAGAATGTAGTTAGGACTGTTGCTATTCAGTAAATATTTGCAAAAAAAATAAACACACAAAAAACTTTTTTCTAGGCAGATGACTTTCAGCTCCCACTTGCCCACTCAGACAGGCCCTGAGGTACAGTGAGTAAATTACATGATGATACATGGTGACTCTGTGTCCAGATCATGAGGATGAAAGCAGGTCTTAGGAGAAAGAACAGTTGATCCATTAGAATAAAATCAACGGTACAACACAGTACATTGGGACTGTTAGAGAGAGATGGGGAGATCTATTTGTGGGAGTCTTAAATATTTTCTTCTCTATATATTTACTGATTGACTTCTATATGCCAGCTACTATCCTAGAGCATGGGGTGCAGAACTGAAAACAAAAAAACCACAGAAGCAACCCTGCCTTCATAGAGCTTGCATTCTAATGGGGTGAAGGGCAGATTGACAAAAGTCAAAACAAAATAAATAATTATAAATGTTCTAATTTATAAGTACTCTGGAAAGAAATAAGTTAAAGAGTGAGATAAGTAGGAAGTGTGGAAAAGAGGTAAGGAATATGGATGTTTTCTTTTGCATGTCTATTCCCAGTGAAATAAGAAACAAGATCATCAGCAGAAGATGTGCTAAAATTTTGAGTTAGGGAATAAGATATGACATAGTGACCTGGGAAGGTGGGAGAGTGAATTGTTTAGCAAAATGTGGTGGAATTGCCAGGCAGCATGGAGGAACCACTTGAGATTTGAGGTAATAAAATTGAAACAAATCCAATCAATATGTCACATATTTTTCTCCAGCCATCTTCAGCTGAATAGGTACAGCCATTGAACATGCGGAGAATGGATTAGATTTGACCTGCATTTGGGGATCATTTAAGCAATCTCCCAGTCACTCAGACTGTAAACTTAACCCCAGCTTTTTATCTGTTTTATATATCTAATCATTCACTAAGTTATTCAACCCAAGAAGATGGCCAAAGTCAGAACTCCTGAATGATACGGAGTAGACAGAGGAAGGAGCTCATGAGGAAGGCTGGGACAAAGGAATTGAAGAGGAAAGAGGAAAACCAGGAAAGTAGGAGGGATTAGTCAACAGTAGCAGCACAACTCTTTAAGTAAAACCTCCACCTACTCAATCCCTCTTACATCATTTTTCTCTTTTCCATTCCTATTGCTGAGGATTGATGAGATTATTCAATTGCTAGTATTTGTCTCCCAAACTATAAATGGTTCTTCAATTCATCCTTCATGGTTGTCAAAGTTCTTATCTGAATAAATCAGCTCATGTTATTTTTCCTACCCCAATACCTAAGACCTCAGGATTTGGGCAATCAAGTCCAAGCTTTTTACTTCATATTCAAAGTCTTTTTACTTCATATTCAAAGTCTTTTTACTTCATATTCAAAGTCTTCCATGTGATGGTACCAACCAATGCTTCTCACTTCATCATCCTCCAGCATCTTCTTTCACTCTTTTACTCCCTTCACCGCTGATCACTAACATTCCTAGACAGGGCAGAGATGTTCAATCCTCCCTGACTTTGTACATATCCTAGAATTACCCTCATCCTAGAATTACCAAGATACCCCTCTGCATATACCAAAAATCTTTTCATCCAAGGATTAACATGAATGTTAACTCCTTGTAAAGCCTTTTCTGAGCCCACTATTTATAAATACTTTCTTTTCTTACAATGTGGACATTTTAGGTACCTATTTTCACACTTATTTTATTTCATTTTCTCCTATACAAAGTTTCAGACACACATCTGTTAAAGTTAGTGACTCTGCCTTTTTTATCCTAGTATTTTCTACCCCCAAACCTTCCAAATTTTGCATCCTTGCCATATATTTATTGAAATAGTTGATTTTTGAATTCTGAATTCATTTGGGCCAAATTATGAAGAATTTACTATAGGTGTGTTTGTGTGTGTGTGCACATGTGTACATGCTGCAAAAATATATAGATAGATAACACCTTGCTGATTTTCCCTCAAAAGTACCTACAAGTTTTAAGTAATTCATTGTATCAGGATCCAGAGGGTTTCGTTTCCCAGTTGTTAAATGTAGCATTTGATACTTGATATTGAGAGCACAGATGCTAACTGAAATTCTCCTTCTACTAAAGAGAAACTGAGGCCCAGTGAGATGTAATAATTCACTCTTGATGGTACATATTCCAGCTGTACACTCTGGAAACTTGCCAAATCACTCAATACCAGCTCTGATCTGATTCAGTTATACACAGTTATACATCTGTGGCCTTTAAGAATGCCAGGGCAGGGAGGTGCTTAAGGATCATATAATAATAATAAGCACATTTATGGAGTTTCCACCTGGCACTGTGTTAGAAACCTTACAAACATCATAATTAATACTCACAATAACCTTGGGAAGTGGCTATTCTTATTCCCATTTTAATGAGAAATGTATTCTTAATAGGATGAACTTACCTGCAACCACTGCTTTCAAATGACAGAGATACAGCTTTCTGGCTTCAAACTCCATGCTCTTAACAATTTTAGAGCAATGAATTTGTTGACTCTTGTCTATTGCATGTGATGAAATGAAAATGATACTAATTTTCAAACTGGTTCTAGAGAATTTCATCAACAATGGGTGAAAAAGAAGTTGTTAGAATGAGCCTATGAAAATGATTTTTGCTTAACTCTCACCCATTTTATCTAACCAAACTTTTAGTCTGCTTTATTATTCATTTATCCATTCATTCACTCAACAAAATTGTGTTGAATACCTACTCTGAGTCTATGACTGTTCTAGATACTCTTGGGATACATTCATGAATAAGGCACGAAAGACCCCTTCCCTCATAGAGCTTATATTTTAGCAAGGGTGGGACAGAAATAAACAATAATCTTAATGAACTAACTACATAGTACATCAGAAGATGGTAAGCACTGTAGACATGTTTCAAAAATTAGAAAAGTAGATACAAATTTTGAAATGGGGGAGTGTATAGTTTGCACGTTTAAACAGTAAGCTCATTGGAAGAGCACTCCCGGCAGAGGAAAGAGCCAGTGCAAGGTTGTGACTGCATATTGGAGGAATAGTAAGCCCTAGGAGAGAGGGAGTGAGGGGGTGAGTTTTAAGAGCAAAGATCTGAGAGAGGCTGAGAGAGAGGACAGAGATCTCTGTGGCATACGAACCCACGCTGTATTCTTCTGTTCCTATCTTATCTGAGTCTCTCATCCTTTGCTTTTTCTTCTGCCCTTTCACAAGTTTGGGTCAGGAAATCAATTGTGTCATATAGCAGTTTTATTTACTTATCAGTGGAAACCTCATTTTTGTAGCTGTTGATTATTATAGTGAAGTCTAACTAATATGGAGAATCTGCCCCTCTGTGGTATCAAGACAGGAGCATAAAAGATAAGAGTAGATAACTGAGTACAGAAGAGAATTTGGAGTCCCTTACTCCTGGGCTCTGTCCAGACCTTGTCTTCTTTTTGGGTTGATGTTAATCCTTCGTGGTAGATATTCTCTAACAAAACTCATGGGTCTTTGCTGCAGGAGCCGATAAAAAGATCTGATCCTAGAAGAGACTTCATTTTCTAAAATTTCTCACAGAAGTTTTTTGTGTCCTCTCTTCTTCTAACCTGAACATCAGTCAAATACTTGATAACTGAGTAATTTACAGTAAAATCTTGGAACTTGAGTTTTTAAATTCTAAGTTTCCGAGCTCATAAACCCTTAGATTTGAAGAAAATAAGAAGGCTGTTGCTCTGCCCTTGAATTTTCGCTCCAATTAAGCACTGCTTTCTCGAAGGGTGAGCATCTCGGCTAGATGTTAGAATTTATTTTTATTTTTAAAATGTTTTGCCTTTAACAAAGAGCATGATGATTTCTCCCTCACGAATAACGGATCATCAGAGAAAGTCTCAAAAGACGTTGCACTGATTGCGTCTCTGAGTAAAACACAGATTTTAAATCCTGGCTAGGCTTTCCCCCTGATTATCTCTGGGAGAAAGAAAACACAACATATCCAGAGGAGAGATTTTAAGTTTATTTTATCTTTTTGTACTTATAATAAAGACTTTTCTTCCCAAACTAATCAACAACCCATTGGCTGGAACCCAAGCCTGGCTCATAGGAAATTCGAGTCAGAAATAGATAGCGGGAAGCTGTCTTTTTGTGAAATATCTCAAGAAAAGTAAAACAAATTTGATCATTATGAAGCCTGAGTCACCTCATCACTATGAAGCACCCCCTTTCTTGCCATTGTATGAATGGTGAGAACCTTAACACTGACAGCTTGCCTTGTCCTAACTTGAGATTAGCATCAGTCACCCTGGTTACCTGCTTAGAGGACTTGAACAATCATATATATATATATATTCTTGAAATAGAACAGGAAAGCATTCACTCTTAGCTAACATTTACTGGGTCCTCATTCTGTGGCAAATTCCATGCTAGATGTTTTGGGCCAAATGTTGAAGCCTGGGAGCAGAGAGAAGAGCTGCCCAGGGTACGGCCAGACTTAGAGCTGAATGAATTTTCCCTGGAAATCAAAGCCTTCAAAATATTGCACTTATTTATGCTGACAAAATATTCAAAGAGCCAGCATGAACATTTGCTCTAAGAGGGGAAAAAAATAAAACTTAATAAAATCCATTTCATCTATCTGATTAAGCTAAAACGCTAGTTGAAGTTGATTGTTTTATTTGGCACCTAAGTATGTGAAATTTTTTTTTCCTTGCAAATTAGTAGCAGTGACAGGACCATGCAGAACGTCTGGTAACTGAGGATTTTATCACTAACTTTATTTTACTGGATTAGGTGGTGACTGGGCCAGAAAGGAAGAACGTGTGTGAGGGGGCAGGGATGCTAAGTAGTATCCCAGATACCAGCAGAGTAATTAAGTTTTGGCTAACAATATTTAAATGAAGGGATTCCGAGGCAGGCATCTTAAATAAGTAGGGAGATGTTCCCAATGTGCCCAGGGTTTAGCAGTAGTCTCTAATCACAGTCTTTTTTCTCCTTTTATCTCTTTATATATGACTTTCTACATCTTCCCAAAGGGATGGACTTGGCTTCTTTCTCTGGATTATTAAAACCTGTGGAGGAAGGGCAGTGGTTTCAGGGTCTTGCTGAACAAGCAGTCAGCACAAACGCTTGATGAATTCACGATAAATGACAGCCACGGTTGATGGGTCAGTGATTGGTAAAATGATGAAGAGTTGAACTTCATCCTCAAAAACGGCTACAGCATAGTGGAAAGAATATTGGATCAGAAGCCAGGAACCTTAGTGCAACTTAGTGCAACTGTGGCTACTTCCTAGCTATCTGACACCTCTAAGTCACTTACTTTCTCTGGGTGGACTTAATGTCCAGCATAGTGGACTTAATGATGTTTTGAAAGGTCCTTTAGTAAGCAGGATTTCATTACGAATGAGAAAAAGCTAAACTAAATAGTGCTCAATGAGAACTGTGAATATCATTTCTACCTCGGTCCCCATTAAGATCCTTTCTCACTTCATGTTTGTGGGTGTCTGTCCCCTGACTCCTTGTTGATTGACTGCTCCACATGAAGACTTCACACTGATGATACTGATGGAGAGAGTAAAGTCGGGGATGTTGGGAACAGTAACAGGTGGACAGGAGATATATTTGGAGACAGAAGGACCTGATTTTAAGATCCCTCAAATCATTCAGCTTGGGCTTCCATCATGGCACAGTGGTTAAGAATCCGCCTGCCAATGCAGGGGACACGGGTTCGAACCCTGGTCCGGGGAAGATCCCACATGTCGCCGAGCAACTAAGCCCGAGCGCCACAACTACTGAGCCCACGTGCCACAACTACTGAAGCCCGAGCACCTAGAGCCTGTGCTCGGCAACAAGAGAAGCCACCGCAATGAGAAGCCCGTGCACCGCGATGAAGAGTAGCCCCTGCTCACTGCAACTAGAGAAAAGCCCGCACAGCAACGAAGACTCAAGGCAGCCAAAAGTAAATAAACACATAAATAAATTTTTTAAAAAATCATTCAGCTGGGGCTTCCCTGGTGGCACTGTGGCTGAGAATCTGCCTGCTAATGCAGGGGACACGGGTTCGAGCCCTGGTCTGGGAGGATCCCACATGCCGCGGAGCAACTAGGCCCGTGAGCCACAACTACTGAGCCTGCGCGTCTGGAGCCTGTGCTCCGCAACAAGAGAGGCCGCGATAGTGAGAGGCCCGCACACCGCGATGAAGAGTGGCCCCCACTTGCCACAACCAGAGAAAGCCCTCGCACAGAAACGAAGACCCAACACAGCAAAAATAAATTAATTAATTAATAAACTCCTACCCCCAACATCTTCTTAAAAAAAAAAAAAAATCATTCAGCTTACTCTCCACGCGTCCATGGTGCCAACCTTTGCCTTGCTTCAGCCCCCAATTTTCATGTGGTTTGATGAAATGACCACTGTAACTACTCCATTAAGACTTTTCAGCAACTCCCAACTGTTGTTAGAATAAGTCAGATCCTTAGTATAATGGGACTGGTTTACATTTCCCCAGGCTCCCCCTCTGTGTTCCAGCCATTCCAGACATAATTAAATGAATTGCCTTGCACTGCACCCACACACACACCTCTCTTTCAACTCCATGAATCTCTCCCTGTCTCTCTTTCAACTCCATGACTTTATTCTTTTATCATCTCAGACAAGAAAAGATGAAGCAAGAATAAATGTTAACTCACAGTCAGGTCCCACTTTTGCTTACAGTCATTCCAAGCAGTCGTATCTGATCCCTGTCCCACCAACAACCCTCCCCTTAGCTCTTCTCTCACGCTCATTGAAATTAATCACCATTTCCCCTGCTCTCTTGCTCACTCTGGCCTAGTGCCTGGCACAGCACCTGCTAAATGAACTCATTCATTCACCATATTTGTTCAACCGAATGGACCGGGAAACAGGAAACCATGGTGCTTCTATCACCCTGATATTATCACTTGGATTACCTTAACCTTTTTAGCCTCAATATCATAATCTATAAAACAGAAATTTCATTATATGATCTTTTTCATATGATGCTTTGGTTTCTAGAAATAGTTTTCCCCAAATAAAATAGCACCCATAGAAAGGAATTCAAGTATTTCCTCAATAACAATATCTAGAAATTACAGGCTGAAAATCAGATTGGGTAGAGCATTAACACAGAAAATAAAAAGCTTATATGTTGATATCATAAGAAATGATCATATAATTTTGATTCCTGATATTTGAGAGATGCTCATGTCATAATAATGATGAAATTCTCATTTTCATGATGACTCTATTCACTTTTCATGATCTCACTATATGACTCAGTTGATCCTCACACAACATACAACTTAGTATATGCTTGAATTAACTGTAGGAGGGTTCTCTTTTTCTCAGTTTGAGAGCTGATTTGGCAAATATCCTCCTCCAATGACTTTTGAGTTGAGCTGGTGGGAAGACAAGTGAGAGGAAGAAAAATAGACATATTTATTGTTAAAAGAGAGAATAAATCTATCCCAGATAGAGATGCTATTAATATTCTGGACCACATGGTGAAACAAAGGTATGTTTCCTGTGCAGGTTAAGAAGCTGTGGCGTAATAAACAAGACATCCTGTGGCTTCATTTTTCCAGCTGCTGGTGGAGATACTTGACATTTACCAACGTGCATGTGGCTGTTTGACAGAAAATGGAATTATTACATCTTTCCAGTAACTGTCCACTAGGCATATCTCACTCCTCACTGCTGCCAGAAGTCTCCTTGAGCCTCGAGTGGAATTTCCTGCAGAGGAAATTTCAAGTGCAGTGAAAATAAAGGGTAGGGGGACATTTAAAGTAATGGCAAGAAATAGCTCTTAAAGGTAGCAATTTTCTGGGCTATGTCTTACGCTTTTGATGAGAAAGAAAAAATAAAGATCAGTGTGTATTCTGACACCTCAGTCATCTCTTCTAGCCCAAGTCTCAGAAAAGGAATCATCTTTAGCAAATAAAAGATGGTACTGTGTCACTGTCCTCTTTGCCAAGTTCCTGCGTTCTCCTCATTGGTAGAAAGGTTAGAAATGTATCACTTTGTTGGAAGAAGCATGAAAATGAGTGGGAGCTTATTTGGTAATCACCCGTCCCCTCTTTCTTTGCTTTGCTGCAATCTGGAAACTCCAGAGCGATGCCATTGCTAAGCAACAGATCAGACATTTCTTTTCAAGGTGCAGGTGAACAGGAAGGTATCATGCCTGCTCAGTCAGAGCCCACATGGATGCATCAGCCCTCTGCTCATCAGGGTGTTGGGTGGAGGCAAATCTTGCCTTGCACTCTGCACCCTTCATTGAGATGTGCACCAGTCTGGACACAGGAGGCAAAGGTTCTGAACCCAGAGGTGTCATGAAGAACAGGAGCTTGTCTGAGCCAGTTCATGTCACTAGACCTAGTTTCCCAATGTGTAAAAGAAGGTAATTGGACTATAGATGAGTATTTCTCAAATTTTAATTGCATCAGAATAATCTGAAGAAGAGATTTCTGTGCAATCTCTGAGTCAGTGGACTTTGGAGATTAACCAGGTGTCTTTATTATTAAGCAATCTACCACTGATTTTGATACAAATCCAAGACTAGATCGATAAGACTGAACAGTTTCTAAGAATCCTTTCTCTCAGGACTTCCCTGGTGGTGCAGTGGATAAGACTCCACACTCCCAATGCAGGAGGCCCGGGTTCGATCCCTGGTCAGGGAACTAGATCCCATATGCATGCTGCAAACAAGAGTTTGCATGCCATAACTAAGGAGCCCGCCTGCTGCAACTAACACCTTGTGCAACCAAATAAATAAATATTTAAAAAGAAAAAAGAAAGAACCTCTCTTGATGTTCTGAGTTTATAAATCTGGATTAAATGTGTTCAAAATTGTTCATCAGACAAAAATCTAATAGACAATTCCTTAGGAAAATCTTATGGTCACTGAGCCAGGAAAGCATTGTGTATTTCATAAGCTTTGTTTATTTAACTTACTAACCATTAGAAGCAACAATGTCATTTGACCCTGAAGTTACTTTGACTCCTCTTTTGTCTCCCATGTACAATTAATACTTATAATAATAATGGTAGTTAAGACTCACATAGCACATATTTTGTGCTAGGAATTCTTCTAAGTCCTTTTTATTTGTCAACTAGTTTAATTTTTACAACTCTATACTTTTGGTGTAATTATTAACCTCATTTTACTGATGAGGAAAATGAAGCTCAGAGAGCTTAAATAATTTACTCAATGTCCTGCCGCTAATACTAGACTAAGCTAGAATTTGAACCCAGGAAGTCAACTCCAATATTCATACTTAGCACTATGCCGTTCTGAACCTAGTTTATTGGTGCAGCTTTGCTATTTCCAGAATTTATGGTACTATCTTGATTTATTCTTATATTTTAATTCCTACTAGCAAATTCCTAATTTATGTTGATGCCAATTCACCATAAATAACTTCAAGGATTTACCAAGCATCTTGAAATGTGAGTAGTATCATGCTACAACATGTAATAATAAAGATCTCTGCTTTCCAGGAATTATACAGTCTTTTTGATAAACTTCCAGGTTTTCTTATTTCTGGTCTGTCTAAAATAATTTTCTACAGGTAGTTTTGACCACAGCTTTTCTCACTTTATGAGCACAAATTTGCTACCAACTTAATGCTTCGGGTTACACTTTAAGTGTCAATAATTAAAAACACTTTATCCCCTAGTTTCATGGTATCTAAAGGTACTCATTACTCAGTTTCTTTACTGAGCTTTCATGCAAAGCAGTCAAAATATTACAGAGAAATGTTACCCATATTTAAATGTTCTAAATCAAACTTTTCCATCTTTGAAATCCTATTTAGAATTCGTATTTGCTAGGAAATCCTAAATCAAATTAAGGAAAATTGATTTTCAAAGCATTTATAACTCCCAAAAGGATATTTTGCAAGTGTGATTGTAGATGTGTTTGAATACATCTGTGGAACAGTTTCACACATAGATAATATTCAGAATTTATACAATAAAGCTACATTTAATTCTGGTCTTAGCTAGTTGAATTTCATATCATAAAATCAATCATGTGTCAAAGCTTAATTCTCAAAATATTAAAAATGTAATTCTTATGTAAATAAATAGTGATCATTTGTCAACATTTTAATTTAATTCATTAAAGAGGAAACCAGTGATTGGAAAAAAACTGATTCAAAAAATATATAAAAGAAATGAGATTTTATATAATCAGCGACATAAAGTAGAACACTGACCTAAGATGTTTACAGTAGATTTAAAATAAATATTCATATCTTACATTGCAATAAAATCATGGGCTTTAAGTTATCTTTTCTCGTTACAAAAAATAAAATCACCTTGTTTTACCATTATTCTAAAAGTTAACCTCTAGCTTTTATGGAGTTATAAAATATTTGGGCCATAATCGATGGTAAATATTATGTTGAACATAGAATCCCCAAGAGAGTCAGTTGGCCCTTAGATAAAATGTTGGACAGCGCTCTAGTATGATATTAAACTTTTACACAGTCAACGTTTTGCTTTATTCCCAAATTTAGGATCATTTGATTACATGTTTATTCCATAGAATTCACCATGCTTTCAGAAATTTGGCTCATTTTGGTGGATAACAGTTATTTTTAGTGTTAAATTTAGCAAGCATAGGATAGATCTTTCTTGCAGGAAAAGTTACTGTAGATCAAGAGAGATTGTATCAGTACAGGTGAGACTAAAGTCCACATGACCATGAAGAAAGAAACTGTAATAGAGCAGGTAAGTGGTGACAAATGCTTAAACAAGGAAAGACAGCGACTGGTACATAGGAGTCGTTACATAAATTTTAATGGAATAAATATGTCGAAATACAACTTTAAAGAAAACAAATGATTCTAACAGCTACCCTTTGGCAAAAATAAATGAATAAAAGGTAGATTAGCTAGGCAGTTCTTTAAAAAGTATTCTGAGGGCTTCTCTGGTGGCGCAGTGGTTAAGAATCCGCCTGCCAATTCAGGGAACACGGGTTCGAGCCCTGGTCCGGGAAGATCCCACATGCCGCGGAGCAACTAAGCCCGTGCGCCACAACTACTGAGCCTGCACTCTAGAGCCCGCGAGCCACAACTACTGAAGCCCGGATGACCGTGCTCCGCAACAAAAGAAGCCCACGCACCACAACGAAGAGTAGTTCCAGCTCTCCGCAACTAGAGAAAGCCCACGTGCAACAGCAAAGACCCAACACAGCCAAAAATAAATAAGTAAATAAAGTATTCTGAGATTTGAGACTATTTTTTCTCACGTGTTTTATTATCCGTTGTTGCTACATCCACTACTTGGTTAATGGTCTCAAATAGAAATGCACCGATATTTTCTTTTCTATTTGTTTTTTGTGATTGTACTTGTTCCCTTTGCCTGGAACGTCCTTCCCTCAGGTGTCCCCATGGCTCACTCACTTCCTGCAGGTGTCGGCACCTGTGACATCTCCCCCCCAGATGCTTTCCCTGACCACCTTCTCTGAAACAGCCATCTCACTCTTGGTACATCTTATCCTGGTTTGCTTCTCTTCAGAGATGCAGATATATAACATCAATATTTATTTTAAAAATAAACTTTAGAGTATTTTAGGTCCACAGCAAAATTGAGTAGAAAGTAAAGAGAGGTCCCATAAACCTCCTGCTTCACACCTTATAGCCTTTCCCACTACCAACATCCCACACCAGAATAGTGCAATTATAAAAATCAGTGAACCTACACTGGCTTGTCATCATTACCCAAAGTCCGTAATTTACATTAGGGTTCACTCTTGGTGTTGTACACTCTACGGGTTTTGACAAATGTATAATAACATGTATCCACTATTACAGCATCACACAGAAAGTTTCGCTGCTCTACATATCTAACTACATTCTGCCTGTTCATCCCTCCCCTCCCCCAAATCCCTAATTACCATCAAGGGAATGAAAAGAAGTTTCCAGAATCCTTATTTGACTTTCTCAGAGAATGGTAAAATCTTTAGAGTATAGGAACTATGTATTGCAGACAAGACTTTTAACCTCTAAGCACCTGATAAAAATACACCTGTCATAGTAGAATTACAAGACTTGCTGATTGATCAATTGATTGATTGACTGTGGGAAATGGAAAAAAGAAAAAAGGCTAGCACACAGAGGTCAGAAGCAGCATGGAAAAGGGCAGGTGATTTCTTAACAGGAATCGTTGTTTATTTTCTTATTTTAAAGGGTTTTGTTTTCTCCCCCAACCCATTGTTGCTTTTGAATGGAATGAGGTTAAATCCATATGATGACTGATAGGCTGCGTGTTCCAAGGATTCTTATTAGAATTTGCTCTAATGTCAGGAAATAACTTAGAAGCCTGACCTGTGCACATCTACAGAGTTAAGCATGTCTGAGTTGCTTCTGCTAATGTTTCCAGGAAGCTATCATGCCAGGTACATGACTTGTTGCCTGGAAACCACAGAACCCAAACTTTAACTGCACTGGAGGCACTTTTCTGATGGGGCTCCATGGGTATTTTGCGAACTCATCTCAGAACTCTGTGACCTGGTATCCATAGTCAAAGCAAAGTGGAAGATAGGGACAATTTTCCAGAAAATTTATGAAGTAATCCTATGGCTCTAATTACCCCAAATTCTTGAACTTTCTAAAAAATATTTTTAGTGGAGTATAGCTGATTTACAATGTTGTGTTAGTTTCAGGTGTACAGCAAAGTGGTTCAGTTATACATATACATATATCCACTCCTTTTTAGATCCTTTTCCCATGTAGGTCATTACAGAGTATTGGGTAGAGTTCCCTGTGCTATACAGTAGGTCCTTATTAGTTATCTATTTTATATATAGTAGTGTGTATATGTCAATCCCAGTCTCCCAATATGTCCCTCCCCGCCCTTACTATTTGGTTACCATAAGTTTGTTTTCTATAACTGTAACCCTGTTTTGTAGATAAGTTCATCTGAAACAGAAACCCTCAGATTTTGCCTTTTATCATCAGCAAAAGTATGATTATTTAATAAGTATGAAGAACCACTTCTTCGCCTGGCTGAACTAGAGTACTAATTTTTAGGTTCTGGTTCAGAGATAGTAGTGAACTGTAGGAATTAGAAACTTGCCTCTTTCCATGGCCAGGGTCCCTTACCCCTCAACTGTGGGCTCAGTGTACTTATAGCTAACAATTTTACAGCTTTTACATGAGCAGGGAATATATTAAGGACTTCACATAGAATAATTCATTTAATCATCACAAGGATCATAAACGGTAGGTGCTATTATTTCATTGCACAAGTGAGGAAACTGAAATACAGAGACGGAGTAACTTTAAGAAATGTCACAAGGTCATTAAGCTAGTATTTGAGCACAGGTTGTTTGGCTCTAGATTTTGTTTCCTTGAGGCTCAGGAGACAATTCTGACCTCAACAGGGGTTTAAGAAATTCTAAGCTAACACATCAGTGGCTTCAATGAATTTATTTGTTGCTTGGCAAGCTCTAACCTTACAGCCTAACTCTGAGAGTTGGATTTCTGCATTATTCCCGAGGCCAAATCCGTATCTCCTAGGAACATCATTCTATTTTCTAGATCCTGGCTTTTCCTAATGAGAAGGATAAACTTCTGCCCAGCAACTTCACAAATAAGAAAAGAAACAGCATTTTGGAGATGGGCACAACATTGGAAATCAACTATACTTCAATAATAATAATAATAATAAAACAGCATTTTTGATGATTGGTTTACTCATTTACCCATTTACTTGTTCATCAACTATTATTTGCCAGCAATGTACTTTGTAAGAGTTTGGGGAAGGAATTCCAGGCACAACGAGCACCCCGAGAAATAGAAGGGAGATTAACAAATATCTATTCAGGGCATACTGTGTGCTGAACATTGTTTCTGGTGATGAGAATACAGTAGGCACCAAAGCAAAGTTCCTGCTCTCATGGAACTTACACTGCAGTAGGGAAGACAGATACAGACAAATATATGTCATACAGCATAACAACATACTGTGTTAAAGTTTGAAGTGTTAGAAGCAAAATAAAGACGGTAAAGACAAAAACAATAAAATAAAGGGTAATTTTTTTTTAATAGAAGGTCAGGAAGGTCTTCTTGACAAGATAGCATCTGAACCAAAACTAAAAGGAGGTAGAATAGGCAATGCAAGTGGATAAAGGGCCATCATTGTGGGAACGGGAAGAATAATTACACACACCCTGTGGCAAAAACATGCAACAAGGAAGCTAACATGTCTGAAGAGAGTGAGTTAGTGGGAGAGTGATGTAAGATGAAGTTAGAAAGGTGCCAGGGGCCTGGGTTCTGTAGGAATTTGTAAGACAGGGAAGAACCTGGATGAGGTTGTAGTAAGAATATAGACAGATTATTGACTCACTGATGTTATTTATTCAAGTAATTGATTCCATAAATTGGCTCATTTACACATTATCAAAATCTCACTCACTCTTGTAGAATCATAAAATATTAAAGCTGAAAAGGGTATTCACATTATTCATTATAGTCATAAATCTTATACTTGGTTCTCTCAGAAAAATGACAAAAAGAAACAAACAAACAAAAAACCCAGCAGCAACAGTAACAAATTAACTGCTTAGGGAATGTGTACATGTTAATCATTGTGCAAAAGACTTTACGTACATTGCTTTCACTTCAGTCTCAGAAAGAAATGGTAAAACAAATCTCACAGAAGCAAAGTAGCATTACTGCAAGGGTACCATCCAGGTTTGCTTGAATAATGCCAAGGAGGGGAACTCATAAGGTCAGGACAGGGAGGAAATGAGAATGTGCTTTGTGATACAGGCCTGTAAGCCTTCAACAGTCCCTCTCCATTTCCCTTTTTTCTTATTTGGTGAGCATTTTTTCTGTGTGTGTGGGGGGGTGTGGGTGTGTGCGTGTGTGTTCTTCCCTAACTAGATAGACAAGGCCATTAGGGTAGCTTGAATAGGAAAGGCAAATGTGTCACAATGGAGTTAGGGAGACTGAAGACATCTTAGCAACACAGGGCCAATTTAAAATTTTCCAAAGTCAAGTGTAAATTGCTTAGTCTCATACGTTCAGGTACCTCAGGACATGCATTGTTTAATCCGAGACAAACTCACATTAACCAAGGTCACAGATCCTGAGGTACAAAATCAGGAAATACATTTATTAATGTGCATTGAAAATTGAGAATACTAAGGGACTGGAAACTTGAGTTCTTCTTCCAATGCATCATTTCTGTAGACACACAACATGAAAAGCTGGAATATAATGAGAAGATCGCATAGAATCAGAACAAAATAGTTAGATAATTTAATTTTTACTGATATCCAGCTCAGATTCTTGATATCAGTAATACAGGTAGGTTGAGTCCTTAGACCTACCCGTCCACCAGAAAGGGCTCAGATGAGCACTGCCAATAGTTGCCCAAGTACTTCTCCATTTTCTCTGGTTTTAGGGTTGAAGTCATTTTTTTCTCAGTGTAGTGCAACAGTAACAGGGGTCCCATATGGCCCGTTTCTCACATGGCAACACTTTAAAGAAACCACAGTCTAGCAAGTGTAATTAAAAAACAATTCTAGCTTTAACTCGTAGTGCTCCATGAACATTAATGAGAATCCGATTCTTAACCCACAGCAGGAATCCACAGAAAGAATTCCCTTTCTTCTCCTCTTCAATTGTCTCACAAACTGCAGGTGCCTTGAACCTCCCATTCGCTCCTTACTTTCAGCTCTCTTCACCAACTGCCCCCAAAACATCCTGCCCACGTGGGATCTTTGCTTTCCCCCTTCCATGACATCCTGCAGCAAGTGCTTCCTGAGAGGGGCTGTTTACATTTATAGTCGTAACCACCAGCTGTGCCAACTTGCTTCTAGAGGGTGGAGTCACCAGCAACTTTCCATGCCTCGGTCTCCCTCCATCTGCAGCAAACAAAGTTCACAAAGAACCTTGGGAATGGATTTCTTCTCTTGCTCAGCCTGAATTTCTCAGGAGAAATTCTAGTACAGAGTTCTGAAGGAAGACCTCTGGTAAATTAAAATTCTTCATCTTGTGATATCCGTATAGAGTATCACATTCAAGAATGTAACTGAGTCAAGGTCGCTTCAAGGTGACCATGTTTATGTCTGTTCTGGCCCATTATCAGTAGATAATATAATCCAAATATCTAAAAAAAAAAACAAACCCATTATTTTCTTTACATTCGAGTTCTTAAGTGCCATCTCACTGTAGCCCTTGGAACTTTGGACTCTGTAATTATCTAAAGGATCAGTTAATATTTTCACAACACTCATGTGCTTATCACCCTCAGACAGCACTTCAGTTTTACATCCATTAATGCAGCAAAGAGAGTAACTTTAATTCCCAGCTGTCTAAAATCTTGAAAGTAGTATAGCAGCTAGTAAATCAGCCTGTAACTTTTCTTTTTAGTCCTGGACTAACATACTTTTGTCAAAAAGGGATATCATAGCAGTGAACTATAATAAAGCTGAGGTTGAGAGACAACACACAGTCTTAAAGGGAACATTTTACAGACTGGAACTATTTTCATAGGGAATATTTGATGCATGGAAATTTTTGTAGAAATTAAGTCAAAGAGTGGCACTTTAGAGCACTGGAAAAATTCATGTTTTTTTGACCTCAGTGTTGTAGAGTTCTGTGTTTCTGAGCTCTCTTGTCATCCACTGCATATCTGATGTCACATTATATAAGTTTCCAACATATTTTTATGATCCTAATATTGAACCACTTTGACTAGTTCATCTTTTGTCTTCATTCTTATTTCTGACCTTGGATTCATCTTTTTAAAATCCCTTATCATTGCTAAATGGTACTATTTACATAATGTACTATTTCTTCAGCTATATGCTTTTATCTCCCAGTTCAACCATTCTTTGAAGGCTACCTCTGTCTATACCATCTTCCTCCCATCCCTTGGGTATGTGAATCTAACTCAGCCCTCAGAAACCTTGAACTCTTTGCAAGTCTCTATAACCGACTTAATCCTCCCTAGTAACACTAAGTGTTATCTAGAAGGAAATTTTAAATAAGGGATCATTTTGTTTGTATAGATACGAGCATGTTTACTATATAAATCATGCACTCAGTTGAACATCTTGCCTATTCATAAGTAAGAAAAGGGGTTATTATTTGAAGCCCATAGAATGAAATAAAAATCATGTCTATTACATTTAGCTCCCAAAATTCTTTAATCCATACTCCTTGAACTGGTTGTAAGTCCAGTAGAATCTCAAAATTTGTAGGGTCGGGACTTCCCTGGTGGCGCAGTGGCTAAGAATCCACCTGCTAATGCAGGGAACGCAGGTTCGAGCCCTGGTCCAGGAAAATCTCACATGCGGCGGAGCAACTAAGCCCGTGTGCCACAACTACTGAGCCTGCGCTCTACAGCCCGCGAGCCACAACAACCGAAGCCCGCGTGCCTAGAGCCCGTGCGCCACAACAAGAGAAGCCACCGCAATGAGAAGCCCGTGCACCGCAACAAAGAGTAGCCCCCGCTTGCCGCAACTAGAGAAAGCCCACGCGCAGCAATGAAGACCCAACGCAGGCAAAAATAAATAAATAAATTTTTTAAAAAATTTGTAGGGTCCTCAGATATCATCTTGTCAAATTCTTTGCTTATGCATAAAACTCCACTTCAAAAACCCCAACAAATAGATGTCTATTTTTTTCCGAGCACTTCTCATTTGGCTTCTATCTCTGAAGAGCCAGTTTTGCACTCAGGAAGATTATAATCATGTTAATAAAGATATTAATTTAAAAGAACGATGGCTTGGGAAGTGATGGTGTTGATCATATATAATTCACACTTAACTAACTTAGAAAATAACACATTATTTTCTTTGGACAATGAGGGGACCTTTGGGAGCAGAAAAAGATTTCAGAAATCCTGACCTGAAATATGAAGCTTAACTTGGATCAGACAGCATTCATCATTGAAAACCAATAGCCTTGGCAGGTAAACACACACAAAAACCAAACTGCCTTTTACCTGGATAGCTTAAAATACTGGTTCCTATGAGTAATCAACATTTTAGCCGTTAACCCCAATTGTGATCCAAATTGCCCTAACAATTCCAAACCTTGAATTATTATCCTCTGACCCTGGAATTTTGGGGCAAACTGGAAGTTACCAGAGATGACTATTATTTTTCTCAAATAGAAGTGTATCAAGTCCTGCCCTTCCCACCATAGGACATTATAAAATCAGCAATGAATTCAAATTCGAAAGACAGAGTATGACTCTCAAAAATAGAGTATGACAATTTCACGATAATTGAGAAGCTCCTACACACACACACACACACACACACACACACACACGCACGCACACATAAGCTCTTCACAGTTTAAAAAAAGTGTACTAAAGAGAGCTTTGGCATTACAGACAGACAGTCAGTCTGAAGGGTGCATGGGAAGGGAGCTAGCTGCACTACCTGCTTTAACGGTCTGGGGCGGCTCCCTATGTTTCCTCATCTTTCAGTGAAATGGGGTCATGGTTAAAGACAGGTTGACCTGTCTTTCTTGGAGGGGGGTCAGCTCCCCAGCTTTAAATGCCTAGAGGAATCCTGAGATACAGGTACAAAGGCCCACGGTCCAGCTGTTGTGTGGTCTCTGGGCTGTCTTGCAGGGGAATTATGACCCACAACGTCAGAGAAATGATATGAGCTCAACTCAAGATTTGCATAAATTGAACATTAGCAAGTCCTAATATTTAAAATGGGATAACGAAGTAAAAACTCTCTCCGAGCCGTTTGACAGCCTTATGAATATGCAGATGAGAAACCCAAAACTGACTACCAGGGGTCCGCAGAAAATACATCAGCAGAAATGCGCAGCCAAAGCAGAGGATTTAAGTCCATACAGTGTTTTCTCCAAAGTACAACACTTAGAGGCAAGTTTTATTATAAGGCACTGAATCTATTGAGCATTCAAATCAGCTGATAGCATTTTTAAATCACAGCTATTTTGGCATTTCTTATTGAAAGCAATAGAAGAGCAACCAGGAGTAATACATTTGTTTGTAAAAAGCAGCCTTGTTCATCATTGTTGTACACTGTCGTAACTAGGGCAGAATTATGCAATAATTTACATATGTATTGCCTTTATTGTCAGCAACGGCCGGCTTTTTTCCTGTTTATTTTAAGCATGTTTATCCATAGAATTGCTTACATTTTAATCATTACTGCATGGGCATGTACTTTAAACAAACTGTACCTACTACAGGACAAATCTCAGGCTGTTTGAATGAATAACATGTCTTTGCAAACCCTGGATTTGCAGCAAGTGCTAGTTCAATGTTTTGACAAACAAATACCAGGAAAGCATGAGTTTTAAATACATAGCTGTGTCTGAATAACTCCCACAATTTCTCTCTACTCCCAAAATGAAGAAGTCTCAGTTACTCCTGATATATTAGGTTGGGCATTTGTTTAAAATATTATTATTTTTTTTTTTTACTAGTTGGGAGTGGGGGGCAGCCAGTTCTAAGATATCCTTCTTAGTCCTAGATTTAATGAGTTTGACTAACATCTCCATAATCATCTTTCTGTTCTGAAGGCAGTTGTTTCTCTATTTTCTCCTTCAGGGCTGGGATAGCTGTGTAATTAAGGTCTATATGTTCTTTGACTTGAGTAACGCATGCAGACTTGAATAAACCCTCTGGTTGGCTAGTTCAGCATCATCGTCCCATTAACATCAGCAACACTGGGATGTAGGGGGAGGAAAGCTGTGCTGCTAGAAGAGAACCAGCAAAATCTACCTCTTCATTTCCCTCAGCACCAACATGGTTGAGAAGTGTATTAATGAATATATACACACTACTATATATAAAATAGATAACTAATAAGAACCTACTGTATAGCACAGGGAACTCTCCTCAATACTCCCCTATATGGGGAAAGAATCTAAAAAAGAGTGGATATATGCATACGCATAACTGATTCATTTTGCTGTACACCTGAAACTAACACAACATTGTGAATCAACTATAATCCGATAAAAATTATTTTTAAAAAAGAAGTGTGTTAATGAGTTTGCACGGGGCCTGAATTAGAGTTTCAGAGATAAATGACAAAGGGGTATGCATACTGATCAGGGACTGCTGACTTTGAGACAAAGAGATGAGCATGTCTAAGGAAAGCAGGCAGGATGCTTGCAGCTCAGTGTTCGGCAGTGGGCTGCTCAAAATTTTCATGGGGATTCTGAGGGCCTAGAGGGATGCATGGGGTCATCTGCTCCAGGTGATGTTTAGGTCCTCCAACTGCGCATGCAGAATCTGAAGAGCTAGATGAGGAGTAATATGTTACACAAGAGGCGGTGGGCTTACTAACTCAGTATCACCAAGGATGATCAGTCTTGTAAGATCGTGTTGCCACCTCCTACTTGGGTTTTAGGTTTTGTAAGACGTGGGTAGGATGTGCCAGCTGCGGTCTCACTACTGGTGTGTGACTGTTCATTCTGAGTTCCCAGAATTATGGTGAAGGCAAATAAGATACAAATGGGATGGAATATTTACCCTCCAATAATGCAGCATTAAAATGGATTGGACCACAAATCACTGGACTGGACTAAAAAAACCTTAGAGGGAGCAAACACTCATCACAGGCAGCTCTAATACTCTTTTCTATTATTTTCTCCCTCTACTCCATATCTTTTGCCCTACAGCATAGAAGGGTGGGGAACTGACAAAACTGAGATGATGACAATTATTTTTTAAAAAACAGAAATAGTTCATGTTTGTACGTTGTTCTGCTGAGGGTATTCAATCCTAAGTATAATAGAGTTATGAGAGGAAAGGTATGGAAGATAATTTCCTTGTCCCAAATTCGTCTAGTGACTTCCTGCTGCCTTCTTACTTTGGGGTATAAATTAGATGTTTATAATAAGTGACATTAAGAGTCGTTGTATGGCAAAGATCGGGGGAATCTAAGCAACATCTCTAATATTTTGATCAGAAGGAGATTGGCTTCTTTATGAGTCTTGAGCATTATTTGATCTCCACTTTCCTTCCGCCACAAAAATTGATGAACTGGCAACACACCTTACTAGCAGTCCACTATATCCTTAGCTCTTGCATCTGAAGAACTTCCCTAATCATTGCTGTGTTTGATCCTCACAGCCCCTCTTTAGGACTGTTATTTCTACCTCCACTTCCTTAAAGAAAATTGGGACTCACATAGTTCTAGAACTTAAAATTCTCCGATCTAGTCAGTGGAGCAGGGAAATGAGAAGCCAGGCCTCGGCCCACAAAGCTATAATGGCATGTGTATAGTGGTGAAAAATGATACGTGATTGTGGCAGAGACAATGTCCATGAACACCATGGGCATGCAGGAAGACAGATTTCCTAGCCCACTTGCATCATTTGGAGCCAAGAACTAGTTAGTGCCAATGGAATGTGGAGAAAGGTTTGAATGCCACTGGAGGGCTACACGAAATTTCACCCTTCAGATGCTCCACTTTTCTTTGCTCATCAGCTGATCAAATGCGGAGAATAAGGAAGAGGTTCTCAAGTCCTTGAAGGGATGGGATTGCATGAGATGGGTGGCAGGCTGGATTCTAGATCCCCCCACATTTAGAACAGAATCTCCTAGGAGATCCCCTCAAACACAGGCATCTCCACTGCACTGTAAGTGAGTCAACTTGTTTTTTATTAAACTGCTGAGATTTTAGGGTTGTTTATTACAGAAGTTAGCAAACTCCTGGCTAATACAGATATCGAACCAAAAGTAATTATATCTATGATTTACTCTCACAGGAGAGAATTCTAGTTTTCTCCCTTATTCATGGGGATACTGTTATTCTTGATTTATTGAAATGCCTTTCCTGAGATAGACAATGAGTTAATGAACTCCATATCCTAATACATTGAGATCCAAATAGTGTCTATAGTTTGATTTTTTTTTTATTATTCAAAAAATCCATTTGAAGAAAAGAGTAACAGGAAAACACTTTTCTGGTTGCAAAGAAGTATGTAATTTAGTTGTACTGAAATAGAAAGGTGAACTGAGGGTTCTTTCCAAGTCTGTTAGAATAGAAATTTAGCAGGAAGAAATGGCATTGATACATGAGGTGTAAAAACCAAAGTCAGGCATTAATTATGTCAGAGAAATATTCCTAGAAAGCAGTTAATCCATTGTTTTTCATCCGTTGTCAGAGCAACCACTAGAGACAAGTAGCCTGCCAATAATAATCAGAGGAGAGTAGAGTCGGGTCATGAACCCCTACAATTGACAAATGTAAACCTCCAAATGGAAAAAAAAAAAAAAAGCTCCCTGATGCTAAGGACAGCAAGAGGCTTAAGTGGGGACAGCAGGTCTTATTGAATGAAGACAGCTGGCAATGTGTCATCAAATGCAGGGATTTGTCACTTCTCTATTCTTGGAGGGTATGCTGAATGATGAGTGTAAATTTGATTGTCCCAGGAGTCATGGGAGTTGCTTTGTGGCCTTCTAATCATAAAAATGAGTGTTTAATATCTTCATTAAAAGTAAATGTCTAATTGAATAATAAAGATTATATATCTCTTTCTTTAAGTATAATAGAAAAATAAAGGATTTTAGTAGACCAAAAGACAAGAAACAACACTGGGAATAGAGGACAGATAGGGGCTGGATGGCAGGGAGGGAAAGAAAGTGTTAGAAATCCCTTGCAACAGTACTAGAGTTGTAGTCCAAGCAAAGTAATAAAGAGGGCAGTATTACCAGAACAGATAAAACAGATAGAAACGGACTATCAGAATGGTCCATCAGGGAGGAAAGTCAATTGAAATATACCAACCTAAATATGAATTACTTCAGCTATATCAGTGGAAGGGCAAGGGTTTTTCTCATTGTAGTGGAACAGAATAAATAAGATTCAGGCAACAAGACCATTAAAAAAAAGATAATCAAAAATGATAACATTTGGGCTTCCCTGGTGGGGCAGTGGTTGAGAGTCCGCCTGCCGATGCAGGGGACACGGGTTCGTGCCCCGGTCCGGGAAGATCCCACATGCCGTGGAGCGGCTGAGCCCGTGAGCCATGGCCGCTGAGCCTGTGCGTCCGGAGTCTGTGCTCCGCAACGGGAGAGGCCACAGCAGTGAGAGGCCCGCTTACCGCAAAAAAAAAAAATGAAAAATAAAAAAATGATAACATTTGACAACTACCTCCAAATATTCAGCTACATTCCTCTTAGAAAATACCACTAATTAACATACCTTTGAAGAATGTAAAAAGAAGAGTTTGACTACTATCACTTTAAATTTATATGAAAACCTATGCTTTAAAAGAACTTTCACAAGATCATCTAATGCAATCTAATGATTGCATTCATGACAAAGATACTATACATGTATAATGTATCATATATTAACTAATACTTTAATATATTTGTACAATGCATATATTATATAACATATAATACTTATACCTATGATATGCTTTATATAATATCTATAATATATTTATAATATATTATATAAGATATACATTGTATATATTTTATATATTGTAGATTGTGTAACATATATTGTATATATAATATAAAACTTACTATGGGTCTATATAACATATATACTATATATTGTATTTATAAAATATATACAATGTTTATATTAGGTACCTATAAATATATCTAGCATATATAACATAGAGTTTAACGTTTTGCCAAGTTTACATGGTAATTTATGGAATTTGGATTCAAACTTAAGTATCTAACTCTAACTTTTTTTTTTTTTGCAGTATGCGGGCCTCTCACTGTTGTGGCCTCTCCCGTTGCGGAGCACAGGCTCCGGACGCGCAGGCTCAGCGGCCATGGCTCACGGGCCCAGCCGCTCCGCGGCATGTGGGATCTTCCCGGACCGGGACACAAACCCGTGTTCCCTGCATCGGCAGGCGGACTCTCAACCACTGCGCCCCCAGGGAAACCCAACATGTATCTTTTAATAAAACGTAGCGAAAGAAATTTCTCCTTTTGGCTCACAGTGTGAACTGGAGGGATTCGGAGTGGTGTCTTTGTTGAGTATCATGATGCTGTATTATGCATGTCCCCTGTCCAAGGGCACCATAGTGGTGAGGAATTTCTTCTCATGTATCTGAATATCCAGAGAGTTTGCACTACTATCTCCAAAAATCTGGCACTGTCATTGCCCTAAGAGTTTTTGTGTATCTCAACTATTCCTCTTCTTTGCTGTAGAGAGGATAAAAAACATTGACTTGGGGCTTCCCTGGTGGTGCAGTGGTTGAGAGTCCACCTGCCGATGCAGGGGACGCAGGTTCGTGCCCTGGTCCGGGAGGATCCCACATACCGCGGAGCGGCTGGGCCCGTGAGCCACGGCCGCTGAGCCTGTGCTCCGCAGTGGGAGAAGCCATGGCAGTGAGAGGCCCACGTACCGCAAAAAAAAAAAAAAAACATTGACTTGAATTTTTATTTTATGTTAACTGTTTATGGAGATCCACTTGATATACAATAAACTGCACATATTTCATGCATATAATTTGATGCAGTTTGAAATATGTCTATTTATAAAACCACTAGTATAATCAAGATAACAGACATTTCTATCACCACTAAGAGCTTCTCATGCCCTTTGTAATCTCTCCTCTCCACCTTCATTTCTAAGGAACCACTGCAGTTTGCATTTTCTAAAATTAATTATACATTATGTTTTACCCTTTTTTCTTTGTACAAGAAAGCTAGTTCTATCACCCGGAATAATAATTTTGAATCATTCATTTCGTTGTGTATATCAATATCTTATTCTTTTATTTCTGAGTAGTATTCCACTGTAAGAAAGTAACACGATTTATCCATTTGCCAGTGCGTTATATCTGTACTATTTCCAGTTTGGGACAATTAGAAATAAAGCTACTATAAACACTGGTGTACACATCTTTGTGTGGAAATGTATTTTTATTTATCTTGGATAAATACCTAGGAATGGAATGGCTGGGTCATATAATTGGTGTTATTTATTGAGAATTTGCCAGACCGTTTTCCAAAATGGTTGTACACCAGTTTAAATTCCCAACAGCAGTACATAAGAGCTCTGGTATCTCTGCACCCTTAACAATAACGACTATGGCCAATCTTTTTAATTTTAGCCAATCAAAAAAAAATGTATGATAGTATCACTGTGGTTTTGATTTGCATTTCCCCCATGGCTAATAATTTTGAACAATTTTTCATGTGCGAGTTTGTGATGCTTCCATCTTCTTGGTTAAGTGTCATTTAAAATCTACGGTCCAGTTTTAAGATTGAGTTGATAGAGTTTACATTCAAGACACAAGTCCAACTTCAGCATTCTTGCAAATATGTTCTCTGCATCTTTGGTGTGCGCTTTCAGTTTCTTCACATTGTCTTTGGAATAGTGAGTTTTAAATTTTGTTGAAGTTCAGTTTATAAATTTTCCTTCTATAGCTCCTGGTTCTTATTTCCTATTTAAGAAAACTTTGCGGGCTTCCCTGGTGGCGCAGTGGTCGGGAGTCCACCTGCCAGTGCAGGGGACACGGGGTCGTGCCCCGCTCCGGGAAGATCCCACATGCCGCGGAGCGGCTGGGCCCGTGAGCCATGGCCGCTGAGCCTGCGCGTCCGGAGCCTGTGCTCCGCAACGGGAGAGGCCACAACAGTGAGAGGCCCGCCTACCGCAAAAAAAAAAAAAAAAAAAAAGATTACTACTCCACCATTGAATCATCTTGACACTTTGTAGCTATCATATGTATGTGTATATATATATTTGATATGCCATGTTTTAATTTCCCATCAGTTCAAAACCTTCCAATTTTCTTTATGATTTATCTTTGATGCATAAATTATTTCAAGATGTGTTTATAATTCCCAAAAATCTAAAGATTTTCCAGATACTTTTGTGTTTTTCATTTTTAATTTAATTTTTTGTACTCAGAAAATACATTTTATATGATTTCAACCCTTTTAAATGTGTAAGGACATGTATTATATCTTCAAATATATGATCTATTTTGGTAAATGTGCCATGTACACTTAAAGAAAATATATATTCTGCTGTTTTGAGGTGAAGAGTTCCATAAATGTTGATTAGGTCAAGGTGGTCAGTAGTGTTCTATTAACTACTGACAAAGAAGTGTAGAATCTTCATCTATTTCTCCTTGATGTTCTATCAGATTTTGTATTATATATATTGAAATGATATGATTAGCTGCATAAATATTTAAGATCATTATATTCTCTTTATGAATCAATTCCTTATTACTATGAAATGATTCTCTTTATTCCTTGTAAACTTCTTTGTTATGAAATCTACTTTTTCTGATATTAATATAGCCACTCCAGTTTTCTTTGATAATTGTAAGCATGGTATAGCCTTCCTTTTATCTATACTTTTCCTTTAACTCTATCTGTAACTTTGTAATTAAGTTGACTTCTTGTTGACAGTATATAAATGGATGTTTTACATCCAATATGATTATTTGTGTCTTTTAATAGGTATGTGTATTCAATTTATTTTAGTGTGTTTATTGGCACAATTGCATTTAAAACTTTCATATTGTTATTTGTTTTCTATTAGTCTCATGTGCTCTTTCTTTTTTTAACTTTTTATCTTTTTTAGACCAAAATCTTAGTTTTCCATTTTTTAACCTCTATTGTAGGTTTATTAGCTCTATTATTTTTTCATTTTTTGTTTTTTAGTGATTGCTTGAATGACTATGGTATATAGCTTTAATTTATTGCAATCTACCTTCAAATATTGTTACACTATTACATCCATGATATGAGGACTTTAAAATACTACATTTCTATTTCTCCCTTCCAGTCATTGTTCTGTGTTACCTGTAGGAGAAAACCTCAAATCCTTAAGTAGGATCTAAATACTATCTCACCCTAAGCTTCCCTGTGACTTTTATCTCCCACTACTATGTTTTACAAAGTCTCTATTCCTACCAAATTGTGATGGATTCATGCTTTAAACTCTTCTGCTACTCTGCCCAGTTCATGTTATTTTTTCCCATGCCTCAAAATCTCTATCAATCATATTTTTAATTTCCCTTATAAATATACCCTTTAAGTTTCAGCAGCTATCATTTATCCTTATTAAAATTCTTCAGATATATTCTGATTTCCAAAGACATTAATTTCCTTCTCTGAGCTTTTCTAAAGCTCATTCTGCATAATACTCGCAAAGTAATGTATTATAATTAGTACATACATATCCAGGTTCTAACATTTAAAATTGCCTAAATACTTGCAGGTGAAGTTATGGCTAATAATTCTCTGAAGTCTTTGCAATGCCCAGCACAACAGGTTTATGTCTACTAGGTACCAAATCAATGCTTTGAAAAAATTAATTAGTCTTAGATAGCACCTTAATCTCTAAATGAAAAAGAATTTACCCCCATAAATATGGCGATTATTCTCTCTTTTTTTTTGGCTGCATCAGATCTTACTTGTGGCCTGCGGGATCTTTCGTTGTGGTGCACGGGCTTCTCTCTAGTTGTGGTTTGTGGATTTTTCTCTCTCTCATTGAGGCGCGCGAGCTCAGTAGTTGTGGCGTGCGAGGTTAGCTGCCCCGCGGCATGTGGGATCTTAGTTCCCCAGGGATCAAACCCGCGTCCCCTGCATTGGAAGACGGATTCTTTACCACTGGACCACCAGGGACATCTCAATATGGCAATTATTCTAAGTTTCAGGATCACAAAGTGTATTAACTAGAGTGCGGTCATAAGAAAGAAACCACGTCGGTTATTTTAACAGAGAATTAAAGATAAAGAATTATTGACTAGGTATTGAAAAACTGAAAATTTGAAAGGGAGCACTAAGGTTTCATACGATTAACAACTGCAGGAAGCAGCTATAACCCTTAGTGCTGGAGGAAAAGGGAAGAGGTTGGAATTATTAAAATTTAGAAACTTGGTGGAAAACTGAGAGCTGAACTCACTTTAAGGAGTAGGTCTTATCCGCGGTTGTGGTTGTCTGTTATTTCAAAGAGAGACCTCAGGAACTAGGAGACAGATCTCTGTGGAGGACATCATCTGGCAGGTGCTGATTTACTTGAAGTGTCGTGAGGCTGGTTCTATAAGTATTGTTAAAAAACAAAAAAAGCAGAAAACCCTGCGAACTGTAGTTAACAGCTGCTATAAACAAATTGATCCTGTTGGAGTGAAGTGTTGCTGGAATGACAGTGGTAAAACTGGGAGCAAAAAAACAGGAAAATGTTGTGAATGGGAAGAAGTATGTCCTCCCTCCTCCTGCTTTTGAGTCTCTTTTCAGGGCTCCTGATTATAAGTGGCTAAAAAAGAGCAACTGGAGAAATTGAATGTGGATGACAGAGTCCTAGCCCCAGCATTACAAAGAGTGAGTCTGACACTGACAACTAATAGCTTAATTACTGCCACAATCTCACACCTCTTTAGGTCCAAATGCTGACTTCTCTCTTATAAACTACACTAAGTTAGGAATGTAAAATGAGCAGAAGAAAATCACTTAAAATAAGTGGATGGCTTGGAACATTCAGTAATGTTTCAAAAATATCCCTGTTGTTTTGAAATACCAAGATGCATGTGTTAGGAAGGAGAGATGAGAAAAACCACTGGGTTTCTTAGAAAGCTCTTCAAAAATGAAAAATTAGTTTAATGAAAAAATAATTTTAGATGCTTCTCATTGAGTAGTCTTTGGATTGCCAATGGGCCAATTCAGTGGATTTTGTAATATTTTTCTGTTAATTTGTACATTTAAGTAAGTCATTTATTTGATAGCATTCTATCCCTGAAGTCTTTGCTGCTAGAGTATTCTCAGCTGTGTCCTGCAGTTATGCCTTGGAATAGTTTCTTACACAACTGCTCTACCCAAGAGGAACAAGTATATTACAACAAAGCCCTCTGAGGCTTGCTCAGAATTCCTCTGGTTGAAAGGAAAATATACACACTACACTGTTATTTCTCTGAACTGAATTCCTAAGACTTGTCTGTAGGGTCTGGGGAATTGTTAGAGGTGCCACTACTAAGTCAGGAAGATTTGCAAACCAAAGAACAAAGGATCCTATTAGATAAAAATGTATCTTGAGGTTTTTATGTTCTCTGCCCCAGTTCAAGTTTATCAGGGAAATGCCAGGTTGTGGCTGAATTAACACTGTTCAAACTGAATTTTGCTTTCAAGAAGAGATGAGAATTAGAGAATGACAAACATAAATATGATATTTTTCATTAAACCAGGTATACTAATTTCCTTTGAATTATTTCAAATAGAAAAACTATTAACAGGAAAATGTTTTGTATCCTCCAGACCTCTTGCAACCATGTTACAGGATCCCAAGTGAGGGGCTTTGCACAATAGCATGAGTCTATCTTGACTGACGCTAATGAAATTCTCAGTGCTTAGTAAGAATATGTTTTATAGGAAATTATTCTTTCATTCATCAAATATTAACTGAATGCCTGCTATTCATGAATCACTGAATCAGGTAATTTAAGGCATTTTTCTCTAATCTAAAAAGGAAAAAAATCTTTCTATTTCTTTCTCATTACATATGACATTTCAACTTTAACCCGTACTAAGGATATATACCCCCTGCCCCCAAACACTGAGAATTTCGGTTGAGAGATCAGTTCTATCTAAGCGACTAATTCTAATTTTTTCCGAAGTCCATACATCTCACTTCTATTTCCCCAGTTGTCAGCTACACAGTTTGCGACTCATGCAGGATAAAGTATTACTTCTTGCCTTCCTTGAAACTATGGGTGACCATTTTGTTAAGTTCTGGGCACATAAGCAGAAATGTTTTGTGAAGCTTGTGGGTAATCTTCAAAGGAAGCTGACTTGTCTGCAAGTATTGTTTTGCCGCTTTAACTTTTCTTCTTCTGGCCTCAAATTCAAAGCAGCCATCTTAGACTTTGACATGAACTTGAAGAAAAAACCCAGCACTATAGAAAAGTTATCAGATGATGAAGGGACCACGAAGTGCTAATCTCATACTGATTGCACCATTCATTCCATTCAGTAGTTTGTCATCTCACATATTTTAATTATCACCTCTCAAGTTCAATTCTGGTCTTTCTAAAATATCTTCCGTGTTTCTACTTAATTTTTTGAACATACAGGGTACAGTTACGATGATTGTTTTAACATGTCTTTCTGCTATTTCTAGCATATGCGTGAGTTCTGGGTCAGGTTTGATGACTGACTTTTCTCCTCAATAATTTGTATTTTCCTGTTTCTATGCATGCCTGGTAATTTTTAATTGATGCCATACTTTATGGATTTTCTCTTCTTGAGAGCTAGATCTGTTTATATTCCTTTAACTATTTTTGAGCTTCATTCTTAAATTACTTGGAAAAATTAATCTTTCCTTTTCTAGGAATGCCTTTACTAGGCATTCCCACGCTCAAATTTTACCCCACTACTAAAGCAAAATGCTTTTGAGTGTTTTACCCAATGCCCCAGAAATTTTGATGTTTTTCAGTCTGGTTGGAGAACATTGTGAGCACCAAGTACTGCTCTCCTCTCAGCCTTTTTTGTGGTTCTTTCTCCGACCCTGAGTATTTTCCTCACAAGTATGGCATATGTACATGACGGGGCTGACTAATTGGCTGCATACCTGAGAGGGACCCTATGTAGCTTTTTGTCTGTGTTGCCCTCAATTCTCTGGTACTTTGTCCTGTGAGCTATAATTTTGTCTCACTGGATTTTCCACTCTGCCTTTTTAATTTAAGGAATCCACCAGAGTCTGTATAAGTTTCCTCCTCCTTGTGCTATAAGTCAGTAAGCTGGAACAATAATAGTGTTCACTGCATTTTTTTTCCATCTCTGTAGGATCACTGTCTTTCAGTGGTTCTCATAAAATCCTGTGATTTAGAAAAAACATGTAGACTCATTATTCTGTTTTATGTAGGAAAGAAGTGGGCTCAAAATACTTGATTTCTGGGTTTCCCTGGTGGTGCAGTGGTTGAGGGTCCGCCTGCCGATGCAGGGGACACGGGTTCGTGCCCCGGTCTGGGAAGATCCGACATGCCGCGGAGCGGCTGGGCCCGTGAGCCATGGCCGCTGAGCCTGCGCGTCCGGAGCCTGTGCTCCGCAACTGGAGAGGCCACAACAGTGAGAGGCTTGCGTACTGCAAAAAAAAAAAAAAAAAACAACAACTTGATTTCTCTATTACTACTAGTGTGATTATAAAAGCGCTTTTCACTATGTTACTTTGTCTTTTACAGAACGTGGGTATGAGAATTGTCTCTATTCTGTCCTACCTCCACAAACCATTTAGTGGAAAATTTCCTCTCTGAGTTGGTGAGATAGAAAGATTTCTTCTCCTGGTTTTGTGTATGCAATGCTAATCCGTATGATAATATTGAACACTCACACACAGATTTTTCAAACTTTCACTCCATAATATTTTTATTTATTTTAAATTAAGGTTCGCTGTAACAGTTGGAAAAATATATTACACTCTCTAAAGCTTGATATAAAATCTTGTCATATATGGTCCAAAAAAACACCAAAGGAAAATAATGCAGAACTATGCCAATCACTTCTCCAGTCCCTCCTCAGTCTCTAAAGCTTCTGTCTCTCAGGCAGATAGAGATAAATCATTGGTCAATTTGGGCCCATATTACTGTGCACATTTCCAGCTATTTGTAAGTGATTTCAGGTAACAACTCCAGAAAAGGAGATCAGCACCAAATTCAGCATTTCACTTGTTTTCATTTATTTTTAAAAATTGTTTACAACCACTTGAAATTTACAGAGCCAAAAGAAGGGATGGACACGCTTGCAATGCTGGACTTTAATAAACCTAAGTATACAGATGAAACGAACAGCAGCATAGCTCCGCTGCGATGCAAGAAAATTAAAATTTCCACGCAGAATCTGAGACAATGCACTATTTCTGAAGGTCAGACAGTACCTGGAATGTGTAAACAGAGAAGAGCAAACTTCAGGTTCATTAGTTCTTCATTGAGGATCTTTATTTCTGATCCCAAAAGAATATGTACTTTTTAATCATTGTAATATGACTGACCTTTCCCAACAGCTTGTGGATGGATTATATCACCTTTCACTCAGCTGTAGCCTTGTGTCTTCAGCCTGTGTCCTGGACACTGATTTAACTCCATGGGAAGAAAGCACAGGGGTTGACCTATGGAGTAAGAATTGTAAAGCATTGGCTATTGGGAATGTCCATCCTCCAAAAAAGATTTTTTTTAAAGTAATTAACTATTGATTAAGAAATAAAATCAAGAACATAGAGGCAAGAGAAGTTTCTCTGCGGAACCTTAGTTACCCAGGTAACCATATCCTGATTTTGGTTTATAGATATCTAGATCAGAAATTGGAAAGGAGAAAGAATATCTTTTAAAAACATCTATTTGTTTTTAACCTATCTGGAAATTATCATAGAACATGTATCATTTGGAAGGCCAGACAAAAATCTAGCACAAAACTCAGACTAGCTGAAGAGCTGAACAAAAGTTTTCCTGAAAATATAATTATTGCTTGGAAGAAGGACTGATTGAAATAACTGGAAAAAAAATTTAAGTAATGCCATAACAAGTTAGAAGGACTGTTTCAGTCAAGCATTTAGGGTCTGACATCCTCTAATATATAAAAAAGTAAAAAATAAGGAGACACTAATAGATATTTTATTACTTGTAAAATTGTATACCTGCCCATAGTTCTGTTTTTCTTGTATTTTCATGTCTTACAGAAATCAATGATCAAATTTATACTCCTTTATCAAAGGTAATTTTAAATAGAGACTATAAAAGGCACACATTATTTTATCTCTAGGATGAAGATATCCATGCACTGAATAAGTTTTCCTTTTGAGCTTAAGTTACCCTAAATAGCGGCCCTTCCCCTCAGGGACAGCAATGGGGATGATTGTAGAAACAGGTTATTAGAGGTAAAGGACGGAAGAACAACCAGTTATGAGTTTATTTTGTGAACCTAATCTCTCTTTGTAAGGTCAAAAGTCATCCTATCTTTCAGAATCACACAACTTTTTTTTTTTTTTTTTTTTTTTGAGATGAGGTATTTAACAGTTTCAGGACAATTTAGTGTATCCACCTGGGGATACCTTAGCAGCATTTCTTAGAAAATTTATATGTTTTTTCCTAATCCTGAATTCTGAGAAAAATCAATTGAAATATCAGGAAATAGGAAATTATAATTCTCCTGTGAGAATTAAAGCTAAACTATCAACACAGAAATGTTAACGCTTTGGAAGAATTCACTGATGCCAAGTTGAAGCAGAGAAAAAAAAAAAAAAGCCTGGCAGGAGAAGGAGAAGTAAAAGGTTATGGCCAACATTTCTGGAAACCAGGACAGGAGCTGGTAGGAGAGAAATATGTTCATGACGTAATCAGTCCCTCTCACTTGTAACCATTGGCATGTTATAAATGTGTGCTGTGACTCTGTCTGCTGCTAACAGCGTTGCATGCATTCTTGCAAATAAAATACATATTAGCAAGTTTATACTCACAGTACACTTTATACTAATCCAACAAATGGGGTTCCAAGAAATAATAAGTTTGGAAGCAAAAGAAGCCTTACATTGACTATTTTGACACATGATCACGTGTAGTGATGTTATCCTTGCTGAAATATACTGTTATGTTGTTTGAATACCATGCAAAAATGTTCACTGGTGTTCTTCTGTTTTTCATGTTGGCTATATACGACTCTTCTTTATAAACCATTAGCAGAAGAAATGCAAAGAGAAGAGGTGCACAGGAAAGGAAAATCTGATCTAAAATATGAATTAGCAAAAATAATAACAATATCAAAGTCAAAATCAGGGCAAGTGGGCAAAATACCCTAATCATTAAACAAAACCAAACAAAAAAGAGCTTATATGAAACAATTTGTACCTAAATGCCCAGATAAAGGTGTTTTAGACACTCAATAATTCAACCAATTTTATTGCAAACTGGAAGGCATTTTTCTACATCTAAAATTTTTGTCAAGATCAAAACTATAGGATAGGGCCATCAATGTTTTGGATGTTTTAAAATTTCATTCTGAGAATGATACATTTTTGTGATGTTATTTTTCAATTTGTAAAATGATTTTTAGTTGGCATTTTATAATCATCTTCCGTTCTATCATAAAATATACTTATCAGGTACTGATCACGTGTACATGATATTGAAATTCATAATCCCGTCAAAATATGTTGGTTGGGGACTTCCCAGGTGGTGCAGTGGTTGAGAGTCTGCCTGCCGATGCAGGGGACACGGGTTCGTGCCCCGGTCCGGAAAGATCCCACATGCCGGGGAGCGGCTGGGCCCGTGAGCCACGGCCGCTGAGCCTGCGCGTCCGGAGCCTGTGCTCCGCGACGGGAGAGGACGCAACAGTGAGAGGCCCGCGTACCGCAAAAAGAAAAAAATATGTTGCTTGGAAGTTTTCTATCACAGAAAAATTATTCATTCTGTATTATTATAATCATTTATTATTTTTTAAAGATATATGTTATGGAAATTATAGAACTAACATGATTTTGGAGACTTCTCAAGAAATCTCCGGAATTTTAACTTCTTATTCTAAAATGCCCCAAGTTAATACTTGTTAAGTATTTGTAAACACTAGGAAATTTTAATTCCTTTTTGTTTTGTTTTGTTTTTTAACCTCTGACCAGCTTTTCTTTCTGTCTCCTGGCTCCAGTGCCCTGATCTTCATCTGAAGACTTGCTTTCACTCCTCGCTTATTCCATTTCGTTTTAATATGCTTGAAGTCCCACCCTGTGACTGCAAAGCTGAGATCCTGGCTTGGTCACTCAGAGCTCTTCTCTGGGATTTCCTGAACTTGAGACAGAGCTACGGTTTTCTCTTTCATCTTTTATGCTGTGTTATTGTACGGTCAAAAGGTCAGAGTGCTGGTAACCATGGCCACAGGCCATAAAGAAAAACTGGAGAGAGAGGTCAACACAATGACAGAAGCTGTGACAAGAAAATGAAAAGGGAGAGAATATGAAGACAGACCCCAAATTCCTGATACTGCTTGAGATTAGGGATTCAATTGAGCCTGAGACTAACTGCACCCCTTAGTTTATAAGGTATGAAGTAAATGTCTCTTGTCTATTATCTTGTTGTAGAATTAAAGCTTGTCTGAGTTGGGTTTCTGTAATTTTCAGGCAAAAGGGACCTAACATATTGTCTTAGTCTGTTCCTCTGGCTGCCATAATAAAATATTATAGACTGGGAGGCTTAAACAACAGGAATTTATTTTTCACAGTTCTGAGGAGTCCAAATCAAGGTACTGGAAGATTCAGTTTTTGGCAAGGCTTTCTTCCTGACTTGCAGACAGCCTTCTCATGTATCCTTACCTGGCACAGAGAGGAATCTCTGGTGTCTCTTCCTCTTCTTACAAGGGCACAAATCCCATCATGGGAGCTCCACCCTCATGCCCTCAGCTGAACCTAATCACCTCCCAAAGGCCCCACCTCCTAATACCACCACACTGGAGTCAGGGTTTCAACATACAAATTTGAGAGGACACAAATATTCAGTTTCCTCAAATATTAAGCATTTTTCTTTCACAGAGATAGCTGTTTGCCTACTCCAGACCTCAGGGATTTATACTTAATAAGCAATACCTTTCTAAATTAAACACCTTTGGCAAGGCATTAGTAAATAATTTCTCTCCATTTGGATTTATGGACACTTACTAATCCCCCTTGGCCTTTCTCAGTACTCTTGATAATGTTTGTAATATAGGAAATGTTACTTTTATCCCATAATTTTATTCACATTTTTAATTAAACAAAACGAATATTGATTTAGTTTTCTCCATTAAAAAGGGGGGAAAAAACTGGCTTATCTTTTTCCACAGCACCCTATCTTGTGCTTGTCCAGTAATTGAACAGGTAAAGAGATTTAGGATTTCGTGCCCCACTTATTTGCCGACATTATGACACAATCTACTGGATTTTCTCCATTTCCCTTTCTTTTTGAATTTAGGTGAAGAAGTAAGGTTAATTATACTCTGGTTCATGACACATTGTCCTCCTTACTCCCAGCAAGCACTCTCTTGTTGTATTTATTCCTTTTTCTCCACATCCTCCACTCTTTCCTCTTCCCCCAGCATAGACAACCAATTTAATGTGTTTCATCTGTGCCTTTTGATTGTATGTGTGTCAGATATGACACATATCTCTTCATAGTCAGTTCTTTCTTGAATATTGCCCACTTGTTCTACCTCAGCCATTGCTGGAGCCCACGAGCCCATGAGTGTCCATATGCACCCTTCATCTGAGGCTTGGGATATTTTAATTCTACCACCACTCCACAAAGTGCCACCCCAGGGGGCATGGGGGCTGACTTCCAAAGGGCCGACTGCCTTCCTCAACCTTAAAGTGGAGTTATTTCCCTGTGGGGAGGATTTTGACCAATGGAGACAGGAGATGATAGCAATAAATTCTCTCTTTATTCCAACCTTCCATTGACTTTTCTAAAGCACAATTTTTCCATAGAGTCTGTCCAGAAATATCTCACATGGCCAAGCAGATGCACAAGACACAGGACAGACAAGCTGTGTCTTTTCATAGTTCACCATAAATCAGTGGGCAGAACAGTAATGCCTCACTCTGCTTTAGCATCTTACCCTTCTCCACCCCACTTCTGTTTTCTCTGTGCTTGTACCTTCCAATAAATAACTAGCACTTACAACTTGCTTCTGGCTCTGTTTTGCAAGCTCCTCAGACCAAGAGAGTGTGAATTATGCATTCTTGAAAACAATGAATGGCTATTTTGTGGGCATGAAATTTTATTTACATAATGGTATTCTGTTTCTTACTTTTTCTCACTCAACACTTGATTTTTAAGATTGGTCCATGTTGCTAAATCTACATGTTTTCTATTGCTTCTAACTGGTGCTTAGCACTCTTTTTTGCATTCACTACATTTTATACATACACTCTCCCTGTGCTGGATGGCCAGGTTTCCTCTTCCAAATGCTTGCCACCATGAATAACAGTGTGATGAACATCCTCACACTTGTCGCTTCATATATCTGTGAAAAATCTCCATAAGGGTTATTTTTTTATTTTCTGAATTTTTGAATTTTATTTTATTTATTTTTTTAAAAAGCAGGTTCTTATTAGTTATCCATTTTATACATATTAGTGTATACATGTCAATCCCAATCTCCCAATTCATCCCACCACCACCGCCCCCCGCCACTTTCCCCCCTTGGTGTCCATATGTTTCCATAAGGTTTATACAGAGTAGAATTCAACAGGAGTAGAATTCCTGGATTCCCAGTACTGTGTATATTTAATTCAATGAACATTACCAGCATGTTCCCCCATATTGATGGCGGTATCAGTCTACATTCTCACTGGCAGTGTAGAAGTGTTCCAGTAGTCACTCATCACTACCAACTCTAGAGAATATCAAACTTTCTAATATAAAGTGACATTTCATTGCTGGCTTCACTTACATTTTCCTTATTGTTAATGAAATTGGATATTTCTAAACATATTAGCCATTTGGGTTTACTTTTGTATGAATTGCCTCTTCATATATTTTTATATTTTGCCTAAGTACTCTATTGAGGTGCCCTTCTTCATGTTGATTTGCAGAAAATTATATTATATACAATATATACTGTCATCTGTCCATTAACTTTATTCAGGCTTCATTTTTTGAACAGATACAATATGTATTTAATATTCATTCATGGTTCTTGGTGGTGGGATGGCTAACTTCCTTTTATTCCTGAATACTGTGGTATGGATGACCCACTGTTTTGTTTATTAATTCACCTATTGAGGCACATCCTGGTTGCTTCCGGATTTGTTTCAATTATGAAAAATTTGCTATAAATATACAGAGTTTTGTGTGAGCGTACATTTTCAAATCAATTATGTAAATACCTAGGTGAGTGATTAGTGAATCATATGGAAAAACTAAGCTTATCTTTGTAAGAAATAGTCCAACTGTCTTTCAAAGTAGCTGTACCATTTTGCATTCTCAACAGCAATGAAGAGTTCCTATTGATCTGCACCCATGCCAGCAGTTTGTATTGTCAGGTGTTTTTGTTTTGTTTTTTTTAATTTTGACTATTGTAACAGTTTTTAATTATATTTCATTGTTGCTTTAACTTGTAAATCCCTAATGACACAAGATGTTGAACATCTTTCATATGCTTATTTGTCATTTGTTTATCTTCATGGGTGAGCAGTCTCTTTTGCACATTTTTAAACTGCGTTGTTTATCTTCTTATTGTTGAGTTTTAAGAGTTTTCATTTTTTCTTTTGTTCTGTTTCTTCTACTTTTTTGGCCGCGTGGCATGTAGGATCTTAGTTCCCTGACCAGGGGTTGAACCCATGCACCCTGCAGTGGAAACACAAAGTCTTAACCGCTGGACTGCCAGGGAAGTCCCAAGAGTTCTTTGCATATTTTCAATACAAGTCCTCTATAAGATATGCTTTTCAAATATCTGTTCATCCTGTCTCTGTTCCTTGTCTTTTGATTCACGTAACATTGTCTTTTACAGAGCAGATTTTTTTTTTTTTACTTTTAATAAGTCTACCTTATCAACTTTTGCTTTCATGGATCATATTTTTGATATTATATCTAAAAGTTTATCACCAGACTTAAGATCACCTACATTTTCTCCTGGTTTTTTTCTAGAAATGTTATAGTTTTGCACTTCATTCATTCATCGTCTCATGATATTTTTGGTTCTTAACTTTATTCTGGCAGATGTAAGATTTCTAGCATATTCCCCTCCACCATATTGGCCTCATACATTGTTTTTAGTTAGTCTGAAACCTTTATTTGTCTATTTGTCTATTTGTGTCTATTTTTAAGTATATTTTTATAGAGGACATATTACCATATTTTCAAATTTAATCTGTGAAATGTTGCTTTTAATTGATTCCACTTATTATACTAACTGCAATATTAAAATTTATTTCTGCCGTAATTTTTTCATATTTTCTATTTACTTTTTTTGTTTATTTCCATTGTCAGATCAAGTTTCTTTGTCCTGGTTAAAAACGTACACATTTTGGGGACTTCCCTGGTAGTGGTTAAGAATCCACCTGCCAATGCAGGGGACACGGGTTCGAGCCCTAGTCTGGGAAGATCCCACATGCCACGGAGCAACTAAGCCTGTGAGCCACAACTACTGAGCCTGCACTCTAGAGCCCACAAGCCATAACTACTGAGCCCACATGCCACAACTACTGAAGCCCAAGCACCTAGAGCCCGTGCTCTGCAACAAAGACAAGCCGCCTCAATGAGAAGCCCGTGCACCACAATGAAGAGTAGCCCCCACTCTACGAAACTAGAGAAAGCCCGTGTGCAGCAACGCAGCCAGAAATAAAAATAAATTAATGATTTTTTTAAAAAGTTACACATTTTGTTTTGTTTTTGAAAAAGCTTTATTGAGATGTAACTCATACACCATACAATTCACCTGTTTAAAGACACATCGTGTTTTTATCTTTAGTTTGGTGGCCCTTGACTTAAAATTAATTAATTAATTTTTAAAGTTATCAAAAGTTGCTTTGAGTTTGATCAGATCTGAATTCTTATCTATAATGACATCTAATGTCCATCTCTCCCTACTGTAAATAACAATAATTGCACCAATCTACTCTGGTTATTTCAAAAATGACATTAATATAAGTAAACACCATAAAAAGCAAATATATATTCAAGCAGTTATTCTTCTTTACTTTTGTAAATTATTTTATTTTGGATTACAAAATTAATAAATGTTCATTGTGAAAAAACAGAATATATACAATTTATAAAACAGAACATTCCGTCTCTAGCTCTAATGATACTGTAGTATCTTTATTTTCAGTAATCTTTAACACTTTATAACTAAAATCAAAATAATACATAAAACTTTACCTTATTTACATGCTTATAATTTTATCATAAGCATCTTTTAATATAATTAAAGCAGTAAAGTATCACTTTTCATGTTGCATAGTTTTCTATTGTTGGATACAAATTACTTCCTTACCACTAACTTAATATTCAAATTTTTGTTATAATTATACAAAATGCCTATATAATTCTTCAATAACTTTATTCATACTTTTCCTCGCATTGTTTTTTTTCTTATGATGTATTTCTAGAGATAGAATCATTTGGTCACAGAAAATTAATATTTTATAGAGCTTAAAATGGATTGCCATGTGTTTTTCCAAAAATATCTACTAATTTATCCTTTTATCAGCGAATAATGTAGTGCTTTTCATGCTGCGCTCTCACCAATATATTTTTTTAAACTTTGCTAATTAGAAAGTTGACAAGTAATAACTTTGTAGTTATAATATTTATTACTCTGATTATAGTAAATTTGAACATTTATTAGATATTTCCTCTTTTCTGAAAAGTCAGAAAAATAGCTTTTTCCCCTTGGTTTATCTGTTCCTGACTCTGTTTTGCATATTGAATTTGACCCCTTAAATGTTAAGTATTTTAAAATTTTGTCTTATCTGAAGTAAATATTTCTTTTTATTTTGTTGGTGGCTTTTTTGGTATTTTGTGTCAGTAATTTAAACATTTTTGTGCAATCAAATTAATTCTTTTTTGAGATTTTTTTCTCCTCATTTTCATTGTAATATTTGCATAATGTAGGAATGGGAAAGAGCTTTTCTCAACCCCTTAGGGTCTTGGGCTGGGACTGAAAAGTAAACTGACAAAGACAAAGGGAAAAGCATACAAATTTTGTTAAACTTTTACATGCACTTGGGGACCTTCACAAGAGGATGAAAAGGTGACTAAAACAGGAAGCTTTTATAGCATTTAGACAAAGAAACAGTACATTTGTGAAGAATTAACAAGACAAAGGAGTTTGGGCTAGGGGTAGTAAATGGTGGAGGAATAATTAGGAAGATGAGGGTTAGTTTAGCAAGGTTTGTTTATACCTCCTTCTCAGCCCTAAATTCCCAGTTTCTGGTAATAAGAATGCCTTCATTCCTTCTGGTAAAGGAAGGGTAAATTCCACATGAAAGATACATGACCCATTTCAGGGAAGAAGGGTGAGGAATGGGGAGGAGGTCAGCGTGACCTTCTCACTTCCGCTGTTTTCTCAGACCCTTTCAACTTAAGATATTCAATTTGCCAAGGTACCATATTTTGTGGTAGTGTGTTCTGAACCCCATCACGTAACAAACAGCACAAAACGTACGAAGGCAAAACAAATTATTTTCTACTCACCCCCTACCCCTATATTAACAGCCTCTTGTTCTTGCTATGACTTTCTTTAGCTTGATGCAAATACATACACACATATGCAGAGCGTTTACTTGTGGAATTTAAACAAAATTGAATATACTATACACATAACTGCATTTAGCCTCTATTTCTTTTTTCTCTTAACATTGTTTCATTGACCACCCTTACAGGCTTACAGATGATTTATTTTAATGTTCTTGTGCAAATGTAGCCATCTATATAATTACTACATAAAGAGCTTAACGTTCTTTTTAATGTAGTTTTTATTTCTCCATTTTCATGTTTGTTTGTCTTCCTCCTGTTCTCCTTCTCTTCTTTACCAGCATCACCCAAAACCTACCTCAGATGACTTCTTCTAAAAGAACACATCTTCCATATTTTCTTCTCACTCAGAAACATGTGTCACTATAGTTTTCAAAAAGATGTTGGTATTATATCATGGTGAGTCATGAAGTCCACAGTCATATTTCTACTATATTCTTTTAAAATTGTAGTGTGATATGTAATAAAAATACATCATGATTTATTAAACTACTTCCCTTATAATGGTAACATGCATTCTCTTTTCCCCAGTGTTTTGTCGCTCTAAAAATGTTGAAATAAAGACCCCCTTTTTACATATACGTGAGATATATTTTTAAAAAGTGCGATGTCTGAGTCAAAGGATACATGTTTACTTTTGTTTTTAAATAAATAACTCTTGGTAAGTTTCCAGCGAGTCTGTTAAAATTTCCCCTTGTTGATGTCAGCAATAGTCCTCCCCTTTTCTTAACCAGTTTGATGGTTATACATTGGTACCTTCTTATGACTTGTCTTTGCATTTTTCTGTGTGAGAGTGTGAGCACATTTCATAAATTTGTCAGCTGTTGTTTTTTTTTTTAACATCTTTATTGGAGGATCATTGTTCTACCATGCTGTGTTAGTTTCTGCTAAATGTCCTTTTCCATGAATTGCCCACTTGTCTATTAGAGTATTTTGTCCCTTGTTAAAATGAAGGGCTCTTATTATATATTGTATTGTATGTATATTACATATATTAACATTTTATGGACAATGAGCTTTACAAATATCATTTTCCTAACTCTTTGTTGATTTTGTTTCAAGTGTCTACTGCTGTATAAAAGTTTGTGTTTGTTTTTATTTTTTATATCCTCAAATGTGTCAATATTTTCTTTAATAACTGCTGGAATTCTTGTCTTATTTCTCCCAAGGTCATAGATATTAAATGTAGTATCAGAGTTCTTTATTTCAAGAATTTTTAAAATATTTCAATCTTTACTACATCAGGATTTAATTTGATAAGAGTCCAAATATCATTTTCTCTTGATGAAAGTCTGCTGTGCCAGTATTATTTATGAATTAATTTACCTTTTGTCTCTGAACCCAATTAGGATCTGGGTTATATATTAATTTTTCATATATTCTGGGTCTATTTCAAATGTATGTACTGTGAAAAATACTTATTTCATAGTCATAATTATTTTGTAATTATTTAATGGCAAGTGCTTTATAATACTTTCTACCATCTGATAAGGCATGTGGTGCTTTATTGTACTACTTTTCCATAATATCATTTGTTGTTCTTGGGAATTTATTCTTACATAAGATTTAATATCATTTTATCTAATTCACCTAATTTGGTGTATATTCTAAATGACTGTATTAGTTTCCTAGGGCTGCTGTAACAGATTACCACAAACTTGGTGACTTAAAACAAAAGGAATTTGTTATCTTACAGTTCTGGAGTCCAGAAGTCTTAAATCAAGTTGTCAGCAAGGTTGCTCCCATTTGGAAGCTCTGAGGGAGAATCCATTCCATGATTTCATCCTAACTCTTGTTGCCTAATAAAGGTAGTATTGGATTAAAACTCAAAGAATAAAATAAATGTCCACAAATGCATCACTGATATAAATAAACAATTGTGCAAATTAATGGAGGAGAAGGAACAAATTTTCCTTACATATTATTTCCAAAAAATAAATGTAGAAACAATGAGAGAAATAGAGAATCACAATTGGAACACCAGTCATAAGGACTCCAGGCAATATCCACCAATGAATGCTAAAATCACTGGGTAAAAGTAGCAGAGAAACAGAATATTTGCCCAGCCCCAGAGTAACTGCCCCAAATTACTTATTAATTATAGTGAGAGTTTTATCACATATCTATAAATACTTTGCTACTCCTTCCTCCAGAAGGGGGAGCTTAATTTCCCTCCCTTTGAATGTATACTGGGCTTAATTATTCATTTTTAATAAATAAAATATGGAATGGGGGGAAAAAAGTAACTTTACAGTGCAGAAACCAGGCAGACACCACCTTAACCAACATCAACATTATCAATGATAAGCCATGTGGTTATCATGAACTTCCTGATATGATATGAGGAGAACAGCATTTCATCTCTGTGGTATTTTTCCTAAAAATCATGAAGTCCAGTCTAATCATGAAAGAATGTCAGACAAATCCAAATTGAGGGACATTCTACAAAATTATTGACCAGTACTCTTCGAGGGGGTCAGGTCATGAATAACACAAAGACTGAGAAGCACGTGTCACAGATTGGAGGAAACTAAGGATACATGACAATTAAATACAGCATGGAGTCCTGGAGTGGATCCTGGAACAAGAATAGGGCAAATGATGGGAAAATGCTAAAATCTGAATAAAGACTCTAGTTAAGAGTATTGTGGTAATGTTAATCTCAATCATCTCCCTGTAGACCCTATTTCTAAAAACAGAAGGGAGGTTAGGTTTTCAATATATACATTTGGGGGCACACAATTCAGTCTATGGCACTGAGCATTTACTTTCCAAAAGCCTGTATCATAAATCATCAAATATAAGAAGTAGAAAGAATGCTGCCTCCGTGTTTCCAGACTCAGCTATGGATCAGAAGAACTTGGCGGAAGCTTTAAAAAAATTACAAATTCTTGGTCTCACTCTTAGAGCCAATGAATCAAAATCTTTAATGACTTTTAGAGGACTCCAAATTCAACTGTCACTGTTGTCCAGGTGAGAAATCTAAGATTCAAGTTTTGGAAGTGATTGTCCCATAGGCTGCTGATGCCACAGTCAGCAGGAGAACTCACATTCCTCAATGCTTAGCAAAATGATAGTTCATTTCCTCCACATGGTCATTCTTAGTATAACTCGTGAGGATGAAAGGAGACTTAAGATGATATGTAGACTTAAGATGATATGTAAATTAAGTAATTAGAAGCAACATTAAAACGAATTTTCCAAAATTGTCTAGAAATTAATTCTATCTTGCTAATTTTATAACACCTCCACCAATTTTTATAGACATAAATGTCTACAATTGGACCATTTCATGTCATGGAAAGGATTGTGTGGGAGATTAGCGACCTCGACTATAGTAAGTTTGATTTGTTAGAGCCCCAGTTTCAATTCTTGGTGCTTTGTGACTGTTTTTCTCAGGCAGTCTTCACTCTATCCCACTCCACAGATCTTCTGCCTATTCACAGGAATTTTATCAAATATTTGAAAGGCAGTGATTAAAAAGAAACATTTTTATTTTAGAAAAGACGCATTTGAATTAATTGGAAACTACAAAGTGTCAACTGTTTTAGACCTGTTGTTGAGTAAGTGAGGAGACTACGTTGACTGAAACTGAGGAAAGAATCAGCACAAGCATCAGAGTTAACCCACCTGCTCCCACCAGAAATGTTTTAAATTATTTTTTCATATTATATTTGATCCATGACTGTGATCCCAAGTAAAATATAAATTTTGTTTCCAATAACATAAGCTGCTTGTGGAAAAGAATTTCCACCTCTTACCAGTCACAGACAACTCATTACTTTGAAATAAATTAAGACACTGTTTAAAGGAATTCAAATTCATAAAATTATACACAACACACACACATGCAAACATACATACACACAGGCACACAGCAGTTAATTTAAACCTTGATGGCAATATTCCCCTTTTATCCTCTGCTGATGTGGAGGTAGGAAAGCTATTTATCTTACTAGCCAGATTAAAATTTTATTTCCCCCCTTTTCCTATGTTTATTAAATTAGGTGGATGGATGGAGTTGAAGTAATTGCTTTATGCCCAAAAGAAAAAAAAAATGAGAAGGGGGTGTGAGGTGGGCTGGAGAGGGCAGGAAAGGATTATATAAGATTATAGTACTTCTGTGTTTCTGACTGCTGGTCACAGCCAGCATTTGTTTAGAGAGAGATATCACTTGTGAAACTAGCCAAGAGGAAAATGACTAGTTTCATTAAAAATAGCAGTAATGAAAGAGCACCTACCTACTATCAACTATATTTGTACACAACTATAAACTGTGAGCGTGGCTCTGGTGCTATAGGCATCTACAGGGTAGGAACTATGTCGAGTTTTGTTCAAACTATTTAGAGTTTAATCAAAGCAGCCACACAGCACTAAGTATCAAAAAACAAAACAACAAAAAAAAGCCAGTATCTTTTCTTATCTCCCCAAACCAGGCTTTTATTTCAGTCATGTGAAGTTATGAGAAGGAATTGAAGAGGCATCTGGCCCAGTGAACAAGACTCCTACCAGGTGGAACCATTGGCTCTGGGAGACTGTCCTCCACGTATCCCAGGGAATATTCTGTAGCCCCAGCTGAGCCACCAATCTGTGGGTCCCAGAAATGTTGCTGTCCTACCCAGCAAATCTCCAAGAGCCCTTGGGTGTTAGAGAATGATGCCACTGATATGGCAAATCGGAATGACCCCTAAAACTCTGTGGTCTTTAAAGTTTTCTATATTGATGGCTTCTGTCAAAACATAAAGATTAAGAGCCAACGCTTGTATCATCTCAGGTCTTAGCTCCAGGATCTCAGTTTTACTATTCCTAACTTGGTCTTTGCTCACATCATACCAAATCCTAGCTGCTCCTGAGCCAAGTCAGTACCATGTTTGAGGCTCATTCTTCACAGTGATTCTACTGTGACCTTCCTGATTCGTTTTCTGAGGGTTTAGCCTTAACTTTGCTAGACATCTAGGTCAAAGCTGACCTTTGTCTATAAAACCATAATTTTCAATTAATCCTTAATTTTTTTTTTAGCAAAAGCAAGAGGTTTATGTCAACTAGTAACTTCAGTTAATTGAATTTGTCTTCTGGAAACACTATAGTGAGAAGGCTTTTGAGGGTTCAATGTTGGAGAGTGCTTTGATGAACAAAATATATCTTTCATTAAGCACAGAGAGTAGTGTGACATGCATTTACTGTCCCTATGTTGTACTTGCCCTTGAGTCTCTACCAAGATAATGTATTACTGTTTGGCTAACCAAGATGCATCCACACCTAGTTGCCCATTTTTAAGCCATTGTTACGTTGAAAGAAATATAACAAAAGAAATGTTAGTAAGTATAGAGTTGGAACAATGTAGCTGTTAGAAGTCTCTCTCCAAGACAATTCTTTCCCAAGAAAATCTTAAATACATTTGTTCTATTCCCACCATTACTAGGTCCAACTTTCTTTTCTATCTTACCGAATCCTGCTACTAACTAAGCTAACTAGTGGTCTGTGCCTAATAACTCGTCTTTAGCTAATAAATCTAACTGGTTTCTCTATAAACCAAGTGATTAAACAAGGGTTAAAATTTTAATTTATTTTTATGTAACATTACTTTCCATATCGTTGTGGAGTCAACACAATTGAGCCATCATGTATGAAGATACATAGTGGTTAAGTAGTCAAAATAAACAAATATAGTGTGCCCATTTCATGCCAATAGAAATAGTCTCAGAATCTGTGAATTAGCTGAGATTTTATGACACAAATAAAAAGAAATGTTAATACACACTATATATTCACTCTGCTCTTCAGCTTATGTTGATATTTATTCTTGAGTGCACATGGTCAGTATTGTTTACATGGTCCAATTGTTTATTTTAAAACATTTATCCAATAAGACTCAACTGCAGCGAAGTGGCATATAAATAGACTTCCACATCAAGAAAATGTAAACAGTGCAAAAGTTCAATGTATCAAAACCTGACTAAAGAACAGATGTTATTCAAAATAAAAAGAAATTTTGAATAGAACTCTTCGTAATGCTCTCATGCAAATATCTTTCACTTTTGTAATACAAATTTATCAATAAAAATTTAAGGTTTTAATAATTTATGTGAGTAGACAATTATTGATTCATTTACTAAAGCTTAATATCTTCCTTATGTTTCTAGATTAAGAAAGAAACACACATAAAATTTCGACTATTTTTGTCTCATTTCTTCTGAGATACAAGCACTCCACCATGGAGAGCTCTACCTTTAGTAACACTATTAATTATTCAACATGTTTATTTTCAGAAAATATCATAGGTCATGAAAAAGTGTTAAATTCATGAAAGGAACAATGACAAATTGGACTCGATCATAATTTAAAATGTTTATTCTGTGAAAGACCCTGGTCCGAGTATGACAAGACCAGATAGAGAGTGGGAGAAGGCATTTGCAAACCACCTATCTGACAAAGTAATAGTAGCTAGAATATATTTTATATATATATTTCCAAAACTCAACAGGAAAAAAATAAATGAATAAAATAAAATCTGTCTAATTAGAAAAGGGCAAAATAAATTTATCTCCAAAGAGGATATAGATATGGCATTAAGCACATGGAACAATTTTCAACATCATTAGCTATGAGGCAAATGCTAGATAAAAGTACAAAAAGATATCCATACAAATCAGAATGAGTAAAATTAAAAATAGTGACAACACTAAATGCTAGTGATATGTGAATAAATCAGAAAACCCCTATGTTGCTGATAGGAATGTAAAATGACACTGGTGGAAATATACAATGGTATAGCCCCTCTGGAAAACAGTTTGGTCAATTCTTTTAAAAAATTAACATACCACTATTATATGATTCAGCAATTGCACTCCTGGGCTTTGTACCAGAGAAATAAAGACATTTGTAACAGAGAACAATCCTGACTCCATACTGGATCTATTCCTTTAGCTCTAACCTTTGTGCCCTGTTGTCTGTGCTTAGTCATGCTGGCTCTATACCTTTGTAAAAGAATGTTGCCTGTAGCCTGAAATATACATGATAGCTGGTTCTCAAGGCTCTGCCTCCCAGGCTTGACCTTTAAAGGTATAACACTTTTCATTCATATAGAGATAAAAAGTTGCAGAACAGAGAATAACATTTTTCTTGTTGGAGGTTTACAGGAACATTGTGACTAGACCTATGTGGACAGCTGCAAGAACAAAGGATTATCATAACCCCTCTGGGGTCTGGCAGGTACCAAGAACTTTGCAACAATCAGTCACACCTCCTCCCCTTTTAGCATAAAAGAAGCCTGAATTCTAGCTCCAGTAAGATGGTTCTTTGGGACACTAGTCCACCATCTCCTCTGTCTGCTGGCTTTCTGAATAAAATGGCTACTCTTCGCCCCTGGACCTTGCCTCTTGATTTATTGGCTGGTTGTAATAAAGCAGTATAAGCTTGGACTCAGTAATATGTTCACAAAAAATCTTATCCACAGATGTATATAGCATTTTTATTCATAACAGTCAAAAAATCAAAACCACCCAGATGTCCTTCAATGGATGAATATTAAACTGTGGCACATGCATGTTATGAAATACTACTGTGCGATAAAAAGGAGTAAACAATTGATACATGTAATAACCTGTATGAATCTCCAAAGAATTACAGTGATGAGAGAAAGTCAATGCCAAATGGTCACATAGTATATGATTCCATGTATATATTAGCCTTGAAATGACAAACTTTTAGAAATTAAGAATAAATAAGCTGTTTCCAGGGATTAGGACAGAGTGGAGGAGGGAGGACCCTGAGTGTGGTTATAAGAGGGTAACGTAAGATAGTCTTGTGGTGGTGATGGAAGTGTAGGTATTTTTATTGTATCAATGTTAATACTGTGCTCATGATATGGTACAATAGTTTTGCAAGTTGTTATCATGGAAGAAACTGGGTAAAAGATACAAGGGATCTCTCTGTATTCTTTCTTACAAATGCATGAGAATTTACAATGCTCTCAAAATAAAAATTTCAATTAAAGTAAAGAAAATTCCAAGAGTTAAGGAGGAAGGAGGAATGAATAGAGCACAGAGGAATTTTAGAACAGTGAAACTACTCTGTATAATAATATAGTGATGGATTCATGTCATTATACATTTGTCCAAATCCATAGAATGTACAACACCAAGAGTGAACTTTGATACCAACTATAGACTTTTGGTGATAATAATGTGTCAATGTATGTTCATCAATTATAACAAAGGTACCACTCTGGTAGGGGACATTGATAGTGGGAGAGGCTATACATGTATGAGGCAAGGGGTATATGGGAAATCTCTTCACCAATTGAAAAAAAGAAAAAAGATTTTGAATAAAATGGAGTTTTGCTTTGTTTGTTGTTATAAAGACACTCTAAAAATACCATATTGCTCAAACAATCAAACAAAACAACAATCTGATGGTTACGATTAATGGAAAGCTTGCTTAATTTTTACTTTTTTAGTGTATTGTTGATGCTCAAAGAGATATTTATTTGGCCTAACATCATGTATACAAAGCTATCCCTAGCTGATACCTAAGCAAATAATATACATTTGAATAGAATTCCTAAAATGTCCAAGTCTAAAAAACACTACATTGATCAATTAATTAGTATGATTTTTAACTCATTCACCAATTTTGGTATAGGCAATAAGTGTTTTCAAGTATTTTAAAACACTAATTAGTGTTCTTTCTATTGGGTAATTTAACCTTTCTTAGAAGTCTTGTTTATACAACTCATTTCCTTAAGAGGGAAATATATTTATCCATAAAAAGAGAAAGCGAACTTTAAACAAACTAGTTCAAATTGGCACAGATTTTGACTTACATATGAAACTGTTACAGAATCTTACAGATATTAGACATTGAAAGTCAAATAATGTGTGAGAGGGTCTTCTAATGCCTTTGGGGGAAAAAAGATTATAGTTATAATTGACTTCCAGAATTGCAAAAAGGATCGTATGAAATCATACAATTTAGGAAGCTTTATAACCATAAACCTTTGTATCTTTACTAGTTTTTACTACCAATAATAATTATTAGTATTTCACAATGGTGGTTTGGTTTTTGAACACCAGGTTCCCTGAAATTCACTATATACCATCCCAAATTTATTGCAACTCCTCTGTAGCTTAAGTTACCTTCCATAATTCATGAAACAAGTCTGTTTTCTCACTCTTTGGTATACTTGGTGGCATAAGAAAAAACAAGGATTTTAAACCAATCTTTTAAAAAGGGGTAACAATATCTCTGTTAAATTCTTAGCTCATTTTAAGTCATGGTAAAATATTTTTTTTAAAAGCTATCATCATATTTTGCTTAATCACTGACTCAATGCACTTTAAAGGCTGTCATTTCTCTACCTTGATTTGACACCTTCAATTTAATCTCTTAAGTGTTAGAGAACAAATCATAATTAAAAGAGGGGTGGAATGGGTCCCTTTAGAAGACTGTTTCTCGCGTACAGGTGAGTAATTAGAATGACCTCAGTGTGGTGGCTTTCCTTTGTTGTTGAGAGACAAATACTTTTGTGTGGCACATAAACAAGCTCAGCTCTACAAACCTTTAATGTGAACCATATCCCTGGAAGCAAGGAGTCGTCTTTGGTGTCTCTGCAGTCAGATCAAAGGGAGTAGAACCTGCAGTGAAACAAGGATAGGGAAGTTTAAAGGGAAGTTTAAAGTTTGACTTTGTTGTTATCTTACCATGCAAAGGGAGCTCATTAGAAGTTTGCTCTTGCCAGCAATCCATAGTCAAGATTCCACCATATTTCCTTTAAACAGACAGAGAGAGAGAGGGGGTGGGTGGGGGGAGAGAGAGAGAGAGTGTAACCAGAATAATACTTCGGAAGAATTTAGGAGAAAATAAAGTATGGTTTGTTTGGATTTAGAATGTCTCATCTTAAAAACAAACTTTTCTAAGGGTGAGAGTTATGAGCAATTAGAATTTGGTTTTATCTAACATGAGCAGTGATTTTTTGTTTGTTTGTTTGGGTTTTTTTTAATTAGTTTGTTTGTTTTTTGCCTTTTGTGAGGGTGGACTGTGTATAACACAGAATCCAAGATGTGATTGTTAAAATTATGTGATTATTTCAGAAATAGTGGCAATCCACTCAAAAATGAGTAGATTGAGTGGAAGTTATAGATATATCCCAGGAAGAATATTAATCTTCATTCTGTGTTTTTAAAGAGATATAGAACCATCCTCAATCTGGAACTGAACATGAGAGGACCCCATAGGCAGCGGTAGAGCCATCTAATGACCTAGCAACTGGTGGTGGTGTAGCCTGGGTGTTGGAATCAAGCAGCTTTGTCTCAAATCTTAGCTCTACCACTCAATTACATAATGACCTTGAATGGGATAGTTGACCTTGGGCTCTCAGGTTTTTCTTGGATATATTCAATTTAATAGTGCTCTACTCCAACTATTCTGAGATGTATGCATCTCTCTCAAGCCAGAGTGTGGTTCAGGGTACATACTCAAAAATTCTTATTTTTCTTCTTCTTTGGTCACTCCCTTTTATCTCTAATCCCAGGCCTGGAACATGACCCAACTGACGATGGAACATAACTGAGTAAAAACTAGCATTAACAATGGTGTTGATGAATAGTCAAAATGTTAGCAAAAAGAGTTTGATTAGTCATTCTGTGACATGTAGCACCTTAAGAGAGTAGTGAAGTTATACCACCTTGGGGGTACACACCAGTTTGTCCTTAGAGTCAGAATGCTAGAGCCACAAGGAATTTAAATGATGGTTTAGTCTGATCACTGCCTTTCATGAATGAGAGAATTGAGGCCAAAAAGATGAACTGTCTTTCCCCCAAATTAGTTGATGATAAATCTATTGCTTAAACCAACAAAATGGTTTCATGAATGGCAGTTGGATGTTCAATCTACATTAAGAATATACTTCCTTAAGTCAGAAAGAGAAAGACAAATACTATATGCTAACACATATATATGGAATTTAAGGGAAAAAAAATGTCATGAAGAACCTAGGGGTAAGACAGGAATAAAGACACAGACCTACTAGAGAATGGACTTGAGGATATGGGGAGGGGGAAGGATAAGCTGTGACAAAGCGAGAGAGAGGCGTGGACGTATATACACTACCAAACGTAAGGTAGATAGCTAGTGGGAAGCAGCCGCATAGCACAGGGAGATCAGCTCGGTGCTTTGTGACCGCCTGGAGGGGTGGGAGGGAGGGAGACGCAAGAGGGAAGAGATATGGGAACATATGTATATGTATAACTGATTCACTTTGTTATAAAGCAGAAACTAATACACCATTGTAAAGCAATTATACCCTAATAAAGATGTTAAAAAAAAAAAAGAATATACTTCTTATCTGGTACATATATACAATAGAATATTACTCAGCTATTAAAAAGAATGAAATAATGCCATTTGCCACAACAGGGATGGACCTGGAGATTATCATACTAAGTGAAGTAAGTCAGACAGAGAAAGACAAATATCATACGATATCACTTATATGCAGAATCTTAAAAATAAATGATACAAATGAACTTATTTACAAAACAGAAACAAACTCACAGACTTAGAGAAGGAACTTATGGCTACCAGGGGAAAGAGTCGGCGGGGAGGGATAGAATGGGAGTTTGGGACTGACATGGACACACTGTTATATTTAAAATGGATAACCAACAAAGACCTACTGTATAGCACAGGGAACTCTGCTCAGTATTCTGTAATAAACTAAATGGGAAAAGAATTTGAAAAAGAATAGATCCATGTATATGTATAACTGAATCACTTTGCTGCGCACCTGAAACTAACCCAACATTGTTAATCAACTATACTCTAATGTAAAATAAAAATTTTTAAAAAGGAACACACTTCCTGCTTAATATTCTTTTCCCAGAATAGTGGAATATCTATGTCCCAGAGAATCAGTTTTCTTTTTATTTTTTTTTTCACAAAATAACCCACATATATCTGTTTCATGAGAAGGAATTGAAACTTATGAATCGAGGAATGTTGTTCAGTAGGGAAACGTACATGAAGTACTGCTTGCATGTGAAATCTACCTGCACTCTTACCTGAGATGCTGAATCAGGAGTCAGAGAACCATTGGCAAGCAAAGTGATCTTTATATGCTGTCATCTACTGCTGTGGTTTTAGTTGTTTAAAGTGACAAATTCACAACTTAAGCATAGTAACTAATTTGCTCAGTTTCCAAAATCATAAGCTTTTAGGAACAAATCTAAAGGGAGAGTTTTCAAATACTAAGACAAGAGCAGCAATTCTCAAATTTATTTCTTTTTAAAAAAATTTAGTTTCTGGCTGTGTGATTTTCAGTGAGCCAACAGCTCTTTGTGCCACCTGCACTCTGTCACCATGAAAAGAAACAAAAACATGTGAGTAGATTTGAATGGAAAATGATATTTAGTAAGACTCCCATGGGGTGGATAAAAAGGATAAATAAAAGGGAAACTAAACCGAGTACAAGACAAACAGGAAAAGGAATAAATGCAAGGAGAGAAAAGCTCTCCCAAAAAAGGGAAAGTGGATAAGAGAGAGAAGATAGAAGATTGCGCCTCCTTAATCTTTTCATGGTTTCGTGACCCGTACCTGTTGGCCATTGACTCAGACCTAGAATTATGCTTAGTGTTGGTCCATTGAAAACCCCAGGCCATGTGTGTACCCCAAACTTTGCTTAATGGATTCCCAAGAAGTGATTCTTTGGTGACTTGCTGCTGAAGCTCTTAGCAACATGAGGGGTTTATAATGAGGCCCTTCGTACATGATCCTTTACCCACTGCATGCAGACCTGCCTATAAGAAAAGATAGACTGAGAGAGAGGTTCCAACAAGGGGGGTAACCCCCATACCTCTCCTGCTACACTCCTCTGAAATATCATCCGTCAGGGAGAAAGTAGAAATCCAGGATCTGAGTCCATCCCTGTTGTTCTGATGGTTTGGTGCCAGAAAAGGAAGTGCAGCCATGCTTTCACTAACACTCCTTAAGCCCAGAAGTATACGAGGAAATCCACCTTGGACTATTAAATCAGATATTACTCCTCTTGAACCTGGGTAAAGCTCTACATCAGATTGCATTTAACTGATATGGTATTTTTTTTTCTTCTACTTCAGGGATAAAAAGATGATGGATTTACAGATAACTCCCGTACTTGCTGTCACGCAGCCACGAAGGAAGAGGGTAATATTGGAATTGTACCAAAGCGTTCTGGATTTGACTGAATGGCTGGTAGGCAGTAATTCCTCCCAGCCCTGTGAATCCCAGCAATCCATCAAGGGGAATTACTGGTAAAACTGGCAGAAGAATGTCATAAACCTTGCTTTCATTTGATTCCTGTGGATATAAGGACTCGTGCCGTTTAAGCAGATTATGCTACTGAACTGGAGCTTGGCTGAATGATTAAAAGATAAAACACTTCCATTTAAATCTTTGCCTAAATTTATCAGCTTGGATTTCCTGAATTGTACTGTGAAGTTTTGTCATAAAATGGAAATGTTTGATTCAAAGGTAATAAAAGGTGTTGATCTACAGTGAAGCAATATTGAGGTTAACATACAGCTTTTATAATTAATTCGGTGCCACATAAAAGAAAAAAATCAAGATCTTTTAGCTTTGATGATTAAAGGGGGACTAGACCTTTGAAAATATATTTGTATGTATAGTGAGATGAACTTGCTTTAGAGGAGGTATAGAAAGGGTTAGCTGTTCGAATTGCATACTGGATGTCCAATTAGCAATGACTTAGTTAAGTGAGAAAGGAAACCCTGTACCCTCTTTTGATAAATTCCCATTTAAGCATGTGACACAGGATCTAGTTCCCTGACCAGGGATTGAACCTAGGTCCCCTGCATTGGGAGCATGGAGTCTTAACCACTGGACCACCAGGTACATGCTGCAACTAAGAGCCCCCGTGCCACAACTAAAGAAGATCCTACGTGTTGCAACTAAAGATCCCGCATGCTGCAACTAAGACCTGGCTCAGCCAAATAAACATTGTTTTAAATAAAAAATAAATAAATAAACATGTGACACAGAAGCATATCTTTTTGTGTTAAAGCCAAAGAAGCTTTCGCTTGACCTGGAAAATCTAGTGATGGGTTGCCATCATGACAACATGGAAGTCTGCCAAATCCTACCGTTGTTTATATTAAAAGAGACTTCAAGGCTAAGGCGGCAGGCACAGTGGAGAGGAGAGTGGTTTATTCTAACCCCAAGATCTTTATCAGTAATCTTACATAGTGAACCCTGAGTAATGTGTAATGGCGTTGTCAGTCATGGTACCACAAGAAGGCTCTAGGTTGGTTACCGCTAGTGGCACCTTAGGAACTCAGCCGAATCAAGAGCTAAGCCAGAACTGACCAGAGGATGTAAATGTACAGCCTCCACTTCTACCATGAGTCTTGCTGTCAATGAACACTTCATTCTTGGTGACCACAGAAGTAATTGTGCCAAATATTTTACTATGCCATGCCATATGCCTTCAAGGGACTCTTTGGGAACTATAATATGATTCTGACTGCTTTCAGTCCCAGATAGAAAACAAAGCCATGAGTGTCTTTGACAAAGGGCAAGCAAGTTTGAGGGCTGGGCCCTCTTTAAATACCTAATAGCTAAAGCTGGACTAGAGATGGAACAAAACAAGAGCTCTTAGAGGATAAAAGAAGGAAGTGATTGCTAATGAATACAACAGGAAACAGGGAGCAAAACTTGAAAGAAGACAGAGCTTAAGAGAGATGTTCTAGGCTCAGACTTGCCTCTAATTAAGAACGTGACATTTGGTAAATCATGTCAAGATTCTGCCTGCCTAACTGCAGAGTGACATAATTGGACTAAATTTGATTTTCAAGGCAGCATCATATTCAATTCCATTTTACAGTTCCACGGAAGTTCTTTTCTAGACCTGAGTGTCTGAACTTTCTGATGCAGGACTGTGATTAGTATTTGAAAGCATTAGTGAAGACAAGATGTTTCTTCTAAAAAGTGAAATGGTAGATTAGCGTAAAGTCTTATTTTTATCTTTCAGTGGGATTCTCTTGGACAGAAGAAACTTGCAGGATGCCTTACAAATCCTCATTTTCATAAATATGGGAAAGGAGCACACATTATGATTCATGAATTTAGATGATGGTTTCCCAGTGACTCTAGGGAAACTCATCTAATATTGAAGGATGCGATTTATAAAAAGTAAATAAAACCAATTTTAATGCAATGATTCCAGCTACTGCATTAATTCAAGATAATTGGATGCTTAATTGATTGAGAATTTTAAAAACCTTTTACTATATAAAACAAGATGGTACGGAACAGTTAAGATATTTGGAATCACGTTAACTGTGGTTAAAGTTATGTTAACAATCTCAGCTGAAAGGTTTATGCCTCTAAATTATTTCTCTTAAGTCCTTTTAGGCAATATCATCTGTATAAAAATTAAAGAAAATTACTCCACTTTGTAAAAGAAAGCATATCATAGCATAAATCATAGCAAATCATAGCATAAATAATAAAGTTATTTCCCTCATGCAAAAGCGATTTTTACAAGCTTTTTCTCACATTTAATCTTCAGTATTATTTGGTAATTACACAGCAAACTTATCTATCCTTACTCTCCAAACCCTATTAAAGAGTAAATAAAATATTTAAACAATAATATCAAATTGTTGTTTATTTCAATAATATTCTCTCTAATCTTGACCTATGGATAATTAAGCATTCCATTTCAAAAGTGTTACATGGCAAACACTACTGCCCTTCCCTTCTAAACTGTGTACATACACAGACCCATTAATGTGATTTGTGTTCTTATTTACATACATTATTGTAATAATATTCTGAGTTGAGAGCTTCTTGGAAATTCTCAGCAAAATAGGTCAGACATTACCATCTGTTATTCTCATGCTGGAACCAATCTGAATAAGAGTTTGAATCTCGGCAATGATGAGATTTTTAGTGCCATGAAAAGAAATGAAAGGAGGAAGGAATGGAGGAAGGGAGAAATGAAGGGAGGAAGGAAGGGAGGAAGGAAGGAAGGAAGGGAGGAAGGAAGGAAAGAAGGAAGGAAGGAAGGAAGGAAGGAAGGAAGGGCTGGGAAGGGAGGGGAAGGAGGGAGTAAAAGGCTTGCTCGCTGTAATAGTTGCTCTCATTTGTACATTTCAGAGGGGAAATTCCCTGCACTCTTACTCTATACTTAAAGATAATGGATCTCTAATTTCTTATATCATCACCACTGAAAAGATGGGTAAAATAGGCACCGATTAATAAAACAAACACATGTGACCATGATTTATCTTTCATTTAGTTCTTTCTTATTTTAGAGAACTTTAAACCATAAAAAAATAAGAAAATGAGCAACAATAACAGAAACTCTGTAATTCCATACCCAGGTGACCTAACTTCAAATCCACAATCCTCCACTTAATTATTGGGTGACTTTGGGTGGATCATATATTTTCTCACTATGCGTTTTCTCATCTTTACAATGCAAATAACATACTTATATCTCAAAATTGCTGAGAAGGTTAAATGAGATAATAAACCTCAGCACAAAAGTGGACACATAGTAAGAGCTATTAAATATTAGTTTACATGTAAATTAGCAGATCACCAAGGCTGATCCTCTCAATGAGCTGCTACAAAATTGGCAACAGCATTGTCACTATGAAATCTTCTCAAATGATTGAAAAGCACTCTTACACAGGTTTTACAGCTTTGGGAAAAACATAGGATGAAGCACAGTTGAACTAAGTGGTTGGTGTGAAAATCTTCTGGCTTTCAGTGAAAAAAGGCACTAAGAATGAATATGAGAGGTGTGGGCATCTCTGTGATCAATCCCATCGTTTAATTTTTTGAACTTTCAAAGCGGTATTGAGGTGATGAATAGACATTGCCTTAGGGACCCATAACTTATGGAAAGTCAACAACATTTACAGATGGGAAACTTAGGTATTGTTGTGGTACATAGGTTTTTTCCAATCCCTTGGTCCCAGATACAGTCCCGTTACTTAAGGTAAATATTACAAACAGTGAATCCATTTCTCACAAGGAAAAAAAGGAAGAGAGATGAGCAGCTCCTAAAACACTGCTGCTAACCAGAACTTGTGCTTTCTAGATCTGGTTCATCAACTTATCCACTCAGTAGGTGGTATTTTATGATAAGACAGGGATGGAAATGATATTCTGACTTTCTATTTTCAGATGCTTCAGATTGATACCAATCTCAGAAACACAGAAATCAATTGCAATGGAGACTGAGATCACATTAAGTAAAGATTTGGTCCTTAGCGAAAGTAGCCCCATTGGTGTCAGATGTTCAGTATCTCTCAAGATTTGAACAGATTGTAATTAATCTACAGTAATTTGAATAAAGGCTCTTTTTGATTTTGTATTTGATTCTGAGGAGTCACCGCCCAGCTTATGAGTTTGTCTCCATCATGGTGTCCTTCATAAAACTTAGCTTTGGAAAGAAAAAAATGGAAAGAATAAAGCAATTTTGATTTCCTATTTGGATTCTACTTTTTTAAGTCATAGCATTTTATTTTCTAAATTGAAGTGATTCCGATTTTATACGAAAACAGGAGGAATGGGTATCATCATATTCATTATCTAGATTTAGGCTTTTTGTTTCTTTAGAAAATGTAACTAGGGCTTCCCTGGTGGCTCAGTGGTTAAGAATCCGCCAGCCAATGAAGGGGACACGGGTTCGAGCCCTGGTCCAGGAAAATCCCACATGCCGCGGAGCAGCTAAGCCCATGTGCCACAACTACTGAGCCTGCACTCTAGAGCCCGTGAGCCGCAACTACTGAGCCTGCGCGCCTAAAGCCCGTGCTCCGCAACCAGAGAAGCCACTGCAATGAGAAGCCTGCACACCACAACCAGAGAAAAGCCCTCGCGCAGCAACGAAGACCCAACGCAGCCAAAAATAAAATTAATTAATTAAATTAAATTAATAATTTTTTTAAAAGCATCTTTAAAAAAATATAACTAGATAGAATGTCATAGGTGCAGACCTTGAATCTAAGAAAATATGAAAGCAAAACAAACAAACAAACAAAAAATAGAAAAGAAGGTAAAAGTCCATACCAGTTCCATAGCTATCCCCAAGATGTAATTCTGTCAGAGTTACAATAATTCTGGAGGAGTGGAAATTTTGTGTGCTTAAAAGGGCTTGAAGAATAACCATAAGGAAATCAGTTTACTTAATTACATTTTAGAAGAATAATCGTAGTCAGTGCATCCATCTATAGACATAAGGAAGCAATTATTCTTTCTTATTTTAATATATATATATTCCCTCCTGTACACCCCCACACACACATACATTCTTTCTTTTTTGCCCCGCAAAAGTTTGTCTTGTCTCCTCCACTATCATCCACAAGAAACTGGCACTGGTGACCAACTCACGCAGACTGAGAATCAGAGCCGGTGAGGCTCCATTGTTGCCGATCAATATGACTTGCTTTTGGAATCCGTCTCTAGTAGGGCAGCAGATAGGAACTGGGAATAGAGACTGGATGTGAGAGGTGAGGGCTATTTGGGATCATTTCCATTATTTTCATGTAAACCCTACCACCTGCAGTCCGAAGTCCCAAACCTTCTCAAATTTGTGACGGCTCTCTGTCTAGCAATTGTATGTATTTTGTCAGGAAAAGACTTCTGAACCCTTTGGATGAATGTATTGAATGATTTTAATCAAAACCGGAGCCAACAGTGGAATGAGTACATATATTGTTAGGATTGGTTTGCTGGAGACTTAGAGCTTAGGTAGTTCAGCTACAGCCTAGGCTGCCTAGAATCTCAAACAAAAAATTACCTGTACTAATGTTTTCCACTCTGTGGCTGCCACAGCAGAGTCAAAATACTGCTAAGACTGAGCAGGGGGCAAGATTCTTAGCTTTCTCTTTCCTGCTTATGTGCAGGGGCAACACGTGGGCATTGTAACCTCTACCTATAGCTGTCGGTTGGCTCGTACTACGGCAGGATGCGTGCAGACCTAACTGGTGGCTCTGGCAATGGAGTTCCTCTGTTTCTAGGCAACAAGGACCCCAGATCAAAACACATGAATCTTTATAGTTTATTTTATTTTATTTTATTTTGGTATACTGCTAATAAAAAGAAGAACTAGCAATTATGGATTAAAAATAAGGCAAAGAGATCTTTGCCTTGAAACATTTCTATGATGAAATAACGAAGGATAGATTGGTTATGCATGGTGAAAGGGTAAAGTTTAAAGGTTAGAACAAAAGCCATTTGTCAAATATCAACAAAGCACATTCAATTATTTTTTGGGAAATGAGCTGAATTTCCAGAATAAGACAGAGAAAACAGTCCATTAAGTTCTTAATACCAGTCTTTAAATTGGTGTAATTGAATTCTCATTGACTACAAGAATGATATTTCTATCAGCTTATGCAACAAGAGGAGTGAACAGGAAACGAGGGATGATTTCCTTTGGTGTAAATAATAGTAGATGACAGGAGAATTTACAAGCCGATCTTAATCAGCTGAATGAAACTTCTTTATGGTCAAATATGGTTGTACAAATACAATGCTGGGCTTGGAGTAGGAAAATTATTGTTTCAATTCAATAGATAATGGGAAAAGCTATTATTCTGGAACATCAGCCAACAAGATAAGATTTTCTTCTCTTATTGGATTTTTGCAGTAGAAATCACAATGATTGAAAGACAGGGACAGTTTGTGGAGAAGCTAGAGATCTGAAAGAAAGAAAGGAAGCAAATTTTTAAAATCAATAATTATAGTTACATAAATACTAGCCCAGGAGCCAAGACACCTATATTTACCCTAGATTTTGCTATTCCTGCTATTCCCCTTCTCTGAACTTTAGTTTCTCCATATTTAAAAATAGAATATTGTATACATGATGTCTAAACTTTCTCCCAGCTCTAAAATACTTTTGTCTTATAAATAATTCTGAAATAAATTTCACTTTAGCACTGACATCTCAGGTTCCACCTGGAAAACCCTCACAGTATTTTGTGGATTTGTCTGTTTGTTTTCATGTGTTTTGTTTATTTTATTGTTTGGGGGAAGAAAGGCATGCATTCCTAATGGTAAATTCAAAAAACAAGTTTGAAAAAAGAATTCAAATTGTGGATGGAATAAGGAGAATTAGAGTAACACAAGACACTGAACAAACATTTATGCCAAGGGATGTTGCCATTTTCACACAATTGTTGAAAGCCATATTGCATTCAGAGCATTAGTTAAATATCATGTGTGTTGTCTCAGGTGGTATAGTTAGAATAGGCTCAAAGTCTAAAAACAATCAGTTTACAGTATTGAAAGAGAGAAGAAGAAGAAAGAGGAGGGAGAAGAGGAGGGGAAAGGGGAGGGGGAGGGGGAAAGGAAGGGGAAAGAGAAGGAGAAAGGGAAAAAGAAGAAGAAAGGGAAGAAGGGAGAAAAGAAGTGGGGCATCTTTTTGCAAAAGTCCAGTGAGCACCATTTGTACAGACAACAGTAAGGGGAGTGTCCCTCCCATTCTGCAGTGAAGATGCTCTGCTTTGGCAGAGCCACCATTATCCATGGACAAAACTTGGACCACAGCTTTCTAAATTTTCTCCTCACTATTCCACTTAACTCTCTCACTCCCCCATTCTTGTTCCATGAAGAAATTAGAAGTAATTTTCCTAAAATGAAAGACTGCTTTAGTTGTTTTCCTGCTTAAAAATCTGAGTAGACTTTTCATTGAATTTGGAATAAAATCCCCTAACTTCCCTATGTTGACCAAGGCTCTGGACGGTCCAAGTCCTACCTGTTTCTTCAGTATGATCTTGTGCCCAGTTCCAGCCACACTGGCCTTAAAGTTCTTCCAACACAACCAGGCTATGCCCTGGACAGGGTCTTCACACACACTGTGCTCTTGGTCTGCAAAGTTCCTGCTCACCTTCCCATCTTCACCTGGATCGTTTCTTTGGTTTCTGCTTGAATATTATTTCTCACAAACCTTTCTCTTGACCTTTCCTCTTTGTCTTGCATCCCATATGGCAAAAAAAATTATCCTACTCTACATGTTGATTATATTTCATAATACTTTCCTCAATTTGCAATTATATAATTTTATCATTACTTGTTTCATTTTTATCTCTTCCACTAGCAAATAAACTTCATACTTATTTTGGCCAGCTGTATATCCCATTGACATAGAACAATGCCTAACACATAGTTGGCACTCATATTATTTGTTGAATGAATGAATGAGACCTATTCTCAAGTTATAGAGAAAGTGAAATATTGAACTGTCCAGGTTTTTTTTTATTGGGACCAAAACCTCCGATTATGAAAAATCTGCAGAAAAGGAGAACAGGGAATGGCAGGTGTGACATGAAACCTTTGGGTAATAACAGGGCTAGAGAGAGATTGCCCCATAAGGGACTGACTTGTTAATTTAGCAGAATACTGAAGGGCTTTCTCTGATCCTGTGTTTGTAAAGTAATAAACACTACATAATAAAAGTACTCCAGGGCTAGAGAAGAAAGCAAGTCCCCTTAACCTAAAACAGAAAAACTAAACATGAGGGAGGAAATGGCCAAGGAAAAACAATACTAATCTAAGGGAGCATAACTGAATTAAAGCAAGAATTTGCAGGCCACAGTATTAGATGAAGGATGAGGAAATGAACAGTGGAATTAGCACAAAATAGGAACTAAATCATTGAGTGGTACAGATATAAGAGTTGGAGACTGGAGGAATTCCTAGAAAAGACAGCAGGTTAGAGTCAAAAAACACTGGATTCAGAGTCAGGACACTGTTCCTAGATCAGCTCCAGATCCTGCATGTGATTTTGGTAAATAGATGGTGGCATCTCACGTTTATAGATACAATGAGTATGGAAGTGAGGCTTGGAGTTAGACAGCAATTTTGGCATTTCCAGCTCAAATAGTCTAAAGAAAATCAAGAAAGTCAAATTCCTATTTCAATACAAAAACCAGGGTGTTTTGGGTAAATATGAAGAGAGGATCTCAGCTAATAAACCTCAAGGTGAAACACAAAACCCCAGACCCACTTCCTCACCTTGATGATGCTCTCTGTTTATTGACATGTCACATCAGTGCTCAGACTCTCAGATGTGGGGAGCCTGATGGAAAGTTTGTAGGACTAATAAAAATATGTGTATTCAAATACATTTCTAGCTTTCTAGAGACCTGTATTATTTTTATTATTGCTGTTAAGAATTTCTATGGGGCTTCCCTGGTGGCACAGTGGTTGAGAGTCCACCGGCCGATGCAGGGGACACGGGTTCGTGCCCCGGTCCGGGAGGATCCCACATGCCGTGGAGCAGCTGGGCCCGTGAGCCATGGCCGCTGAGCCTGCGCGTCCGGAACCTGTGCTCCGCAACGGGAGAGGCCACAGCAGTGAGAGGCCCACGTACCGCAAAAAAAAAAAAAAAAAATCCTATGGAGTCCCACTCAGCACCTGGCTAAGGATGGTTTTTATTGCCCATCACGGTAATTCTAGGATGCAGCCTGAGGTTGTTACCCATACTTTTCTTTTTACTAGGGTGCTTTGCTGTACCAAAATTAATACTGCTATTTTCAAATGAATGGCAACTGTGGCAAAAGGGCACAAAAGGGTTATTGGACCTTTACAGCAACTCTCTGCAGGTTAGATGATCACACATCTTAACCTTTTTTCTCCTCTGTATCCACCCTGCCTACTTTAGAACCCGTCTCTTGATCGGGTTATTTTAGCAGCATTCTAGCTGTTCTTCCTCTGTGCCCCCTCCCCCCAAATCCAGCATGCCCTTTGCCACCAGAGTGAATTTTCTAAAATAATCAGGTTGTATCACTCTCGTGCTTAAAAATTCTGAAGAATGAGGCTCAAATTCTCTGCATGACATGGACATAGCTTCACAACCAGGGGCCAGTCTCCTTTCCAGTCTCTTCACGACAAACCAGATTATTCTTTTCTCCCACATGTGCCATTTCATGTCTCTTCACCTTTGCTCATGCTTTTTCTTTGCCTGGACAGGTGTTTCTGCCTAATAAATACTGACTTACCTTTCAAACTCTAAGTCAGCTGTATCTTCCCCTCTGTAACGTTCTCTGATATTATGCTTCTCATAGCCACACACCAACATTAGTTGTTTTCGTTCTGTGCTCCTAAAACCTTTCATTCGTAGTTCTATGAGCTGTTTTAGCACATTGCAGGATTTACTGTAATAGAAGGTATTTCTAGAAGACGTATATGTTTGAACCTCTGATGTTTTGTATAGTGTCTGATATAACTGGCATGCAACAAATGGTGATTGAATTTTTCTGAACACAAATGAATTGAACTAAACAATAACAGATAGTCATGACTATTGAGTATAAGAGATCAGGAGATCTCTTTTAACATCAGGAGAATGATAGTAATGTGCCCTTTTAAGTCTACAGGGGAATGGAGCATCACTTGTTCTCTCCTCTGGGGCAAACATTCTGTCTTCTGCAGCCAACTCAGCTATCAAGAGAGGCACATCCCTTCAGAGACAAAATGATTTGGATCTACCAAAGGAAGGTGAGTGGGTAAGATAAATAGGAAAGCATCCATGAATAGAGCAAGATATTTTCTATCAATCTTATTTTTTTCACATGCCCCTTGGTAGAAACAATGGTTTAGAAAACCTTGAAGGTAAAGTTATTTTGTGCTGAAATTTTTATGACACTGCATAAATAAGGAAATTAAGAAAAGCAAGGGGCATAAAAATACACAAGTATAGATATGTATGTAAGACATCCAGTGTCAAGTTGCCAACTGTCCTTTCTTAAGAAGGACTATCCTTCATTCCAAGATTAAATCCTTTCTGACTTTTTCCTATCAGTATTTCTGGCTTACAAGAAATGATGGTGACAGTGGTGGTGTGTTTGTTCTTTGTTTTTTATTTTGTTTTTGTTGTTAGTTTTTTGTTTCTTTTAAAAGATTGCTACTTGGACAAATTAGAATGTAGTAATACTTCGAATGAACTTATTTACAAAACTGAAGTAGAGTCACGAACATAGAAAACAAACATATGGTTACCAGGGGATGGGGGGGAGGGATAAATTGGGAGATTGAGATTGACATATACACACTACGATACATAAAACAGATAACTAATAAGGACCTACTGTATAGCACAGGGAACTCTACACAGTACTCTGTAATGGCCTATATGGGAAAAGAATAAAAAAATTTTAAAAAGAATGGATATATAGGAAAAAAAAGATGCAGTAATACTTTGGTGGAAATTTAAAGGATTTTTGAAATTTAACTGATCTACAAAAGGCAAAGTCTGGGAACAAGAGAGTTCTCAAGAACCCAGTGTGCCACTGTTGATAGATAATGGAAGAACAATGAACTGGGGGTCAAGAGGCCAGGATTTAAGCCCAGATTCTGTCACTATTTGAATATGTAGTCATCTGCATGTTGCTTTATGTAACTATGGGGAACCCATGTTTCTACAGTTATGAACGAGCATGCTGAAGTAGTTCAATTTTTTCAAGATCTGTGATAAAGGGTGCTGAGATGGTACAGAGTTACATCTAGAGCCATAGAAGTGGGAGGTGGGTATGCAGCACAGAGAGAGCATTTATCCACTATTTCTCCACTCATTCTCTCACTTTAACCCTACCCATTTCTCTTTCATATTAAATAAAACAAAACAAAACCTTGTGTATTGGCATCTCTACATAGATGTTGAATGGATAATCAAGTCCAAACCCAAACTCCAGTCTTCATCTTAATATGTTCCATCCACAGCCTTCTGCATCCCAGCTGACGGCAGCTCCACATGTCTGGTTACTCAGACAGAAAACCTGAGAAGTCATCCTGATGCCTCTCTTTTTCTCACAACCTACATCATGTTTTCCTGAATATCTTGTCTGTATCTTCAAAATGCATCCAGAATCACACCACTTGTCCTCACCTCCTTGGAAGCTGCCACTATCATCTCTCACCTGGACCACAGCAATGGCATCCTCCCCTGACCTTACCTTTGAGCTCAAATGTCCATTCTTCCCACAGCAGCCAGATAAATATAAGTAAAATGTTAGTCAGACTACACCATTCTTTTGTTCAGAACTCTCCAGTGTTTCCTTATCTCACTCAGAATAAAAGATAAAATGATGAAGTAAGTCAGACAGAGAAGGACAAATATCGTATGATATCGCTTGTATGTGGACTCTAAAAAAATTGGTACAAATGAACTTATTTACAAAACAGAAATAGAGTCACAGATGTAGAAAACACTCTTATGGTAACCGGGGAGGAAAGGGAGGTGAGGAGGGATAAATTGGGAGATTGGGATAGATATATACACACTACTGTACATAAAATAGATAACTAATAAGGACCTACTGTATAGCATAGGGACCTCTATTCAGTACTCTGTAATGACCTATAGGGGAAAAGAATCTAAAAGAGAGTGGATATATGTACATGTATGACTGATTCACTTTGCTGTACAGCAGAAACTAACACAACACTGTAAATCAACTATCCTCCAATACAAGTTTTTTAAAAAATGAATACCCTGAGATAAAAAATTCTAATGACCTGTGCTGCCGTTAGATGGGGGGCTTGTCACTAACGCTTTTTCTCTCACTTCTCCCATCCATCACTCAGTTCCTGCCACACTGGCCTCTGTGCTGTTCCTCCAGCAAGCTGAATTTTCTCCTGCCTCAGGGTCTCTTTGCTACCTGGACTGCTCTTCTCCCACATATCAAATGATGAAAACTTCACCTCTTTAAAGTAATTGGTAACCTTGCCTTTGCTAACATTTCATTTTTTCAATGAGACCTACCTCGACCACCTTATTATTCAACCCATAACCTTCTCAGGCATGTCCTATCCCTCTTATCCTACACTACTTTTTTCTTTCTTCATCATTCATGTTTTATTTTACATACTTTACTTATTGTCTCTTACCTATTACCCACATACGTTGTTTTTTTTTTTTTTTTTTTGCGGTACGCGAGCCTCTCGCTGTTGTGGCCTCTCCCGTTGCGGAGCACAGGCTCTGGACGCGCACGCTCAGAGGCCATGGCTCACGGGCCCAGCCACTCCGCAGCATGCGGGATCTTCCCGGACCGGGGCACAAACCCATGTCCCCTGCATTGGCAGATGGACTCTCAACCACTGCGCCACCAGGGAAGCCCTACCCACATACTTTTGATAGAATATAAGTTTAATGATAAAAGGTTTCTCTGACTACTTTCTCCCATTGATATATCTTAAGCATCTAAAATAGTGCCTCCCATCCAGACAAACTATGTGCTCAACTAATGTTTATTGAATGTTGAAAAAGTCAAGAAAGAATTTCATTATACAGAAAAAGACCACTAGATATTATGATCACCAAGATCTCTTCTACCTCTAAACTACTGCTATTCTATGAGTCAATAGGTAAAATTGATTCTGTGGATATCCAGGCCTACTGTCTGGCTTTGAGGCCTAGCTGCTTCCAGAAACATCAGCAACAACGCAAGGGTTGGGGTTTTTTTTGTTTTTTATTTTTTGCTCATGCAAAGTCATACATTGTTCAAACCAACTTTTTTTTTTTTTTTTTTGTGCGGTACACAGGCCTCCCACTGTCGTGGCCTCTCCCGTTGTAGAGCACAGGCTCCGGACGCTCAGGCTCAGCGGCCATGGCTCACGGGCCCAGCCGCTCTGCGGCACGTGGGATCTTCCCGGACCGGGGCACGAACCCGTGTCCCCTGCATCGGCAGGCAGACTCTCAACCACTGCGCCACCAGGGAAGCCCCAAACCATCTTACACACAACTGGCAGATGATCTACTCCCCATCCTCTCACCAGCGTCACTCGGAGAGTGACTTTGAAACTCCCCTGTCTTTCTATCTTGCTTCTGGCTGCCGTAAGTTTCAGCCACTGGCAGACATTACTTAAAATGTTGCTTTGTTGCCATATTTAGATCTGCCAACCAACCACTGGCCAAAGAGGAGTGATGATTTAGCAGAATGGATTCTTCATCTAGCAGGTGGTCTCCAGCACTGGTCCTCCGAACGTGAGCGCAGCTGAGGCTTAAACAAGCTCTTATGGCTTCAGAGCAATCAGCTTGGCAGGGGCTTGAAAGGTGGGAATTGCTCCCACTGGGTTGACCCAGGAGGAACCTTTCTTCAAAAGAAATATGTTCTGCTCACTTTGTACGGGCTATTTCTCCATTGCCTTCTTACATTATTAAATCCATACCTAGGAAAGATCTCTAAGTGGTCTCAGCAAGGACGAGCTGCTAACCAAGGCTGTTAAGGAAGCAAGATGTTTAAATACGTGCTCCCCTTTCCTCCTCCCTCACAGACGAATTCTTCATTTATTCCAACAGTTGACTCCCTTGTACATTTTCCTTTTTTAAATGAAGGAAACTGTAGAGGTACATTTCACAAAGTTCTTCTGTGGGTAAGAAAATAGGTGATACGATTAGAAAAAAATGATGGGCGCGACAGCATAAATTTTTTGTGAAAACACCTAAAAGGAATTGCTCCTGTTTTTGTTTGTTTTTGCCTTTTTTCTTTCTCTCTTTCCTTTTTTTATTTTTTAAATGACTTCAGTTTTTGTTGCATTCTCTTTTCCTCATGATTTTTATCACACTATGGAGGAAAAGACTTGGAATCAAAAAAGCAAGAATAAAGTATCTTAAGATTTTTCTTTAATTGACTGAGTGATAATGAGAAGTTACTCAACTTGAGTTAGTCTTAATTTTCTTATCTTCAAATTGTGGATAATAAGAGTACTGATTAACCAGGTTTGAGTAAAGATGAAACAAGATAAAGTAATGTGCTTCATTGCAGATATGTGAATATGTGTGTACATATATATGTATGTATACAGGTATACAATCAATCACTTGGCCAGATGATTAATACCTGGGACAAGGCATTTTCCTTTTTCTTTTTCTTTTTTTTCTTTTTTTTTGGTTATTGTTCCCCATACCCTTCCCCACTGGTATGAAGCTCCAAGATTTAAAGGGTTTGTCCTATTTGATACTCTAGCCTAAATGCCTAAGAGAATGTTAACAGCCCAGTGTAGGGGTCTGAAAATTTTGAAGAATTAATCAATGAATGAATGGTCTTCTAGGAATTTCTTTCTCTTTAGATTGTCTTGTGAATTTGGTTAGGGATGGAATTTTTCAAAAATCCTAAGGGGACTTTTGAGAAACATTTGACAATTAATTTATAACCCTTCCGGGATTTTGTCCCTCTGTCATTTCCCTTTTCTTTATCTCCCAATAGATTTGTAGATGTAATTACTATGCCACATTGCTAAAGAAGAAATGACACAAGCTTAGAACTCTGTAGAATTTTTTCCCAACATACTAATGTGGCATCTATGTCAGTTTTGTTTTACTTTCAGGGCTCAGGATAGGAATGCTAAAGAGGCAAGGGTCAAAGTCAGGCAGAAGAGGGCGGAATTACATCAGCCAAAGGACATTTGATCATGTGGATGAATGGAAATCTCTACAATTTTTCTTTTCTAACCTTGGGAAGGCAGGAGGGTATTCACCAAATACTGGAAAATGCTCCCGTTCTTCAGGTGGTGACAAAAAGAATTCAGTTGACTTTTTGAAAGAGTAGCAGGCCTTCCCTGGTGGCTCAGTGGTTAAGAATCTGCCTGCCAATGCAGGGGACATGGGCTCAAGCCCTGGTCCGAGAAGATCCCGCATACTGCCGAGCAACTAAGCCCGTGCCCCACAACTACTGAGGCTGTGCTCTAGAGCCTGCGAGCCACAACTACTGAAGGCCGTGTGCCACAGCTACTGAAGCCCACACACCTAGAGCCCGAGCTCTGCAACAAGAGAAGCCACCGCAGTGAGAAGCCCGCCCACCGCATCGAAGAGTAGCCCCGGCTCACCGCAACTAGAGAAAGCCTGCGCGCGGCAACAAAGACCCAACGTAGCCAAAAATAAATTAATTAAGTAATTAATTTTTTAAAAAGAAAGAGAAGAGTAGTGAAGTGATGACTACTTGAGATGAATTTCTTGTTACAATCTCAAAATTTAGTATAGTGTGAGTACACAATACAAAAGCATACAATCTTAAAGAATGACTGTACAAACTGATTTTTGAGGGACATTCAAGCACTCTGAAAGGCATTTGGAGAGTATACTGGAAGTTTTTGCTTACTTGAATTCAACTGAAGAGAAAAGGAAAAGCTTTCAGATGGTGTCAGTCAGGTCAGCCTTTCTGGGCACCTTTTGCCTGATTATCAGCTCTGGGTAGGCAGGATGTATGGAAACAGAAAAGTCAGATTACATCCAGAGGTCTGTCTTACTGTGTTTACCCTCCTTACAACTCTCTCTCAGTGCCCTTTTGTCTCTGTGTCTGGAAGTGAAAATGGCACATCAGTCTCACAGAATTACTGGCAATAAGTTGGATGACGCACTAGGCAGACGTCTAAGGTGACCCCCGATGATCTCTGCTCCCTGGTAATGAGTGTGGGCTGGACTAAGTAACCTTCTTCTAACAAATACAGTACAACAGAAGTGGCAAAAGCGACTTCTGAGATTAGGTTGTAAGAGCCTGTTACTTCCGGACTTCCCTGGTGGCGCAGTGGTTGAGAGTCCACCTGCCGATGCAGGCGACGGGTTCGTGTCCCGGTCCGGGAAGATCCCACATGCGGCGGAGCGGTTAGGCCCATGATCCATGGCCGCTGAGCCTGTGCGTCCGGAGCCTGTGCTCCATTAACGGGAGAGGCCGCAACAGTGAGAGGCCCGCGTACCGCAAAAAAAAAAAACCCTGTTACTTCCATTTGCTTACTCTCTCCGGCTCTTCTCGCTTGCTCTGATGAAGAAAGCTGCGGTCTCGTGAGCTGCCCTATGGAGGGGTCCACTTGGGAGGGACCTGAGACTGGTCTCCAGGCAACAGCCAGTGAAAACAGAGTCTGTAGTCCAACTGCAACAACCATATGAAGGAGCATGGACCCTCCCCAGTTGATCTTCGCAGTGACCGCTCAACCAGATGTCATCTTGATCACGGCCTGTAAAGTCCCTGAACGGAGGACCCACCTAAGCTATGTTGGAGTCCTGACCCATAGAAACTATAACAAAATAAAGGTTGTTGTTTTAAGCCACTGAGTTTTAGGATAATGTGCTACTTGTATGGACTTTGCCTTAGGTGATTAATGAGCTTCCTCCAATTAGTTTGTACATCTCTTTTTGGAAACTGAAGTAGGCACAACACAATCCTTAGGTGTGAAAGATGCTTTTGCCAGCCTTCCACAAGGCATTTGCTAAGGAGAGGATGTGGAAGAAGTATTTGTCTTTAGTTTCCACCTCTACTACTGGGCGTGATGGGAAATATATAGGTGGTTTTTGTCTCAGGTTCCTGGCAAATAACTCCTAATCCTAAAACACATACACACAATGGAATGTTCCTCAGCCATAAAAAGGAACGAAATTGAGCTATTTGTAAAGAGGTGGATGGACCCAGAGTCTGTCCTACAGAGTGAAGTAAGTCAGAAAGAGAAAGACAAATACCGTATGCTAACACATGTATATGGAATCTAAGAAAAAAAAATGTCATGAAGAACCTAGGGGTAAGACGGGAATAAAGACACAGACCTACTAGAGTATGGACTTGAGGATATGGGGAGGGGGAAGGGTAAGCTGTGACAAAGCGAGAGAGCGGCATGGACATACATACACTACCAAACGTAAGGTAGATAGCTAGTGGGAAGCAGCCACATAGCACAGGGAGATCAGCTCGTTGCTTTGTGACCGCCTGGAGGGGTGGGAGGGAGGGAGACGCAAGAGGGAAGAGATATGGGAACATATGTATATGTATAACGGATTCACTTTGTTATAAAGCAGAAACTAACACACCATTGTAAAGCAATTATACTCCAATAAAGATGTAAAACAAACAAACAAACAAACAAAAAAAACCTTTGGAATTTCCTCAGTCATAGGAGGGATAGAAGCAACTTTTGTTATTCATAACAAACAACTTTCAACCATACCAGAGTTTATGCTAATGAGATGACTCTTACCAGGGTCCCAAGATAGCTTCAGGATGGAGCAGGTCACCAGAAAAAAACCAACCCTGATTAAAAGAACTTTCAGCCCCACCGCCTGACCTCCGAGAAGGAAAGAGTAGCTGAAGACTGAGTTCAATCACCAATGGCCACTAATGTAATCAATCATGCCTACATAATGAAACCTCCATAAAACCCCTTAAATGACCGGGTTCAGAAAGCCTTTGGGTTGGTGAGCACAGTGGGGTGCCTGGAGGGTGGCACAGCCAGAGAGGACAGGGAAGCACCCTTCCCTCACCCCCAACTCCCCATCTTGCCCGATGCATTTCTTTCATTTTGCCGTTTTTGAGTTGTATTGTGTCCTTTATAATAAACTAGTATTAATAATTAAAGTTCTTTCTTGAGTTCTATGAATTCCACAACAAAGACAAGTCACCACAACGAGAAGCCCGCAGACCACAACAAAGTACAGCCCCTGCTCACCACAACTAGAGAAAGCTCGTGTGCAGCAACAAACACCCAATGCGGCCAAAAATTGATTAATTAATTAAAAACAATAAAGGGGAAAAAATCTTTAAAAAAAAAAAAGAATTTACCCACCCCTATATAAACTGACAACCCCATACCCTGGGGCCGCTCTCACCTTCTGAGATGGCCCACACTCTGCCTGTGGAGTGTGTTTCTCTCTAAATAAATCCACTTCTTACTTATCAATTAGTCTCTCACTGAATTCTTTCTGTCATGAGACATCAAGAACCTGAGCTTCATTAAGTCCTGAGAACAGGTGTGTGATCTCAGTTAAAAGACCGTGGGTTCGAGGCCCAACCTGAGTTGCACAATTTCAATGGGAAACCCCACATTTGTAGTCAGCTGAGCAGAAGTGTGGGGTAGCCTGGGCAACCCATTTGTGGCTGGTATCTGAAGTAGGGCAGCCTGGTGGGACAGAGGGGTATGAGGTAACTCTGATAGTATCAGAGTTGAATTGAATTTTTGGATACCTAGATGAGGCCAGAGAATTGGAGAATTGGCTGTTGATGTTGGAAAAGACACCAAGGAGGATACAAACTTCAAAACTGCCTACTGTGTGGAACTGGGCAAACCACAAAATTGTTCTTAATCTCAGTTTCCTCATTTATGAGCTGTGCATAGTTAAAGTTCTTTCCTGAGTTCTGTGAATCCTTTGCAAGGTTATTGTACAACTCAGAAAAATTATATAGCAACCTCAAATAAACCTTGACTTTCATACATAGTCAATAAGTTGTAGCTGTAATTTTTTTTTATCATTTTCGCTATTCTCATTTTCAAGTGTGTGTTTTCCAGTTTCTTTTATTTACTGAGGGATTTTGTGTTATTACCACTAAAATAAGTATATCATGAGAAAATATTTCTAAAATCCCTTCACACTATTTTTCTTTATTTGGATAAATGATTTAGTGCACGATAATTAAATGTCAGGAAATGAATTATACATGAGTTACCAATGTTTGATAGTGTTTTGTAAATAAGGTAAATGAGTCCAGGGAGAGGTAGAGACTATTGATGTTTCCATAAAATTTCCATAGGGTCTCTGGGAGGTGACTATATTATTCGCTGAAAATTCATGAGCATAAATAGTGACTGTGGAAGACTTCCCAGACTCTCCAGTATAAAGAGGTATAACAACATCTGCCTCATTTTCTATCCTAATACTTAGGTTTATTTTCTTATAATTAGCATTGTTTAATATTATTTGCTTATCTTTTTATTTCTTTGCTTAATGTCTATTTCCTCACTATTAGTATGTAAGTTTTACAAAAGCATGCATGCTATCTTTTATGTCTGTCACTCTGGAAGTACCACCCAGAGCAATGTCCAGGTGACATTTCTAAATCCAGTGGTCTAGACAAGAGTGAGGCTGAGAAATGCAGCCAGCCTGATCACGCTAAATCCAAAGCCCATGCTTTGCCCACTGTTCTAAAGCCACTTAGTGACTGCTTATCAGAAAGGGGAACAGAAACAACTCTGCTACCCAAATCCAAGACACCCCAAGTTTTGCCTCTGCAACCACTTCTGTATCTGCCACCAGATAATTCCTAAAGTGTCCCATTATTATCCACTGAAAGCGGGCACTACATTTTTTTCAAGTTTTTCTTTTTTAGTGAGTATTGGTGTAATTTCATATTTATGCCTTCTTTACCAACTATATTAAATTTAACACAGTTACTGTACATTTTTACTCCTTCTCTAGATCTGGTTGAGACAGAAGGGTTTTCTCTAATTACTTTATATATTAGAGTTTATGTTTCATTCTGGAACTGCCTGGAGATTCACTGGTGCTTAGGTACAATATAAATGTTAGTCGTTATCATGATAAAACCTCAATAAACACTTAAGCAATGTAACGTTATGATTTGGGGAGTTTATGAAAGAATCTGAAATAATTCAAATCATGAAAGATTCCATTATTAGAGGTTGCTGGGCTGGTATCAGTAATACATAGTGCTTCATTCATTTTTACCCTAGCTGTCCTGCCACGTAACTCTATTTTACAGGCAAAAGCAATTAAAGTCACTGTTTTGGAACTTAGTTCATCTTCTTCGCCATTCCTCCTTCTGATCTTCTCTCTCATCCAATCTGTCATTAGCACACACAGTGTTCCGGCCTTGAGCTGGCCTCAGCAGAGCTGAAGAAAGAGAAAAATAATTTCTAGGAAAGAGGAAGACGTATCACGGAGTGTGAAGGGCTTCTCATGAGGATTCAAGGGCCCTAGAGGCTGCCTGTGCTTTCTGGTACTTGATGGTGTGTGTAGCAGCAAATTAACCACAAGTGCAAGTGTGCATATCCTCGTAAGGGCCAAGATCAACAGAGAAGTAGAAATCTGGCCAGTGGTCAAAGGAGGGAACCTTATGAAATGCTGGAAAAGACTACTTCCAGCTCTCAATAAATGCTGACAGCCTGGGCACAGGCAAATGGAAAGGAAGGTCTTTCAAGGCTATATCGTGGCTTTTTCTCAAGTATACAGAGTGATATGTTGCACACACACACAGAGATAGGCTTCTACAGCAAGAACCCTGTAATGCTGAAGTGATCATTGGAGGGGAGAACTTGGTATAACTCATTTGAGCCCCAGAATCTTAACTCTAATAGGTAAGTTCTAATAAGTCAAGCTAACTAGCTATACATTCAATACCTAGAGGGAGTGATCTTGTTTAAAATTTATTCTCGGGGGGGACTTTCAAGATAGCAGAGTAGTAAGACGTGGAGAACACCTTCCTCCCCACAAAAAACTGCTACAGAACACCTACTGAACACTGGCAGAAGACCTCAGACTTCCCAAAAGGCAAGAAACTCCCCACATACCTGGGTAGGGCAAAGGAAGAAAGGAAAAACAGAGACAAAAGAATAGGGATGGGACCTGCACTTCTGGGAGGGAGCTGTGAAGGAGGAAAAGTTTCCACACACTAGGAAGCCCCTTCGCAGGCGGAGACTGCGGGTTGGCGGGGGGGGTGGGGTGGGTGGAAGCTTCGGGGCCACAGAGGAGAGCGCAGCAACAGGGGTGTGGAAGGCAAAGTGGAGAGATTGCCGCATGGAGGATCGGTGCCAACCAGCACTCACCAGCCTGAGAGGCTTGTCTCCTCACCCGCCGGGGCGGGTCGGGCTGGGAGCTGAGGCTCGGGCTTCGGAGGTCAGATCCCAGGGAGAGGACGGGGGTCGGCTGCATGAACACAGCCTGAAGGGGGCTAGTGCATCACAGCTAGCCGGGAGGGAGTCCAGGGAAAAGTCTGGAAGTGCCTAAGAGGCAAGAGACCATTGTTTCAGGGTGTGCAAGGAGAGGGGATTCAGAGCACCTCCTAAACAGGCTCCAGAGACAGGCGCGAGCTGCAGCTATCAGCGGGGACCCCAGAGCTGGGCCTGAGACACTAAGGCTGCTGCTGCAGCCACCAAGAAGCCTGTGTGCTACCATCGGTCACTATCCACACCTCCCCTCCCAGGAGCCTGTGCAGCCCGCCACTGCCAGGGTCCTGTGATCCAGGGACAACTTCCCCAGGAGAACACACGGCGCCCCTCAGGCTGTTGCAACATCATGCCAGCCTCTGCTGCCGCAGGCCCGCCCCGCATTCCGTACCCCTCCCTCCCCCCCGCCTGAGTGAGACCAAGCCCCCTAATCAGCTGTTCCTTTAACCCCGTCCTCTCTGGGCGGGAGCAGACGCCCTCAGGTGACCTACACGCAGAGGCGGGGCCAGCTCCAAAGCTGAACCCCAGGAGCTGTGTTAACAAAGAAGAGAAAGGGAAATCTCTCCCAGCAGCCTCAGGAGCAGCAGAGTAAAAATCCACAATCAACTTGATGTACCCTGCATCTGTGGAATACCTGAATAGACAACGAATCATCCCAAAATTGAGGTGGTGGACTTTGGGAGCAACTGTAGACTTGGGGTTTGCTTTCTGCATCTAATTTATTTCTGGTTTTATGTTTATCTTAGGTTAGTATTTAGAGCATATTATCATTGGTAGATTTGTTTATTGATTTTGTTGCTCTCTTCCTATATATATATATATACATATTTTTTCCTTTTTCTCTTTTTGTGACTGTGTATGTGTATGCTTCCTTGTGTGATTTTGTCTTTAGAGCTTTGCTTTTACCATTTGTCCTAGGGCTCTATCAATCTGTTTTTGTTTTGTTTTGTTTTGTTTAGTATAGTTTTTAGTGCTTGTTATCATTGGTGGATTTGTTTTTTGGTTTGGTTGCTCTCTTTCTTTGTTTCTATTTTTTATTACTTTTTAATTTTTTTGTTTTTAATAACATTTTTTATTTTAATAACTTTATTTTATTTTATTCTTTCTCTCATTTATTTTTTTTCACACTTTTCTTCTGAGCCGTGTGGCTGACAGGGTTTTGGTGCTCTGTCCGGGTGTCAGGCCTGAGCCTCTTAGGTGGGAGATCCAAGTTCAGGACACTGGACCACCAGAGACCTCCCAGCCCCATGTAATATCAAATGGCGAGAGCTCTCCCAGAGATCTCCATCTCAACGCTAAGACTCAGCTCCACTCAATGACCAGCAAGCTACAGTTCTGGACACCCTATGCCAAACAACTAGCAAGACAGGAACGCAATGCCACCCATTAGCAGAGAGGCTGCCTAAAATCATAATAAGTTCACACACATCCCAAAACACTCCACCGGACGTGGTCCTGCCCACCAGAAAGACAAGATAAAGCCTCATCCACCAGAACACAGGCACCAGTCCCCTCCACCAGGAAACCTACACAACCCACTGAACCAACTTTACCCACTGGGGACAGACACCAAAAATAACAGGAACTACAAAGGTGCAGCCTGCAAAAAGGAGACTCCAAATGCAGTAAGTAGGGCAAAATGAGAAGACAGAGAAACACACAGCAGATGAAGGAGCAAGGTAAAACCCCACTAGACCAAACAAATGAAGAGGAAATAGGCAGTCTACCTGAAAAAGAATTCAGAGTAATGATAATAAAGATGATCCAAAATCTTGGAAATAGAATAGAGGAAATATAAGAAATGTTTAACAAGGACCTAGAAGAATGAAAGATCAAACAAACAATGATGAACAACACAATAAATGAAATTTAAAATTCTCTAGAAGGAATCAATAGCAGAATAACTGAAGCAGAACAACGGATAAGTGACCTGGAAGATAAAATAGTGGAAATAACTACCTCAGAGCAGAAGAAAGAAAAAAGAATGAAAAGAATTGAAGACAGTCTCAGAGACCTCTGGGACAACGTTAAATGCACCAACATTCAAATTATAGGGATCCCAGAAGAAGAAGAGAAAAAAAAGGAATTGAGAAAATATTTGAAGAGATTATGGTTGAAAACGTCCCTAATATGGGAAAGGAAATAGTCAATCAAGTCCAGGAAGAGCAGAGACTCCCATACAGGATAAATCCAAGCAGAAACATGCCAAGACACATATTAATCAAACTATCAAAAATTAAATACAAAGAAAAAATATTAAAAGCAACAAGGCAAAGGAAGCAAATAATATACAAGGAATCCCCATAAGCTTAACAGCTGATCTTTCAGCAGAAACTCTGCAAGCCAGAAGGGAGTGGCAGGACATATTTAAAGTGATGAAAGGGTAAAACCTACAACCAAGACTACTCTACCCAGCAAGGATCTCATTCAGATTCAATGGAGAAATTAAAACCTTTACAGACAAGCAAAAGCTATGAGAATTCAGCACCACCAAACCAGCTTTACAACAAATGCTAAAGGAACTTCTCTAGGCAGGAAACACAAGACAAGGAAAAGACTTACAACAACAAACCAAAATCAATTAAGAAAATGGTAATAGGAATATACATATCAACAATTACCTTAAAAGTAAATGGATTAAATGCTCCAACCAAATGACATAGACTCACTGAATGGATACAAAAACAAGACCCATATATATACTGTCTACAAGAGAATCACTTCAGACCTAGGGACACATACAGACTGAAAGCGAGGGGATGGAAAAAGATATTCCATGCAAATGGAAATCAAAAGAAAGCTGGAGTAGCAGGTCTTATATCAAACAAAATAAACTTTAAAATAAAGGCTATGACAAGAGACAAAGAAGGACATTATATAATGATCAAGGGTTTAATCCAAGAAGAAGATATAACAATTGTAAATATTTATGCACCCAACATAGGAGCACCTCAATACATAAGGCAAATGCTAACAGCCATAAAAGGGGAAATTGATAGTAACACAGTAATAGTAGGGGAATTTAACACCTACTATCACCAATGGACAGATCATCCAAAATGAAAATAAATAAGGAAACACAAGCTTTAAATGATACATTAAGCAAGATGGACTTAATTGATATTTATAGGACATTCCATCCAAAAACAACAGAATACACTTTCTTCTCAAGTGCTCATGGAACATTCTCCAGGATAGATCATATCTTGGTCACAACAAGCCTTGGTAAATTAAAGAAAATTGAAATCGTATCAACTATCTTTTCCGACCACAATGCTATGAGACTAGATATCCATTACAAGGAAAAATCTGTAAAAAATACAAACACATGGAGGCTAAACAATACACTACTAAATAACCAAGAGATCACTGAAGAAATCAAAGAGGAAATCAAAAAATACCCAGAAACAAATGACAATGAAAACAAGACGACCCAAAACCTATGGGGTGCAGCAAAAGCAGTTCTAATAGGGAAGTTTATAACAATAGAATCCTACCTCAAGAAACAAGAAACATCTTAAATAAACAACCTAACCTTACACCTAAAGCAATTAGAGAAAGAAGAACAAAAATAACCCAAAGTTAGCAGAAGGAAAGAAATCATAAAGATCAGATCAGAAATAAATGAAAAAGAAATGAAGGAAACGATAGCAAAGATCAAAAAAACTGAAAGCTGGTTCTTTGAGAAGATAAACAAAATTGAAATACCATTAGCCAGCCTCATCAAGAAAAAGAGGGAGAAGACTCAAATCAATAGAATTAGAAATGAAAAAGGAGAAGTAACAACTGACACTGCAGATATACAAAGGATCATGAGAGATTACTACAAGCAACTCTATGCCAATAAAATGGACAACCTGGAAGAAATGGACAAATTCTTAGAAATGCACAACCTTCTGAGACTGAACCAGGAAGAAATAGAAAATATAAACAGACCAATCACAAGCACTGAAATTGAAACTGTGATTAAACATCTTCCAAAAAAAAAAAAAAATCTTCCAACAGGGCTTCCGTGGTGTCTCAGTGGTTGAGAGTCCGCCTGCCGATGCAGGGGACACGGGTTCGTGCCCTGGTCCAGGACACGGGTTCGTGCCACGGAACAGCTGGGCCCATGAACCATGGCCGCAAAGCATGCGCATCCAGAGCCTGTGCTCCACAACAGGAGAGGCCACAGCAATGAGAGACCCGCGTACCGCAAAAAAAAAAAAAAAAATCTTCCAACAAACAAAAGCCCAGGACCAGATGGCTTCACAGGCGAATTCTATCAAACATTTAGAGAAGAGCTAACACCTATCCCTCTCAAACTCTTCCAAAATATAGCAGAGGGAGGAACACTCCCAAACTCATTCTACGAGACCACCATCACCCTAATACAAAAACGAGACAAAGGTGTCACAAAAAAAGAAAACTACAGGCCAATGTCACTGATGAACATAGACGCAAAAATCCTCAACAAAATACTAGCAAACAGAATCCAACAGCACGTTAAAAGGATCATACACCATGATCAAGCGGGCTTTATTCCAGGAATGCAAGGATTCTTCAATATATGCAAATCAATCAATGCGATACACCACGTTAACAAATCGAAGGAGAAAAACCATATGATAATCTCAATAGATGCAGAAAAACCTTTTGACAAAATTCAACACCAATTATGATAAAAACTCTCTAGAAAGTAGGCATAGAGGGAACTTACATCAACATAATAAAGGCCATATATGACAAACCCACAGCCAACATTGTTCTCAATGGTGAAAAACTGAAACCATTTCCACTAAGATCAGGAGCAAGAAAAGGTTGCCCACTCTCACCACTTCTATTCAACATAGTTTTGGAAGTTTTAGCCACAGCAGTCAGAGAAGAAAAAGAAATAAAAGGAATCTGAATCAGAAGAGAAGAAGTAAAGCTGTCACTGTTTGCAGATGACATGATACTATACATAGAGAATCCTAAAGATGCTACCAGAAAACTAGAGCTAATCTATGAATTTGGTAAATAGCAGGATACAAAATTAATGCACAGAAATCTCTTGCTTTGCTATACACTAATGATGAAAAATCTGAAGGAGAAATTAAGGAAACACTCCCATTTACCACTGCAACAAAAAGAATAAAATACCTAGGAATAAACCTACCTAAGGAGACAAAAGACCTGTATGCAGAAAACTATAAGACACTGATAAAAGAAATTAAAGATGATACAAACAGATGGAGAGATATGCCATGTTCTTGGATTGGAAGAATCAACATTGTGAAAATGGCTATACTACCCAAAGCAATCTACAGATTCAATGCAATCCCTATCAAACTATCTATGGTATTTTTCACAGAACTAGAACAAAAAATTTCACAATTTGTATGGAAACACAAAAGACCCCAAATAGCCAAAGCAATCTTGAGAAAGAAAAACAGATCTGGAGGAATCAAGTTCCCTGACTTCAGACTATACTACAAAGCTACAGCATATGTGTGGCCATACGGTATTTGTTTTTCTCTTTCTGACTTAATTCACTCTGTATGACAGAATCTAGGTCCATCCACCTCACTACAAATAACTTAATTTCGTTTCTTTTTATGGCTGAGTAATATTCCATTGTATATATGTGCCATATCTTCTTTATCCATTCATCTGTCGATGGACACTTAGGTTGCTTCCATGTCCTGGCTATTGTAAATAGAGCTGCAATGAACATTGTGGTACATGTCTCTTTTTGAATTATGGTTTTCTCTAATCCATAACCATAATACTTGGCATCTTTCTCTGTGTTCCTTGTGACCATCACATTCTTTTTGTAGGGCCAACATTCTCAGTGCTTCCTATATGCTGAGTGGCATTTTAAACCTCTTTTTTCAGGTAGTATCACTTCCTGCTTGGATTCTTCATTTTCAGTGCTGAAAGACACCCTCTGTGCTACCATTAAACACCGTTCCCACAGCAGCAACTTCCATTGTGATAAGGTGGTTATTGAATGGAAATACCTTGTGCACTCAAGGAGAGAAGGAAGGAAGGAAGGAAGGAAGGAAGGAAGGAAGGAAGGAAGGAAGGAAGGAAGGAAGGAAGGAAAGAAGAAATACAGAAAAAGTAAAAGATATGATAATGGAAGACAGATTGGACATGGCCATAAGCAAGAGGGAAGGGTCGGAAATGACTTCAAAGTTTCTCATGGAGAGACTGGGCAATAATGGCCCTTTCCTAAGACTGTACATACATAGGTATATAGAGAGGGTCAGACTTATGGGAAGACAATCATTTCAAATTTATTCTTCTTGAAGCTGAGTTTCCAGATGGAGATGTCAAATATCCAGACCCCAGGATATCAGGTTAAAGGTAACAGCTGGCATTTGTCTCATTTAGTATCTAAATTTTAGACAGCAGGACATGGGAGTAGATGATATGACTGAGGAAGACAGTGTAGAATAAGAGGAAAGTGGACACAAAGTACATTAACTACGAAATAATGACATTTGAGATGTGAAAAGAAGATGCCCACTCATCTCAGAGTATTTGATGGGAAGGTGTTTGTTTCGTGTGTGTGTGTACGTGCCTGTGTGTAATGACTACATTGTTTACTTAATGGTGGGATTGAAGACCTTATACACCCCCCAAACCATATAGCCTTTTGGTGGTGAGCCAAAATCTGTTGTCTCACTTATACCTCAGTTACATGCTGTCTACTTTCCCACCTGGGGACCGGCACAAGTTGTTTCTGAAAGTGTCCCTGAACTAGTTCATTGTCTGCTCTGCATTACTCATCTCTGATCTTTGGGATGTGATACTCCTCCTAAGTGTGGCTGGAGTAGATTCTGATTCTAGGATTTCTCTCTTACCCACCTTTCTCTCACATTTTCCATCTTCCATAGTGAAAAAAGAAAAAGAAAATCCACCCCCATTTTAGCTATGTTAAACTCTGAACATACTTTTACTAGATTACAGACGATTCTTCTGTTGGATTCTATTTTCTTAGAGTTAGAATCTCTCGATTGCCGTGTGAAGATTAGTATAAAACAATCAACTTTGTCTAAGGGTTAACTGTTGATGACAATATCAAAACTGAAACTAAAAACAGATATTCTTAATCTTCTTTTCAGCCCTTCTAATTATTCCAGATATAAATTAGGTAACTGAACTTGGAGTGTCTTTGAGATTCTCAACTGGTGACCTTACACTGAGCATAAAGCTTCCCGGATGACTGCAGTCACATTGATCTCTCTGTGGTTTAACTCATTTTGTATTTATTGGCAGCATTGCACACCTGCCAGGTTATTATATGTTGTTCTATTCTTTAATTGTTCTGTAATGTTATTGTCTGATACTGCTTTCTTTAATAACTCATTCATTGTTCTATGTGTGTATACCTTCTTCCACAACAGTTAGCATAAAGTCTTCTTTGGGGGAGGAAGCATGTTTTATACTTGTCTTGAATTCCACAGTTTGGGGCATAATGCTGATAGAGGGAAGTATTCAATAAAGCTTTTTGATTTATCAACTGATGCTTTGAATCTTTACTACCACTATTATAAGAGCATGGTAGGTCATATTGAAATACTGGTGATGTCTTTGCCTGCCTCATATGGCATCCTGGGGATCAAATCAGGTATTAGAAGGGAAATTACTCCAATGATACACTACTGTTATGGACGTGTATTAGATTATTACAAAGAATTCAGTTGAAATTGTTCTTTATACCATAGGCTATGCTTTTTTGCCTCCTGCTTTGAAATATTATCAAAACAAAGAAAACAAATTGTGAATATGCACTGAATGGTTTGCATCTAACTAGATGACTTTGGAGGTTTTTTCCAGATCTGAGCTAAATCCAGTCCTGAAGACAACCCTGCAGGCTCATTAGGAAATTGTTATGCAACTTAAAAGACAGAAACAAGAAAGAGTTTTTTTGCATAAAATATTTTACTATAGCAGGGAAATAGTTTTGATTTTATTTTGAAGGTTTAAACTCTTCCCCTTTATTACCATGAATAAAGATAATCCTCTAAGGTCAGAACAAAAACTTTGAACTGTGGATTCCAAACCCTGTGCCAAGGTGCTCCACAAATACTACAGTGGGATATTTAAAATTTTCAAGTTAAACTTGATAACAGTTGACATTTATTGGACCCTGCGTTAACTACTAGTTGGAGAGAGTTCACAGTTTCAACACTAAATCTTGCTGTTCTCTTTTCAGTGGCATAAATCATTTATCTTTTGTCTTGGGAGCTGTGATAAAAAAACAAATATGGTGTGAAAATTGACGTGGAACAGGAAATGATAATTGCAATATACAATCTGATTCCAAGGTTTGGGAATTTGTGCAGTGCCCAAGAGGTGCACACATCCCATTAGTCAGTATTGGAGTTAAGAATTAAATAAGCATATGTTTTATCATTTATTTTATGTGTGTGATTTTAAGACAACTAATAAGTTGTTAAGACATAAATACTTACAAAGTTGTTTGGACCTATCTTCTTTATATACAACTGTTAGGTGTTTCTTTTTGCCCAAGAGTGCCATGAAAAATTACTGAGCCATTAAGGGCACTGAAAACCAAAAAAAACTGGGAGACTCTGGCCTAATACAATAAAATATCTTTGATTTTCCCATGTAGCTAAGTACTCCACAGTTGATTCATTGTTCTGTTAAAATTCCTTTGTTTTTTATGAAGGTTTCAAGAAATTATTTTTTACCCATTCTAAATGTAATAAAATCTTTTACATGTGCTCCTTGTAGACAACCCTCAGAGGGGGATTCTTATGTGTTAGTGTCACCTTGGGATTAAGATAGGCACATCACCACTGTTGACCTTGATCTCCCCACCTGTGAGAAAAGCATGGATTCTATGATATCCTCAGGTCCTTTCTAATCTAACATTATGTGGTGCTAGAAAATTGAAAGATTCTTGAAATCTAATGATGGGGTCATCCAGGTGGTAGGATGAGGAGAAACCCCACTACCACCCACCACGGTTTGGGTGGAAGAGAATTTGTCTTCTGTCTAGAAGCAATGACCTACAGGTTTTTTTGTTTTGTTTTGTTTTGTTTGTTTGTTTTTTGCGGTACGCGGGCCTCTCACTGTTGTGGCCTCTCCCGTTGCGGAGCACAGGCTCCAGAGGCGCAGGCTCAGCGGCCATGGCTCACGGGCCCAGCCACTCCGCGGCACGTGGGATCTTCCTGGACCAGGGCACAAACCCGTGTCCCCTGCATCGGAAGGCGGACTCTCAACCACTGGGCCACCAGGGAATCCCCATGACCTACAGTTTTGATATGTGTATGAAGGTTGTGTATTCCTAGGTAGAATACCTAGGTACCTAGGATTACCTAGATGCTGTGGAGTAGAGATTCTTTTTCTATTTTATTTTTGCTTGGGTCTTAGAGTTGGAGGAAGGGTACAGAAAAAGAAAATCCCCACATTGTTGAGAGGCATATACTTAGAACTCACTCCTGTTTTTCCAAATGTCCTGAAATTCATGTCATATGTGTGAAGAAAAAGTTCAATACCATTTTCCTTTGATACTTAAATGCAAAATCCTGAGATACTGCCTTCAGGGCAATAGAAAACAGTTAAGTTTTATGTGCAGACAGTCAGAGTTGGAGCTCTAGATATTTACAGAGATATAAAGGGTCCATGACTTTACTTTTCTAATATTGCAGTTGCTGACTTTATGCATGAATAAACTCTTAATTACAGTTTTGAAAATACTTTTATCATCTTGTCAATGCTATTTAAAGCAGTGAAAGCTTTCTCAGTAAATTTTTTTTTTTTAAAGCTCTGCCTTTGTGCTGCATGCATTTCTTTTCACGCCTGTGTCTGTCACCTACCTTCCCTCTTTCATGCTTTGAATAGTTCTCTCTCTCGTACCTTCTGTGTATTGTATTAATATCTGTCACTTACTAGCCTCTTTTATCCTTTTTATCTCCATCTTCTCGGTTCCTCTGTGGGCTGAACTTTAAATTATTTTTCCTCTTTTATTTTCCTCACTCTGCTGTGTCTGTCTGACGCTTTCCTCTCACAGTGCGGTAATGTATCTATTGTTCCTTGCAGAACCCTTCTTGTTGCCATGTTCCTTTATTTTCCAATAATCTTTATTAGATCTATTACTTTGTAATTTTTTTCAATTCTTTTTAATCCCCTTTTATGCAAATTCTTTTCTATTTAACATCCTTAGTTTGCCTGTCTCTGATCTTCCTTTGACAATATTACAGTTTCCTCTCATCTTTCCTTTTTTTTCTTGATGTCTCTGAAATAGGATCTCCCTACTTTCTTTTTACTGTTCTTATGATTCTACCCCTCTGTCCCATCCCCCATTCTTGACCTTAGAGTTTTAAATAATTTATTCTCTTAGCTAATTTCTGTCTCTTCTACCTTCCTGGGGGTTTTTAATGGTTTTTTGTTTTTGGTTTTGGTGTTTTTGGAATCCATCCCTCCAAAAGAATTGGTTCCCCAGAATGGCTCTCTTAGTTATTTAAAGGAGGATCAAACTGATACCCCTCAGCACCTAAAGCAACAAGCGAGGCCTGAGAGACAACAAATTGAGAGACAGAGCTGGGGGCCACCTATGGGTTGAAAGAAGTTCAAGTTAGGTTAAGGTATAGGATTTTATAGGTCACTTGTACTGTATACATTCAATGTTTTTCTGTGTTGGCCCAAGAAAATATAGCTGCCTGGTAGGTTCCTGGTGTCTTTTACTTTCTCTCTCTCCACTAGAAATTAAAGTCCAAGTTTCTGAGTTAGACATAAGGCCTGTACTTAAAATGAAGACAGTCTTTTCTTTGACCTCTGTATGAGCTAACTTGGGATGGGGAAAAAAAAAGATAGGAATAGACAAGTTGTTACATTCTGGCTTTTTCATCTATCCTTTTAAGGGTTGGCTGCTGCTTCTGTGTGATGTAAAATAAATATAAAGACAACTCATCCCCTCCTGTGACAGAATGCTCCCTGAATAATGCATAACTGTTCAATAGTAGTTGATGAGTGAGTATCCTGCAAGTAAAGTATTTACCGTTTTCCTCACCACTTCTCGATGGAAAGTATTAATGTACTTTAGAACGGAATGCCCAGGAAAGGGCACCACCCCTGGGTCCTAGGGGCCAGGAAGCTGATCCAGCTGCTGTTAGATATGAGTGTTGGATAGAAACGACAGGAAACCTTTATTGTTGATGGTAAGGTAGCTCCTAAGCCTCCGCGCAGGGCTCTTGCCACTTCAAGCGGAGCAGCCTGTTTTGAGTCTGATAACCTGAGTTTCTGCCTGAATTATGAACCGGGGACTCTTGGGTGACACCTGTCATTTCTCTCTCCTAAGTTTTCTCATCTATAAGGTGAACTGGTTGCACTCCGTGAAATCTAAAATCCCTTTTAGCTCTTCTCCCTGTCATAATGTTTCAGATTCCACCATTAAACATTGCTTTCTTTTGGTTTTTAAGGCTTTCAGGTTTTTAAGGATTGCCATTAAAGTGCATACCTTGGGGGAGGAATAACACGTTAGAGTGTTTTTAGCCCATATATTTGAGGTGGTTTGCTTGATATCCTAAGGGGAGGGTCATTTGGGAATATGCCATGCATTGATCCACCAGAAAAAAGGGGGGCTACTAGAATCAGGTAGAGGCACAAATGGGGTGACAGAGCACCAATGACACACAAAAAGAATAACCAAATGCTAGTTTATTTTACATATATTTCTTAATTTCTACAGAGAATCTGGGAAGTAGTCATTACCAAACCCATTTTTCTTATGAAAACAACTGAAGTTCAAAGATATGCAATGATTTACCTACAGTCACATGGGGAAGAAGGAAAGCATGGGACCCAAGGTTCTAGGTCACCAGAGTCCATGCCCACATTTTTCCCACCAAAGTGCGTTGCTTTTTGTTTTGCTGCTTATTTTTCACAATGTTACCTAAAATGAGTTCTAAAAAAATAAAAGTACTACACATGGATTATCACATTTAGCCCTAACTAGTAGATCTCTTTATTTTCCCCAATTTTTGATGAAGATCCGGAAGTTTAAATATTTAGTTGTCTGACTAACAACTAATAAGGGAGAGATAAAGTGGGAACATATGCATACATGGAAAGTATGCTTTGTTTATTTATCTTTGGCTGTGTTGGGTCTTCGTTGCTGCCCGCGGGCTTTCTCTAGTTGCGGAGAGCAGGGGCTACTCTTCGTTGTGGTGCTCGGGTTTCTCATTGTGGTGGCTTCTCTTGTTGCGGAACACGGGCTGTAGGCGCATGGGCTTCAGTAGCTGTGGCGCGCGGGCTTCATTAGTTGTGGCGCACGGGCTTAGTTGCTCTGCAGCATGTGGGATCTCCCAGGACCAGGGATGGAACCTGTGTCCCCTGCATTGGCAGGTGGATTCTTAACCACTGAGCCACCAGGGAAGCCTGGAAAGTATCTTTTGGAGCTTATAACAAAGACCCTAGTTTAGTACCACACTGAATCACCACTGCCAAAAATGCTTTCCTTCCATCTCTACCAATTTTATATCGCATTACTAATTTTTAATCCTCCAAATTTAATAAATTAATTGTGTTAATTGTTCTTCTTGTGTAGAATGGTACAAATAATTTATCTCCTTCCCCATCCTTTTTTTTTTTAATCAACAAACTAATTCCTTGTGGGCCTCTCACTATTGTGGCCTCTCCCGTTGAGGAGCACAGGCTCCGGACGCGCAGGCTCGGCGGCCATGGCTCATGGGCCCAGCCGCTTCGCAGCACGTGGGATCTTCCCGGACCGGGGCACGAACCCGTGTCCCCTGCATCAGCAGGCGGACTCCCAACCACTGCGCCACCAGGGAAGCCCTGTGCCTCTTTTACTTCAAACTGCTCTAGTCTTTGATCTGAAAGTCAGGTTACGCATACTGATTTGTTCATTTTGAATTTTATCAATTTAAAATTTAAACAGATACTTTTTCAAGTGTCACACATTAAATTTCAATTCTTCTAATACTTGTTGATGAATACCTGATCCGTCTCTGGAGCCAAAATTTTTATAAAATTTGTTTGCTCTTAATACCACCAGATGTAGTACACCTAAAACTAACATGACATTATAGTATGTCAACTACATTTCGATAAAAATATCTACAACTAGATAGTATGCAAAAAACTATGTCGTCTTTCTGAGACCTATTTTCTGTGGCTATAAGACAGAGGAGTTGTGCTAGATAGTCTTTAAGATGCTCTCCAGCTCCAAAATGGCATGCTTCTTACCAAGCCAAAGCTACCATTAGTTTATTTATTTGAAAGATATTCATTGAGAGCCTATGGTATGCCAAATACTGTATAAGGCATTTTAAACACAGTCATTAATTAGCTCTTGCGTTCAGGAACTGAGAATCTGCTGGAGAGCTCATTGCTGTAGAATAACAATCTATTTATGTTTGTATGTTTCTTTACATGTTTTTAATGTACCTTTTCTACGTCCCCTCCCTTGCCTCTCACATTATTCATCCCATAGGATAAGGCATCCCTGCTGTTCTTCTTTCTTGTCATCAATGGATTTTAAATCTGTCCAGCTTTCAGAGTTTTCCAACTCTTCCATTCCATACATGAAACTATAGTTAGAGGTAGACTTAATCACAAATTGAGTAGGTACCTGACTTCCTAATACGATTTGAGGGGCTTTCTGCTTGAATTTTATTTGTATTATTTTTAAAGTGCTTAAAGAAATATAGAGATAACAGAGGTTTCAGTTTGAGAGAAGATAAGCTAGGGGAAAAGTAATAGATAAGAGTTGTAGTGATGAATGAGGTGTTCTGGTATGACAGACATGCCCATTCAAGGTCTTTGGCTTATCCCAATTATTTCTAAGTGCATCACGCTTTTGAGTTAAGTCTGACAGCCATAATAAATTTGGATGTAGTTGTCTGTTAGCTTAGAAATCTATTAATGCCTTGCACAAGAAAGGGGAGAGTCCTGTTCTACCATGATCATTATGTTCACATTGGGGCACCAATTTTTTAGCGTGATAAAAAATAGAGGCCATTTAAGATAGAAGATCCGAATACTGGGCAAGTTCAAAGCAACACATATGAGATGCAATAGTTGGAATAAATTGTAGTTGTGTCATTTTTAAGGATTATTATTTTAAAAAATACATTTCTATATAGTCTTAAATATTAGAACAAAATATTAATGGGGATCTGTATTAACTCTTTCTCCCATTTTAAAATATATATTTTTCTTTTTTTAACAGCTTTATTCATATGCAATCCATAGAATTCACTCATATAAAAAAATGGGAGTAAACGTAGGCAAATTATGTATTGAATAAGGGGTTAATATCTAAATATATAAAGAATTCATACAAGTCAATAGAAAAACATCCAGTTACAAAATGGGCAGAGGATCTGAATAGACATTTTTCCAAAGATGACATACAAATGGTCAGCATATATATGAAACATCACTAATCATCAGGGAAATGCAAATCAAAACCACAATGAAATATCACCTTACACCTATTAGGATAGTAAATTGTCAAATTCTCCCTTCATTTTTGTAAAGCTTTTGCTTCATGTATTTTGATGCTTTGTTATTTGGTGCCAACCTGTTTGTAATTGTTCTATCTTTCCGGGTTGATCCTTTTATTATTATAAATATCCCTATTTATCTCGAGTTACAGTCTTTGTTTTAAAGTCTATTTCATGCTAGTATAACCACTTCTTTCTGTGGTAACTGTTTGCATGGTACAATTTTTCTGCCTTTTTACATTCATCTACTTTTATCTTTGAATCTAAAGTATGATAACATATAGTTGGATTATTTTTTAGTCCAGTCTGAAAAACTCTGACTTTTGAATGAAATTTGTTTAATTCATTCAAACTTCATGTTATTTTTGATATAAAATTGACCCTTGAACAACACAGGGGTGAGGGGTGCTAACCCCTCAACACAGTTGAAAATTCATGTATGTCTTTTGACGCCCTCGAAACTTAACTACTAATGGACTACTATTGACCAGAATCTTTACCAATACCATAAACAGTTGATTAACACATTTTGTATGTTATATGTATACTGTATTCTTACAATAAAGTAAACTAAAAAAAAAAGGAAAATGTTAAGAAAATCATAAGGAAGAGAAAATACATTTACAGTACTGTACTGTATTTAACAATACCATAAGTTTACATATTCCATTTATAGGATTTACAATATTGTCTTACACAGTACAAAACACTGTGGATGTTGTATGTACTATTAATATTAGACACCAAAAATGAAAAAATAATTTGAAAAAGAAATTCATATATATTTACAGCTATAATAACTCATGCATTGGTAATAAAGGAGCAGTGATATGATTGCTTCATGGTAACCTAGTATTATTAATACAACTGACATGATCGTTTCATGGTAACCTAATGAATGAATCATTATAAAATTTTTATGGCATACAGTATTATAATCATATTTATAATACAGTACTAGAAACACTGTTATCTTGTTTCTAAAAGCCACTTACCTGTGGTTATAGGCTGATACACAGTTTCTCCAATTACAAGAGAGAAAGGCATACTGTACAGTAATGTAATTCTTTGAAAGCAAAATTATAAAGCAGTAAGAAAACTAACAAATTATTAATTTTATCTGAAATATGACTCATTCCCATTTAAGGATAGAATATCCACTTCAATACAATTCTTGCACGTAATGTTCTACATTATGAACACGCAGGTAACGATGATGGTGACACAAAAATGTCCCATACAGTTCTTGCCATACAGTTATTAGGTTTTCACAGGAAAACACACACATACACAACAGACAAGTTTCTTAACTGTATGGCATGATTGTTATTTACTATCTATTTAAGTGGAACTGGATCGTCCAAAAGGTCTTCACTGTCATCACCTTCACCTTAAGTAGGCTCAGGAGAAAGAGGAGGAGGAGGGCTTGGTCTTGCTGTCAGAGGGGACAGAGGCAGAATAGCTGAACCAGGCGGTGGGAGGCAGGAGAGGTTGGCACACTCAGTGCAACTTCAATGGAAATATATTGTAATTTCTTCCTGATGTTTTTGTCTTTTCATTTCCCTAAACATGTTTCTCTAGAGTACTAATCCTTCTTCCATCATTTGCTTTAGTTTCAGCCCGTATCATAGAAGGGTCCTTGTTGTAAAAGAAATCGAAAGCAGTCTTGAATAACCGGAACGCTTTTGCTAGATTTTCTAATGTTAGTTTGTTTGCTGGCACTGCTTCTTCTATATCTTCTTCCTCATTGTCTGGCACTCATTTGGAAGCACTCAGTTTGATGCAGTCATATTCTGTTAATTCCTTGGGTGTGGTGTCTCTTAGTCCTTGAATTTCTCTAAGATCCATATCTTGAAACCCTTCACTCCCCATCTTTTTTGCCGTATCCACAATCTCTTTCATGATTTTCTTGATTGACGCTATCATAAATCCCGTGAAGTCATGCACAACATCTGGACACAGTTTTCTCCAGCAGGAATTTATTGTTTCAGGCTTGATGGCTTTCACGGCCTTTTCTTTAACAACAATGGCATCTTCAATGGTGTAATCCTTCTAGACTTTCACGACGTTCTCTCCATCAGGATTCTCTTCCATAACATCGACATTTCTTTCCACAGAGTACTGTGTATAATGAGTCTTAAAAGTCCTTATGATGCCCTGACCTAGAGGCTGAATTAAAAACGTTGTGTTTGGGGTAAGAACACCACTTTGGCGCCTTTGGTGTTGAACTCATGGGGTTCTGGGGAGCCAGGGGCATTGTTCAATATTGAAAGAACTTTAAAAGGCAGTCCTTTACCAACAAGGTGCTTCTGACTTCAGAGACAAAGCATCAGTGGAAACAATCCATCTTGTACAAACAAAAGACTGGCAGCTGCTGTTTATATTTTTCTCTTCAAGGCTCAGGGGTTAGCAGCTTTTTAGATAAGGACAGTCTTGATCGTAAACCCGACTGAATTTATACAAAACAGTAGAGTTAGTCTATCCCTTCCAGTCTTAAACCCTGGTGGTCGCTTCTCGTCCTTACTAATAAACGTTCTTTGTGGCATTTTTTTTTCCAGAATAGGGCACTTTCATCTGCATTAAAAACATGTTTAAGCAGATATCCTTTCTCTTCAAAGATTTTCTTAATGATATCTGTGAATTCCTCTGCTGTCTCTTGGCTGGCAGTAACTTCTTCTTCTGTTATCTTGACATTTTTTTTTAAGCCAAACCTCTGTCTAAAATTATCAAACCGTACTTTGCTGCCACTAAATTCTCTAGCTGTACACCCTTCACCTTTCCTTTGCTTTAAGTTGTCATACAGTGACTTCACTTTTTCTTGAATAATGTTGGAGTCTATAGGTATGCCTTTCTTATAGCAAACTTGCAGCCACATACAAGCCGCATTTTCAATATGAGGTAAAAAAAAAAATTCATCCACAAAAAGTGCCTTCTGGTGTAGCTGCAGGGACAGCTTCACAAATTTTCTCTTCTTCTTTTTTTTTTTTTTACAATGTCTCATGCTGGATTTATCTTGAAATGGTGGGCAACAGCAACTGCAGACCTCAGTCCATGGTGCATATCAAGCCATTCTACTTTTTCTTGTAATGTCATGACTTTTCTCTGCTTCTTGGGAGCATTTTCAACATTACTAGTGGCACTCTGTATGAGTTCAGTGGATTTATTCAAGGTTTACCGTATTGCACTCAACGGAATAAAAAATACAGGAGAGCCATGAGAGATCACTTTTTGCTGTGATGCTGTTTACTGGAAAGATGAACTGCTCATGTTGAGAGATGTTTAGTGTCACACGGCACTGTACATGAATATTCAGAGCACTTGTGGTCACCCAATAGCAACCAGTGGCTATGAAATTATTTCAGTAGTGCAGTAGGTACTACAGTTAGTTTTACACAGTTATAATATAATACGGTACTTCATGTTTGTTTACATTACCCCGGACTGTGATCTGTGTTTGTGTGTGTAAGTTTTGATACATTTTAACTTTTTATTATGGATTTGTGTATATTTTATGGTAGCAAGTGATACAATAGATGGGTATCTACATATAGTTTATGCATTCAGAACACACCTTTTTCTTAATTTTTAAACTTTTTTGATATTTCTAGGCTACATGATCTGTCTGTGAGATTTTTCCAACTTCACAAACCTCCAAAAATTTTTTTCTGACATATTTATTGAAAAAGACCTGTGTATATGTGGACCTGTGTTGTTCCAGGGTCAACTGTACTTAGATTTATATCTGCCATTTCACTTTTTTCTTTATGCATGTCTCATGTCTATTTTGTTCCTCTCTTCCACCTTCTTATTTTCTTTGACATTAAGCAAATATTTTCTAGTGAAGCATTAAATTTCTGATTTTTTTTGCACTTTTTTAATTTAGTTTTTTAGTGGTTACTTTACAGCTTGTAACATACATCATAACTAATCAGAATCAACTACAAGTTTATACTAGCTTAACTTCAGTAAGATATATAAACGCTACTCCTGTATAGCTCTATCATTTTCCCTCTCTTTGTGGTATGATTTTATGCATATCTCATCTACTAATGTTACAAATCCCAAAATACATTATTATAATTATTACTTCACATAGTTTTCTGTCTTTTAAAGCAGCTGAGAGAAGAAAAGAGATCAAGTATACGTTTATAGGTTTTGATGTATTAATCTTCTTTTTTAACATTTCTGATGGATTCAAGTTACTATCGTTGTCACTTCCTTCCAGCACAACTTTGCTTTTCTTCATTAATTACAGTTTTCTTTAGCTCTTTAAACATATTTATAACAGCTACCTTGAAGTCTTTTTCTCTGAAATCCAACATCTGGTCACTTTCACAGACCGTTTCTGTTGCATACTTTTTTCTTTCTTTTTCTTTTTTTCCTTATAAATGGGTCATACTTTCCTGTTTCTTTGCATGTGTCATTATTCTGTTGTTGGAAATTGGACATTTTAGATAAGAGAGTGTAGCAATTTGGGGTACCGTTTCCCCTTCTAGGGCTTGTTATTGTTACTTGCTTACTTATTTCTTTAGTTATTAGTTATATTACTTCAGTGACATATATTTCTTTCTTTCGGTGTTTAGCTTCTGATAGGGTACCCAGGGAGACTCAGCTTTGTATATGCACCAGAGCCTCCAGAGGCCACCTTAGCCAACACTTGCTTTCACCTTGGTGAGATCCTACGCTACAAACCCAGCCAAGCTCACTCAGACTTATCTATAGAACTGTGAGTTAGTAAAAGAGTTTTGTTTAAACTACTACATTTGTGGTAATTTGTTACGCATTAGTAGAAAACTAATACAATGGTTAACCAGTGTGCAATAGTATCCCACTCTAATCCATTCTCCAGAGAATCTTTTCTAAAATGGAAATCAGATTGTCATTCTTCTTTGCTTCCCAGTAACTTCAGAAGAAAAGTTAAACTTAGCATAGTGTCCAAAGCTTTATCTAAATATATCTCCTGTGCTGAAATCAAATGGTGAATTTGTACCCCTTTAATAAGCTGGGCTCAGGCTTCCCTGGTGGCGCAGTGGTTGGGAGTCCGCCTGCCGATGCAGGGGACACGTGTTCGTGCCCCGGTCCGGGAAGATCCCACATGCCGCGGAACGGCTGGGCCCGTGAGCCATGGCTGCTGAGCCTGCGGGTCCAGAGCCTGTGCTCCACAACGGGAGAGGCCACAACAGTGAGAGGCCCGCGTATCGCAAAAAAAAAATAATAAGCTGGGCTCTCCTTCACAAAACACCCTGGTCCCTCACGCCCCATTTAAAATGAAATCTGAACTCTTTACTCCTGTCATTGTTTACCTACACAACCTGCTCCTCCTTTCTTTATTTCCCTGGTTTTATCTATAGTTAACACTGTCCTCTTGCTTACTACACTCCAGTCACATGTGTTCTCTTCATACATACAGCCTTTGGACTTTCTCTTTTCTCTGCCTTAAATGTTCTTTTCCGGCTCATTGCTTGGCTGGATAATTCTTATCATTCAGATCTTAGCTTAAATGTCACATCTTCAGAAATGCCCTTCCCAACCACTTATTCTAAAAGAGTCTACAAGTCACTCTCACAATACCCCATTTTATTTTAATCACACACATATCTATATCAATTCATCAGAAAGATAGAGCAATTACAAACATGAAGGCATCTAATATTTGTTATTGTTTGCATCAAAATATATGAAGCAAAAGTCTTAGAGAAGTGAAGGGAAGAAACTGACTATTTTCCATTCTAACAGGAGTAAGGTAATATCTCATTGTCATATATTTTCTTGGTTATTTATTTGCATTGCCGCTCCCCACATACACTAAAATACTGGTTCTATAAAGCAGATAACTAGATCACTTTTTTAACTGCATCTTAATTTTTTAGGAAAAGGCACACAATTAGCACTCAATGTTTGAATGAAATGATAACCTCATCAGTGTGGGTGCAAGGTCGTTAAATATGATTGCACAGTGCACAACTGGCTCAACCATCCACAGGAGGCAGCCACTGAGGGATAAAGCACAAAAAAACACATTATGCTATGATTTAATGTTCATAAGAGAGTTATAGAGTTATAAGGGGTAAGTGGGAAGTTTTTATTTAAACCAATTTCCCCCAGTACTCAAGATTACATGATGTATTACCTTGGCAAAAGTCTTGATCACTCTAATATCAGAACTGTGGCAAGTATTATATCTGCAGAAAGGCAGGTCAGGGGATAGCGGTTGATTTATTCAGTAGGAGAATATAATTACACTAATTATTGTTTTATAATAAATTAGCAGTGATCAAATTCTGTAATGAAGCTGTTCAGCACTTTTAGCCTGGGAACCAGCAGGCTGAAATTCACTGGGCAATTTATAAAATAGACCTATTAAGGAGTATATTTTTCTAAAACCTTACCTGGCCAAGTTGGCATAGGATTCTTTATTAAAACCAGTATGAATTAGTCAAATCATACAATGTGAACTCTAAAACAAATGAAATTCCAATAGTCATAGAATACTGATTGCCAAGAAAACCCATATTCAAAAGGAAAAGATATTTAATGAATCGGGAGTTTGAGATTCATTGGCAAAAGAATGAAAGATTTTTTATGGAAAATATTTTGGAGATATATGTCAGCAAAAATGTAACTAACCTCAATTGCCATTGAATAATATTTTCTAGAAGAAGGCATCTCGAGACCTGGTATTCAGCAATCATTGTTGCCTGCATAGTTTTGTATAAATCGATTAAATTCTACAAGCCTTAATTTTTACTGCTAAACAGAGATAAAATAGCAATAACAACAGCAATGTGCCTTTCCATCACATATGACAGTTTGGGGCTCAATTGCAAAAACTATATGATATAATTTCATAAACTGCAAGGCAATATTAAAAGTGAGCTATGCATTTTAGTAACAATGATACTAGATTTGCTAGGCATTGAATACTCAAATACATAGCAACACTCCAACTCACCTATTTTTTATTTTCACAGCACAAATTGCTATGACCACTGAACAAAAATTAAATAGAATAAGAGATACATTAACAATATGTTGAAGCTGCTGACTTTCTTCTTTTACACCCCAGGAACACTGAGGCCCTGGGATCAAAAAGGCCAATGTGAATTTCTATGGCTAGGTTCACATAGCAGATCTCAAGGTTGTAAACGTTCACACCCCCATGTTCAAATTTCAAGAGTGCTGTGTGACTTAAGACTTCCTTTCTGCCCCTGAAAGGGTCTCTAGTCATAAGCTTATATGCGTCCTGTGGCCTTGTGCTTTTCCTCTCTCCATGCCCCCTCCATATGGCATTTCTGTTGCTGCGTTAAGTCCCTGGGGGCCTCAGCATCAGCAGTCACAGCTGGCAGGAGCGATTTCTATAAAACATTTCAGGGTGAAAGGGGCTTCATCCCCCTACAGTGCTATCACTACCAGTCATCTCAGCAGAGTCAGAGTCGAGCCTCCTTCCAGTGTGACAGCAGCTGCAAACTGCTGATATCCTCTTGATATGGACTTCTTGACTGTTAACCTAGAATAAAATGTATATTGCTTTGTAAAAAATACATGCAGAAAAGCTTCTTACTTGAAGGATTAAAAGTAAAATCGGTTTTTGTTCTAATTTCCTTCTGTTCTATTGGAACAGCAGAAGTACCGACTGATTTTGACTATCCTTCTGCTCAAGGCAATGGTATTTTTATATTAAACAAAAGAGGGGATTTACTGCAAATATCCAGGCCTAGACTCAGGAACCAGGGCTACAAGTCAGCTACAGGAAAATTGGATTTTGTTACGAGATGCAACTCTAGATATTTTTTCCTTAATTGACTCAGTGACTGCAGAAAAGTTCATTTACTGTAATCAATATTACTTTACATTGTGCCTCAATCAAAAACTACTTTCTGTGGTCAATAGCAATTAGACAGACGTTCAGAAGTAATGAAACTCAAGATTTATACCTGCCGTTCTTCTCAAAAAAAAAAAAAAAAAGCTAGGGAAACAGATAATTGCATTATATTGAATTCGCCACCTTGCAGGGAAGATCTAGAATGGGCTTTGGAAGAAAGTCAGAAATACCACAGGTCAGGAAGCTGAGATGAAAAATCTTGCTAAACTTTTATTTCTGATGTCTTTCTAAGTTAACTGAGATCTAATAAACAACAGGAAAAACTCTGAAGCAGAAAACCCACAAAGGACACAAGAGGGATATAAAGTGTTACCTCATAGGAATTTTCAAAGAAGCAGAATAATTTCACTGGAGAAGAAATTTATAGACAGTTGTCTTTGGTGTTAATGAAGAGCAATGGTTGGGGAACATTGGAAAGACAATAAGGATGAAAAGAAATCGGAGCGGGAGGCATACTAAACAGAAATGATGAGACATGAATGAGCACCTGTAAAGAACTGAATGGTTTGTCTGAATCAACTCACTTTGCCCCCAACAGGGTATTTTTTTTTTTAGACGGAAGTGGATAGCTGGGAGCAGAAGACAAACCCATGTGAGATCGGAATCCACAACAGGTAGTGAAAAGCCCACCAGACTCTGGGCTCGAACCAAAGACCCTGAGATCAAGGGTCTCATGCCTTACCGACTGAGCTAGCCAGGCAGCCACTACCTGAATGAACATAGGAAAGTATTTACCTCCTGCCAGAGTATGTTAATCCAACTCTTCTCATCATACAATAGCTGAAACATCTGCTACTTGGTTTTCTATTTTTTTTTTAACCTTATTAAATGGGTTGGACCAATATTTCCAGGAGGACAAAATTGCAGTGACACAGAAAGAAAGGTCACTAAGTGTGGTTTGAATCAAGATGGGATGAGTTAAGTCAAACTAGGGGTAGGACTAGCACTGGAAGCCAGGGAAGCTGTAGCAATGGTGCCTGTGTGGCTCTAGCAGAGAGAGGTAGAGGCTGAGGAAGAGGCTTCTTACAACAAAAGAAGCTACAGTGGGTGAAGGCAGTCAACAGGTACTACAAACTTCCACTTATAAGATAAATAAGAACCAGAGATGTAATGTACAACATGATGACTATAGTTAACCCTGCTCTATGTTATATATGAACGTTGTTGAGAGTAAATCCTAAGAGTTCTTATCACACAAAAGAATTATTTCTTTAATGTTGTATCTATATGAGATGATGGAGGTTCACTAAACTTACTGTGATAATCATTTCTTGATGTATGTAAGTCAAATCATTATGCTGTATACCTTAAACTTATACAGTGCTGTATGTCAATTATATCTAAATAAAAGTGGAAGAAAAAAAGAAGCTACATTTAATAAAGCAAATTTAAAAATGAAACGATGTGATGAAATTTAAGGTACTGAAGGGGAACAGAATAGGCCAACCCAAAATGTGTCACTTTGGCCTGTGGATTGTTTTGAGCTGAAGGCAATCAAGACCCAGCAGACTCAGGAAGAACTTTTACCTCTCCCTTAACTCCCTAAAATAATTTAGATAGGGAGATAGGGGCCCTGGCTCAGAAAGAGGGCTGTTACCAGAGATAACCTTTTTATTTGAAAGACTTACCTGCATGGCAGGGCAAACATCTAATTACCAAACATTTGCTCTTCTTATCATCCCGTGAATTATCTTTCTCTCCTTTGAAGCTCCAGTTCCAATCCCATTCCTTAGCTCAGGATGGCATATAAACCCCAATTGCCTGACGTGCCCTTGAGTCCCATAGTTTTATGATTCTCCTAAACATATGAAATTAAACTTGTTTTTCTCCTATTAATGTCTTCCATAAATTTAATTATTAAACCAGACAAAGAACCTAGGAGGGTAGAAGGAATATTTTCTTCCCCTATAATACAAAGACACAGCAGTTAATAAAGTAGCAAGATCCTAGAACTGGAAATCTAGATGAAGTCTGGTAGGAAGAATGCTTATAACCCAAGTTACTGCAGGACACCAGCCTTGGGAAACACAAAAAGAGACATACTTGTACCACAACCATTGTAACTTCCTGATTTTTCTGGAGATTTCGCTCTCTCAAAAATAGCAATTTCTCCAGAAAAAAAAAAATCTAGAAACACCAATCTCATATTTTTGCTTTCTGGTTTGAAGAAGTTATTGAACTGTATTACAGATGCCTACAAATATTCATGAACAGACTAGACTCTCCTTTCATTGCTCAGGTGACTCAACTTTCTTTGACCATCTTGTCTTTTGGCTTCTATCCTTGTCATCCCTCTTTATCCATTTTCCTCAAGACACTCAGAAGAATCTTTTGAAAAATGGAGTTAATTGAGTAACATCATTTTCCTAACTCAACCCTTTCAATAACTTACTGTTATGCTCTGAATACATTCAAAACTTCTAATGGCCTGGAAGGACCTGCAAGATATGCCCCCCTCACCTCTATAGCTGTATCCTGTGCTACTCTCCCCAGCTGGTGATGGTCAGTACCGCAAGCACCTCTTCACCTGAGGAACCTAATATCTCTTTCTCCCTTCCTCTCCCTTCAGTTGAGAACTTTCCCTCATGCCTGAGGTTTTGAAACTGATTTTTCTTACCGGATGATGTATGGATGTTTGTCCTGGAGAGAGAGAGGGAATTAGCCAGAAGTCCTGATGATCTCCCATCATATTCTTTTATTATATTTAAAAGGGGACTTCCCTGGTGGCGCAGTGGTTGAGAGTCCGCCTGCCGATGCAAGGGACACGGGTTCGTGCCCCAGTTCAGGAAGATCCCACATGCCGCGGAGCGGCTGGGCCCGGGAGCCATGGCCGCTGAGCCTGCGCATCCGGAGCCTGTGCTCGGCAATGGGAGAGGCCACAACAGTGAGAGGCCCGCGTACCGCAAAAAAAAAAAAAAAAAAAAAAAGGCATTGATGGGCATTTCACCTTAATTCTTAGTGGTGTGGACTCAGGAGTGCGCAACACAGGCAATTATAGGAAGACCTGAGGGGAAGGAAAGAAGGGAGACAGATGGAAAACCAACTATTAGATGAATAATGCTAAGTATAGAAAATTATCAGGGATTCAGGCTAAGGAAAGAGCCTGTTGTCTACAGGAGAAACCTAAGGAAGGAATAGATATGAAATTACAAAAGGAAAGTACCAATGGACCTAAAAAGTCAAATAGGAATTATTGAACATGATAGAGTCACAGAGAGCCTGTCAATGTAAACAATGGAGTGAGAACGAATATTTAGAAATACAGTTTATATTTTGAGTTGATTTGTATAAGAATAGGAGAATGAGTAAAAAAATAAATTTGAATCTTTCAAAAATTATGATTCTTAAAATGTTGACCTGATATAAAATTAGCATAGAGGCCAAGATGTCATTGGTCCAAAACTCAGCTGCATTAACATTCTTCCTATATCCCAAAAGGGCTAAATAGACATTAGTACATCAGACAGATTTGCTTTCCTTCACTTGGTCTATTTACTTTCTGCAGTGCAGTGCCTTTTATGAATGATCTTTTGTCAAAAAATATGCTCTAGGTACAACGCACACACATGTTGTTGAAAACAGGACTGGGCTTTTACTGTTCTAGCTTCATTCAGGCATCTAGTACAAGTCTGCTGTTATCTTAAGCTGTACTGTGTCCCTACCTTCTCGCTTAACAATGACACAAAGATCCAATTTATAACCATCAGATAGGAGGGGGTATTTATCTCTTGTGAGGACATACACAAGTGTAGGAGGCACAAATGGGTTTGCAGCACTTGTCACAGTCCGTTGGAAGTTGAATCAACAACAAAGAGGACATTTTAAATTATCATTTTGATTTCAATTTGCTGCTATACCCACAAGTAAAAGAGCAAATAAATGATCATTCTATAACAGGAAAAACCACCCCTCCTTTACACCAACCAAAAGGGCTGTAATAATTACAGGGAACTTAAGTGGGGTGAAATTGTGAACTAAAAACCAGAATAAGCAGCAATAATACTCTAAATCCAAAACTGAGCTCAGAAGACTTTTTATTTTGCTTTATTTTGCTTTATTCTGCTACTGAACCATGAACCAAACAAAAGTTTTGGGGTTTTGTTTCTTTGTTTTTAATGTTTTAGAGAAACAAGATGAACAAAATAGAATATATATATATATGTGTACACTATATATAGTTTCTATGTATATAATATATAGTCATATATATAGTTTCTAAAATGATTCACTTTGAACAAAACTAGAATATTAAAATATTCTCTAAAGTAGCATAATATTTTCATTTCAATACTTCCAATTATATACTATATAATCAGGATATATATCCCTAAACATATATGTGTAGATGTCTGTGTGTGAATCGTGTGTACATGTGTGTATACATACCACATGAATATTAGCTATTTGAGGATTAATTTGGGGGGAGTACAAATTGTCCATATTTTTCTCTTTTTACAACAACATAATAAATGCCATAACATGTATAAACAGCTTCTTTTTTTAATCAGATACTTCTTTTTATTTGGCTTTCATTCGTAGCTTCTAATCTTCACATTTGGCACATGGAAGACACATCTACAGTGCAAAAGAGGCACATTTTATGGCTTCTTTCTGAACAGTTTTGCAGGGGCACAGTTAAAGAGCTGAGAGAACAAAAGCACTCTGAATTGATGGAGGTGGATTTGTTGTAACGCCAATTCTTGGTTCAGCCATTAAACTTGAGCTTAAAGTCAATGCCTCTTCCTTCTCCCCTGCCCCCATCCCCCATGTAAGGCCAATTCGGCCTTAACCTTGTTTTAAAAGGGTTAAAAGCATTCCATCCATCCCAGAACAAGTAGGTTAATTTCACCGAGGAATAATTTTTCAGTGTTTTGTGTGGGTCAGTTTGCGTGGTGTGCTGAGTCAGCAAAACCCTTAAATGGAGAATAAAATGAGGTTTTAAACAAAACAAAACAAAAAAACTGGTAAGAGTGTAGAACTTTCTATCTGCTTTCATTCGCCACCTCTGCATTGAACAGCACAGCCTCTTAGAGGTGGCAAGGTGACAAAGGCCTTGGAGGATAGCAAAGAAAAGCCCAGCTTGCCATTCTTAGCTTTGGACTCCATGCCTTTGAACACACTGTCACAAAAAACTAAAAAGAAAAGAAGGTCATTAGAGATTCTGCCCCCTTCTTCCTGTGTTTCCTTTTGATTATTTAACTGAATCTATCCAAGTAAAGCTGATCCAGGGAGATCTCCGCTCGCCGGCTCACCTGCATCCTCGCCCTCTGCACCGTATCGCTGTTGTGGTTGGCTGCGCCTCGTCCGCAAAGCCGCCCCGAGAACGGCTGGGTTTGGCCGCGCTCAGGCCTCCCGGCTTCCGTCACCGCAGGGAAGCGGCCCCTCCGACGCCCCGTAGAGCGCCGTCAGCTGCCGGTCCGTCCGGAAGTCTAAGTTCTGCTCGGAGTCTGACGTGGCCGACTTCGGGGAGCTCCGCGACCCGTCCGTAACGAACCACTCCCCTCGAAAATGTAAGTGTGCAGACGGTCGAAGGGCGGGGCCTGCCGGTCCAAGGCGTCCTCATAGATGTTGGCCGGCTCGTAGCCGTGGAGGTGCTGTGGACGGACGTCTGAGGTAGCAGGAGAGGCTCTCGGTCTCGGGCCGCGTGGCCGGCCGCGTCTTGGGGGCGCCGCCTGCCTGCGCCTCCCTGGGCTTCCACGTGGCTGCAGTGTCGGTGGCCGCGGTGTCGAAGGCCTCGGTGTCCTCCTCGCCGCCGCCCTCGTCGTTGATTTCTCGGTGGATCTAAGTAGTTTCTTAAAGGGCCCGGTACATGTAGGTCCTGAATTCATGCTAGTTCTCTTCCCCTTTGTTTTTTTTAACCTTTTTTTTTTTTTTTTTAGATAAGGTACTTGTTGTTATCCATTTTAAATATAGCAGTGTGTACGTGTCAATCCCAAACTCCCACTCTGTCCCTCCCCCCACCCATCCCGCCTGGTAACCAGTCTGTTTTTGTTTGGGAAACAAGTTCATTTGTAGCACTTATTTTTTTTTTTAGATTCTGCGTATAAGCAATGTCATATATTTGTTTTTGTCTGACTTACTTCACTTAGTGTAATAACCTCGAGGTCCCTTCATCAACAGATGAATGGGCAAAGATGTGTACATATATACAAAGGAATATTACTCCGCCTTAAAAAGAATGAACTAATGCCATTTGCAGCAACGTGGATGGACCTGGAGATTCTTTTCCACTTTGGATAATGGTTAAGAAAGGAATCTTTTAAAAGATCACTTCTGCTAATTCTGTGGCCATAACAGTTTTGTCATGCTGGGTAATAGAAACCTCTAAGTAAAGCACTTCCTTGGCTCTTTACAACAAACCGGTTAAATTGGCAGAGTGTAATTCCTAATTTAGAAGAGAAAGAAGAAGGAAGACCTAGTAGAAATAAGTTGTCTGAATGCACACAGTTAAATAGCAGTGAAGGTGGTAGGGGTCAAAATTTCTACCCAGGGATTCTGACTCCTGTTATGGGTTGAATTGGGTCTTCCCCCAAAGTTTTGTTGAAGTCTACCGCCAGGACTTCAGGCTGTGACTCTCTCAAGAAATAGGGTGGTTGAAGATGTAATTGGTTAAGACGAAGTCATACTATAGTAGGATGAGCCTTCAACCCGGCGTGACTGGTGTCCTCAAAAAGAGGGTAGAGACACACAAGGACATAGTGTCTCTGTGACAAGATATTGGAATGATGCATCCTCAAGCAGGGAACTTCAGGGTTGGCAGGAAACACCAGAAGCCAGAAGCACCAAAGATGGAGTTACCCTCTACAGGTTTCAGAGGAAGCAGGGAGCTCTCGACACCTTGATTTCAGAGTTTTGGCCTCCAGAACTGTGTGGTTTTCCAAAGGACATGATATTTAATCCAGAACCTTAAGAAAGAATAAGGATGTTCCAGGTGAAGTAAGTTTAAAGTCAGATTACTGTTTTATTTCTGTTGTTGGAGATGAAGTTGGTAGTGATGGTGGTGTTTGAATAGCAATAAGCTCAACAGGGTTACGTTAAATTATGGAGTGTATTCTAAGGATACATGTGAGAATAAGTAAACAAGGATCTCAGCCATATGACTGAGGCTGGAGAGAACCTAGGCAAAGCCAAATATCCAGGCAGAGGAGGAGCGGGAACCAAGCAAAACTAAGGCCCCTGAGCTTGGACAAGGGAGGTCATTTACAATTCACAGCAGATCTAGGAATCTTGGAAGCAAAACTTCTGAGGTTTCACTCTAGTTTTCTACCATTAATTCAAATCTGCCTCTGTGTCCACTTACTTTTCTGTTAATAATTTGCTAATTTCTCCCCATATTTTCTAGCACAAACTCCAAGAAGGGAATCAGATTGGCTCACCTCATAATCATCATTTACATTTGGGCAGTATTTTTCCCACCAAGCCGTGTCATAGGCTACTGGTCATCCTGTTCCATCTTTCCAAGTCTGTCCCTCAGGAAGAGATAACAGGTGGGACAGTCCTAGGAGAGGCTGTATAGGGACATTTGTAATAACAGTTGTGAAGGGCTTTCCAAAGGACATTTGTAATAACAGTGGTGAAGGGCTTTCCGTGTCTATCTAAGGAATTCTAATTTTATTATTTGGATTGTAATTAAAAGATGCTTTTACACAGGGAAGTGTCATGATTAACTTTGCTTTTTAGGAAGACCTTTTAGAAGAAAAGACAAATGCAGTGAGAGCAGTGGATAAGATGTTAGTGAGAGGCTTTGCAAGGGTCCAAGGTAGTTAAGGGCAGAGGTATAACTAGAACCCAGGGTTTTTCTACCTTCTGCTCCTTGGTGGTTTCACATAGAAAGCTGACTCAAATATCTTGCACACAGATCACTTGAGATAGTCTGCCTTGATCTTTGCTTTTTATCCAGCTTTATTTAGCAACAGTTCATCAGTAGAAGGGGTGTGTGGACTTAGGGTTCTGGACAGTGATATACCATGCCTCTACACTGGGGGAAAAACCACAAATCATGCTGTTCTACCCATGATTTTAACAGCTTGAGTTATATAAATGCTTTTTGCTTCAGAAAAGCAAAGCGTCAACCAGAACACCTTCCATGAAATGGCACTGTAAAAAGATTAAGGATGGAGAGATCCATTTTGCTTTAGGTAAAAGAAAACCTCACATACTTATTATTGCCATCCTCCTTCTGCTTTACTTTTCTTCTTTTAATTAAGTTACAACTTAGTTTGAGTTCCAAGGATTCTAATCACGTCATTATCAAGCCACTTTAGAGAGGGAGGGAGGTTTGACAGGAGTGTGTCTGAGTCCCCACATACAATAGACACAGAGCAGAAAACAAAGACTAATGTCACTCAGCCATCTTCTGTCTTACATTTCAAACGGTTGTTCTAAACCAAAAAAATATAAATATTCCTGAGCAGTGGGAAAAGCAAAGCAGGCTGTTGTTGTTGTTTGTTTCCACTTTGTATCTCTCAGTGAGTTTCCTAATAGTGCCTTTGACAAGTAATATGCTTTTCCACTTGTGAAAATCCTTAAAAATCAAAATCCTTAAAGAATAGGCAGCTCTCCTCTCCTTTATCAGCTTGCTCTATCACTGCTGCTCCAGGAGATTTTTTGTTTTTATTCCCAAATAAAATCATCTAGGACCACAACTGAAAGGAAGATGTTTTATAATGAGTAATTACACCAAGATCATTTCATTAACCCTTCATTGCCCTCAAATCTGATTTAACCTTCCCCAAAAAGAGCATAATTGGAAATACTGGAAATCTGTCACAGCAAATGACAGAGCTGGTGTGTGATGGAAAAATGCACCTTGAGGGGCACTGCCTGACCTTTTCAAGAAATCAGCAGTCGCAATTATGTACTGGAAACACACTGAGTTTCCAAAGGAGGAAGAGATGGGGATAGCATATTACAGTCCAATGCACTTCTCCATTTACATGGAACATGTTGTGTAGTTCGTAAGAGCAAGTCAGGTGGAAAGCCTGGATTCAGATTTTGCAAGTTGTCTATGCCATTCCAAGTTCTCCTGTGATAATGGAGGTTATGCTAGTTACTAATCCGTAAAGGATTGTGAAGATGTGATGCAGTAGTGTACATAAAACTCTAAGCAAAGGGGTTGGCACATGGTAGACCCCTAAGAAACATTAGCTTTTCAAGGTAAGATAGATAAGCCACTTCCCTTGAACTAAAGGAATTGGTCATCTAATGTAAAACATGAAGATTCTGGGAGATAATACTGGTTTTGATTAATTTGGTTAGTTGATTTTGATTCCAGGTAAATTTGGAAACAATTATTTCCTCAATCACTGTTCATTTGGTTGTAATATTACAGAACTATTCCTAGCCTCTGTTGTCCTCTGAAGTAGGAATACATTATTATTATTGTCCATTGCATGTTGGGACATGAGTAAAAGAGATGATGCTTGTCTCATTCAATTTTAGAATTCATCAACCATGGAAAGAAGTTTAGCATATTGGGAAAACCTGTTCATAGTAGTCAGATAGATTTTGGTCTAACATATTATTTGTTTAGTGATATTAACGTATGTACTTTCTATTTGTCTTTTTTTAATCCATTGTCAGATGGGTTTTTTAAATTTTTATTTATTTTTATTTTTTGGCTGCTCTGTGCGGCATGCAGGATCTAGTTCCCCGAGTGGGGATCTAACCTGCACCCCCTGTGGTGGAAGCGCAGTCTTAACCACTGGACCACCATGGACCACCAGGGAAGTCCCTGTCTCACTTTTTTTTTTTTTTTCCCCGGTACGCGGGCCTCTCACTGTTGTGGCCTTTCCTGTTGTGGAGCACAGGCTCTGGACGCACAGGCTCAGCGGCCATGGGACCTAGCTGCTCTGTGGCATGTGGGATCCTCCTGGACCGGGGCACGAACCCGTGTCCCCTGCATCGGCAGGCGGACTCTCAACCACTGCGCCACCAGGGAAGCCCCCCGTCTCACTTTCTTCATTCTTTCCTACAACAGTTATTAATGTGCTGAGTACCTAATGGTGATTTTTTTTCGTTCCATTATTCCTGCTTTTTAGTTGGAATTTTACTATGAGGAAGAGCTGTTCTTTCTTCCTTATTTATTTATTCATTTATTTACTTACATCAGTATGGATTCATGTATCTTTAGTTTATTCTGTGGGTTATAATCCTTTACTACTATTATTTATTTTGTTGCTCAGATTGTCCAAGAGTTGGCCTTTGGGAGTACATCCTTAGCCCCTGTACTATTTGAACATGATCCTATCTTCTTTTGAACCTTAATTTACTTTCTGGCACCACAAAGAATTATCCCAAGCTCTGTTTGTATTTTCTGCCCCAGCCTTGGAATCAGCTATTTCTCCAAGGAGCCCTGGTTCCTTTTATTGAAGAATGGAATTTAGAAGTCAAGATCTGGATGGAAGGTGTGCTAATTGCTATCACAACATCATTGCTTCTAGGTCCTCTCAGACAGGGCTAGGAAATTCTACCTATAAATTCCTACATTCACAGATCTACATTTTTATATCTATCCGTCTATATATATATCTAGAAAAACACAAATTCATGCTGATTCCTGTTGTTCTCTAAATTAGGAATTCTAATCCAGTACCACAGAGTTCAATCTAACATTCCTCCTTTCCTTATTCATAACTCCTTTTTCCAACAATGAGAAATGTGACTCTCGTTACTTACAATATATTTACTTATTTGTTCACTCTTTGTATGTGCACAAAGTTGTTTCAGAATTGCTTAACCATACTCCTGTGAAAACCAAACTTACGAAATGGAGGACCACGAAATAGAGGACAATACCTGTGGATAGTTCTTTTTGTCTTTTTGCCTTACAAAACATATAAACAAAAAGTTATATTCCAGTTATTTAAATTAGTTATTTTCTTCCCTCACTGATTTCAGTTGACTTATATCACTTATTGGTACTACAGTTGGATTCATTTGTTTCTATTCCCTTTTGGATTCCCCCAGCAATTCAGTTGATTTCATTGATTCATTCATTCTTTCATTTTAGGTAGAGTCTAAAGGTCAGAACTGTAACAAAAGCTATCCTCAGAGAAGTGTTCTCCTCCCTCATCTTATTATCTCATTCCCATTCTCACAGTCTTTTCACCCCAATCCCACTTTCCCCCTTTAAGTAACCAGTCTCATTCATTTCTAGTTTATCCTTCCCATATTTTTGCACAAATAACCAGACATATATAGTTTCTTATATCCCTTTTTTTTCCTTATATAAAAGTAGCAAACTGTAGACACTTGTATGTGCTTTTTTGTTTTCACTTAACAATATATCCAAGAAACTTCCCCGTATCACTTTATAGAGATCTTTCTCATTCTTTTTGGTAGCTGCATAGTTCTATATTGTGAGGATATACCATAGTTTATTCAGTCCCTCTTCTATGCATGGGCATTGGGGATATTTCCAATATTTTGCCTTTAATAAAGAATGCTGCAATTAATAACCTTGTGCAGATGTATATTTGTATGTTGAAGGTATTATATGTTTATAGTTTCTGGTGCATAGTAAATGTTAGTTACCAATCCTTCCAAGCATGAGAGGGCCTGAGCTACGTTCTAGGAGGTTATTATTGGCTGTTCATATCCGGTGTATAAAGAGGAAAAAAAGAAGTGTCCCAGGTTGAGGAAGCTTGGAAAACAGGAGACAGTACAAAAGACAAAATCTACTGGGGAGAAAGAGGAGAGTTAAACTTAATGTGACATAAAGAATCTGCAAATCTAGTTGAACCAAGGTGTTTGGGAAGAAGAAAATCAGAAGAAAGAGTCTGAGGCCACAGTGAGTGGAATCCTTTACAGGGAATGGAGAGCAAAGTATTGTTAAAGCCACAAAGGAAGTAAATGACTCATTGCAAAAGGCCTGGCAAGTGTGCTCTTTTTGGGGAGAAAAAAAATTCTCCAAGCTATTATTGATGGAAATGTAATAGAGGCTACAGGAAGTGAAATGACGATTTGTTCTCTTTCTGACATTTCTCGTAAATGAATCTAGGGCTTCCTGACCCACGTCCCTCCATTTGAGAATTCTCCCCTAAGACAATTCTCCAATTTTTATAACTTCAAATTGATGCATATTTTAAAAAATTAATTTCTGGCTCTGTGACTGTTCTTTTATCTTTATCCTGGTTTGCCTTAAGCCAAAAAGATATTACAAAGGAAAAGAGAAAATTGTTGAAGTTCTCATTTCTCCCACTAGGTGAAAGAGGTGTTTGAGGCACCAATAAATACATTCATCCTTATTGTCCAAATTCTAAAATAATTGAAAGAACAGTGTAGACATCAGAGAGATAGAAGGCAAAACAGCAGCTTTCATACAAACAAAACAAAAAACGAAGTAAACAAAAAAAATCAGATTGGAGAATGTGATTTAATATTTGTGATACAATGATCTTGTTAATGCTACGTCTGCATCACAGGAGAAACAGGAAAATCAAAGGCTTCCCTTGTGGGGGGGGTCTGTCTAGCAGAAAATAGAAGCTCCCTGCCAACAGGTTCAGTCTGAAAGTGGAAAGCAGGAGGGGTGGAACTGGGCACATTCAAGTACACTTTCCAAATTCATCCATCAAATAAGTTATTTCTGTTTCCATGTGCAGACTGATTAAAGATGAGGGAAGAGGCTAGGGCCCCCCTCTATGCATAAATTAATAGTGAGGAATGGTTGTTCTTCTCTAATACTGCAGATGCATCCACACCACTGGAAAATAACTCCCAATATACACACTTGCAAAGGTGAGATAGCAGAGCTACTTTTATACTCCCGGTGCATTTTTCACAGCCACACTTTTGCCTTCTGATGTGGCCATATGTTAAGACTCTGGGTTTTATTATATATATTTTGGTGGATCAGCGCCCTGCTGGGCCCTGACCTTAGAGGAATGCTTGGTGGCAAAGCCCTTAGCAAGGGTCCTGAGGCTCCTAATCGATGATAATTAAATGCTCCAGACTCCTACTGCTTTTGTCTCTTATTTAGGGGGTTTTTATTTCTTTAAAAATTTTTTTTTAAAAGTCTGATGCTGCTTTTACATCTTGAACTAATTATTCTTCCAAAGCTCCTTGATTTGTTTGTCTCATGCAGGGAGAGATAGGTACGAGAGTTAATTAAATATCCTCTCATCAGACAGCTGATGAAATCTTCAGTGCCCCTGGTTCTGGTGTGTGTGTGTGGCTGTATGTGTTTATGTTCTTAACTTACTCTTCTGTGAGGAGACTGAAAGGCAGTATCGGTCTCCTTATTTATTCTAGTAGCTGGGTGGACTTTGCTTTGGAAAAGATCAGACTACCGCGTCACAGAAGCAAGGTAGCAGCAGGAGTCTAAGTGGGTTATTTAGCTGACAGTGCTCGTAAGTAATTAGGGCTGTGTCATAGCCAAAACCTCTTTCCTTGGCTCTGCACTAGATACTGAACCCCCAGATCTATTTCATTGTGTCCTTTGTGCTGATAGGGATGGACACAGCCCATTGCCTGTAAGGATATAGGAGGCTGTTGGAGAGAATTGTGTTACTACGAGAAGAACAAGATTATTACAAGAGCAGATATCTGGGTGAGGGACAGGGAGTGAGTGATTGGGATACTGGCAGGGCTTAAATGTCATCTGGGAAGAGAGAGCACTTTTTTTTTTCAACTTTATGTGCAACAAAGAATCATTTCTAGGCTTTTTATATCTGTGGTCACAGATACTGTTTCTTTTAGTTAGTTTGTTTATTTTAAAATGAATACATATGTTGTCTTTGGGTAGAGGATAGGTGAGAGGAAGAAATATCAGATATAAGAGTCTTTGAAATTTATCTCTAATACTATTTAAGAGACAAGCTGGTTTCTGGGAAGTTAAGTCATGGTTTATCACAGATAGCCAGAAGATATATATAAGCTGTGTGCATTTATTATTTTTTTTTAACAGAAGGAAATAATCTCTTTATTTTAAATAAATTTATTTATTTTATTTATTTATTTTTGGCTGCATTGGGTCTTCATTGCTGTGCGCGGGCTTTCTCTAGTTGTGGTGAGCGGGGGCTACTCTTCCTTGCGTTGTGGTGCGCAGGCTTCTCATTGTGATGGCTTCTCTTGTTGTGGAGCACGGGCTCTAGGCACACGGGCTTCTGTAGTTGTGGCTCGCAGGCTATAGAGCGCAGGCTCAGTAGTTGTGGCACACGGGCTCAGTTGCTCTGCAGCATGTGGGATCTTCCTGGACCAGGGCTGGAACCCATGACCCCTGCATTGGCAGGTGGATTTTTTTTTTTTTGATACACAGGTTTTTTTGGGGTTTTTTTTTGTTTTTGTTTTTTTTTGCAGTACGTGGGCCTCTCACTGTTGTGGCCTCTCCCATTGCGGAGCACAGGCTCCGCACGCGCAGGCTCAGCGGCCATGGCTTACGGGCCCAGCCGCTCCGCGGCATGTGGGATCTTCCCGGACCGGGGCATGAACCCGTGTCCCCTGCATCAGCAGGCGGACTCTCAACCACTGCGCCACCAGGGAAGCCCCTAGATACACAGTTTTTAATCATAATTTTTACCCTTTTAACAGGATAGCATGAGTATAAATGCTTCAGAAACATCATTTTAGTAGATTTACAATAGGCTCATATGCTATAAATTATTTAACCATTTCCCCTTTGGTGAGTATTTCTTTCTTTTTTTTTAATTTATTTTTTTATATAGCAGGTTCTTATTAGTTATCCATTTTATACATATCAGTGTATACATGTCAATCCCAATCTCCCAGTTCATCCCACCACAGAAGGATATAATTTCTTAAAATAAGTTATTTATTTCGCATTTTGAAATATCCAGAAAAAGTGCCACACATTTCTTCATTTGAATAATGAGGAAGATTTTTTTTCCACATAATAAAAAAAATAACGAAATCCTTGGAAGGGGCATGGCTGCCTTGTCTGGCGTCGCATCCCTAATTCATGCAAAGGTATTTTGGGTTCATCATCCACATGTCTTGAAAAATATCTACCTATACTTCCTCTCAAGGAGCATATTTCGGGGGACTTCCCTGGTGGCGCAGTGCTTGCGAATCCGCCTGCCAATGCAGGGGACACGGGTTTGATCCTTGGTCTAGGAAGATCCCACATGCTACAGAGCAACTAAGCCCGTGTGCCGCAACTACTGAGCCCCACATGCTGCAACTACTGAAGCCTGTGTGCCTAGAGCCTGTGCACTGCAACAAAGAATAGCCCCCGCTCACCGTAGCTAGAGAAAGCCTTTGTGCAGTAACAAAGGCCCAATGCAACCAAAGATAGATAGATAAATAAATAAATAAATAAGGAGCATATTTCTCTAAAACCAGATTTCAGACCTTTCATCAATTAACTAAAAGACCACTAGCATCACAGAGTTTTCCATATTCATTGCAGCTACAAGCCATCTTTTCTTGAACTCCTTTACTCTGTGGCCTCACCTCATTTATAATACTTTTCAGACATTGTCTTTAATAGCTATTTTGTTCTGCTCCCTATTTCTTTAGTACGTATATTTCTTACAAGACGGGACTGTGTCTTAAGTGGGCTGATGTATGAAGTCAGCATTCATTCAACAAGGCCCTGATCTAATGGAACTTATTTCTAATTGGAGATGGGGGTAGGGAAGATAGAAAAATTAACAAGTACATAACTGTATGAACACACAGTAATAATTTCTGAAAAAAATAAAACAGTAAGATGGTATAGAGTGAGCTGAGGAGGGGGGTTCTGTGCAAGCAGAAGTAGGCAGTAGGTAGGTTGAATAGTCAGGGAAGACCTCTCTGTTCTGCAAACTGAAAAGAAGCCTGAATGAAAAGACAGGACAGAAGATGCCAGTATCTGGGATCAGGTGGTTTTAGGGAAAAGAAATAGAATGAGCAAGACCCTTAGACAGTCATGAGCTTGGAATGCACAGCAAAGGGGAAAAAAAGCTGGTGTGTGTAGAAGGAGAGTGGAAAATGGAAGAAGTTGCAGGTGAAGTTGCAAGGGCCATCAGGATCAAATCCTGTAAGATCTTGTGGGCTCTGAAAAGGAGGATCTTAGGCCCAAGGGTTAAACAGACTGATTTTCATTATTAGAGATAATTCTAGATGCCGTGTAGGTCAGGACTGTGAGGGAGCCACAAAACAGGAGGAAGACCAGTTAGGAGGATAAAGCATTAGTCCAGGTGAGAATGGATGGGGCTTGGACTGGGGTGGACTGTAGCATTTAGTGCTGAGCTTTGTTGAGCAATAATAAGTTTATGGGTGATTAAATAAATGAATTGAAAAGGATGATTTTCCTGGAGTGAGAATATCTCCGTTTTGGAAACCTCCTTTCAAAAATCAGAAAAATCTGAGGCAATCCTAACTCAAACCCTTACCCTAACCCTAACCCAAACCCTAATCCTAATACAAACTAAAGGGATTATACTGGGAAAAGCCTTATTCTCCTTTGGACATTTTGATATAGGTTTGATAAAATTGTACATTTTTAGAGATGGACCAAAGACTCGAATTTATTAGAGCAGAAAGCACAAACTCGGCGTCTAAACTAGTACTCCCCCAATAAGGGGCTCTCCTCTCTTTTTGTCTGAGCAGAACTGAATCAGCTATTGGGAATCTAGGCATATGCAGTGCTAAATAAATTAGGCCAAAAATTATAGGAATCGAGAGAATTTATGTCTCATTATCCTATAGTGCCCCTAATTATATCAGTTGTAGACCCTTGAAATACCCACCTCAGTACTCTAGGAGGATTCTGTTAATCCTGTTTCCTTGAAATTTTGTGCCCCCTTGAAAATCATTTCTCTGTTTGCTCATGAATTTTGCCTCCACAAATCAAGTGAAACATTCAGAAAAGCATAGATGGAGCCTTATATTATCATTATACTCTCAGTGTCTATGAAGTCATGTATGTAGCTAGTGTTCAGTAAATGTTTGGGGTGCTACTAATGTGAAAATCATTCCACCACCCCTAAAATGACCTCTGTACTTTGACATGGGGGTGGGGGGGATTTACCTGATGAAGAAATTCTTACCAGGTAATCTCAAGTCACACCCAGGTGGGTAGTTCTCCCTAGAGGATTATGACAGTGCCCTCCTGCTCAGGAATCTTGACCCTGGCCCATTGATCTTATTTACATTGAGGGTTTTTCTAATTTTTTTTTTTTGTTTATTTATTTTTGGCTGTGTTGGGTCTTCATTTCTGTGCGAGGGCTTTCTTTAGTTGCGGCGAGCTGGGGCCACTCTTCATCGCGGTGCGCGGGCCTCTCACTGTAGCTGCCTCTCTTGTTGCGGAGCACAGGCTCCAGACACGCAAGCTCAGTAGTTGTGGCTCATGGGCCCAGTTGCCCCGTGGCATGTGGGATCTTCCCAGACCAGGGCTCGAACCCGTGTCCACTTCATTGGCAGGCAGACTCTCAACCACTGCACCACCAGGGAAACCCCTACATTGAGGTTTTTGACAATCCCTTCTCTGTCCAAGGGCAGTGACAAGCTGGTATGCTAATTGCTGGTTCTTTCTTGTGCCTGCAGTACTCTTCAATCTTAAGAAAAAAGATGCCATGTCAATAAAATACATTTTTATTTCTTTTGCATTATCCAGTGAGAATAAGATGAGCTAAGCCACTTAACTGCCTTGAGGCTGTGGCATTTTGCGGCTCTGACCACTCCCTTAGCCTGAACTAAATGTGCAGTGACCTTAAGGTGAAGATTTTCATTGGCCCTTCCTAAATCCCTAACACTCCATTCCTCCAGCATCTTAAATGTTTGCTTTGTGAATAGAAATGTCAGAAGGTTTATTTATAAATTTGTATCCCTAAAGTGACCCAGCAGAAAAATTTAGGCCAAAAAAAATTTATTTATTAAGGAATGGTTCATAAGCTCTGAATTAGCTGGAGGGGTGTGGGTAAAAGTAAAAGATGATCATGGTTTCCTAAAAGGTATTGCCCTCCACCCTCTGTGTCACCTTGTCAGACGTGCTGGCCCCTGCTTTGAGCTGGAGGATGAGCTGCCCGTTACTCTGCTTTGGGACAGTTTGATGAGAGTCAGCACAGGGATGGAGATTTTTAAACATGTTTTATTAATGTGTCCCTTGACTGTTCATTTGCTAAGGGTTTACAAATGCTTTGTCAATTATTAATGGTCTTGATACCTAGCTTTAAGAAAAAAAAATCCTTAAAGTTGGGAAGGATATGGGCATTGAATAATTCACACCCAGTGCCACTTCTACTAAACTAATGCCATTTAACAGGTAAGGCCAGAGTAATCTGGATTAAATTTGTTTATCTCTGGGTTTGTTACCTTTCCATTTCTCTAAATAGGGACTGTACCTTCAAAAACAAGGCATGTCATCTAGTTGTTAAAATTGGAACCTGGGAGCCAGGACTTTAATGGTTTCAAGCTTATGTTTCTCCTGACCTTGGGTAACAGTTGGAAAGTCATTTAATAGGTCTCTCTTCTTGACATTTTCAAATTTCTCTGGCTTTATTCTGCTACTTATTTCTAGATGAATTATTGAAGATGAATTTAACCAGCCACCATTAGTTTGCACTTTTCTCACTCTTCACATACCACTTTTGGCCTGTTTTTTTTTCTCCTTGCAAAGATTGAAAGCATGACTAGTTCCACATTCTCTCAGTAGAGGCTTTTTCTGATTTCGCACTTCTTCACACTTCCATTTTGTTGCTTTTAACCAAATGCAGTCAGAAATCAAAGGGCATTTTGCATTCCGTGTGTGTGTGCGTGTGTGTGTGTGTGTGTGTAAATGTATGGATTTTTCAAGGTCAAGAAGCACAATGCGTTTTCAGGTACATGATCTTCAAGATAGTAGGCATTTAGAGTGGGAAAGTAGGATGAGCATCCTGCAGTGAATCAAGATGAAACCTCTTGGTCAGAGCCACTTCTGAGTTGTGGATATAAGCCTGGGAAAACTAACTTGGCTATAGAACTTGGTCTAGGCAAGCACGTCTGGGAAGCCGTGCTTATTTTTGTAAATAAAGTTTTATTGGAACACATTCAAGCCTATTTGTTTACATATTGTTTTTGGCTGCTTTCATAATATATTTCCAGATGGATAGTTGCAACAGAAGTCATGTGACCAGCAAAACTGAATATATATATTCTCTTGATTTTTATGGAAAAAGTTTGCTGACTTCTGCTATAAATTACTCTGCAAAAATAGAGCATGTAAAATGCCCTGTATTGTGTGTAGGGGTAGTTGTGCTGAGAAAGAGGTAAGTAGTAGTTTTCTTGTGCTGAGAAAGGGGTAAGTGGTAGTTTTCTATCCCTAATCCCCTGTATGCCTTTCTAATACGTGCTTCTGTGACCCTTAAACAATGTTTGCTTTATAGTCAAATAAAGACATTACAATGGCTCAACCATGTTTGATTCCACTGTAGTTCTCTACTTTCTGTATCTGGACATCTTTTAATTAGTGAGTATGTTGAAAGATGACAATGGTAAGACAATATGGGATCTTTCAGAAGCCTATAAGAATCACAATGGAAATAATAATAGCAATAATAAAAAAACACCTACAAAATTACCTGTGTGCTGGGCTCTATCCTAAATGCTTTAACATAAAATAAATTGTTCAAAACTTAAAATAACATTATGAGTGGTTACTTTTATTATCATCACCGCCATTTTATAGATATAGACAGAGGGGTTAAGTAATGAGTCCAAGCTCAAGAAGCCAGTGAGAGACAGAGCTGGGATTTTTTTTTTTTATTTTTATAAATTTATTATTTATTTTATTTTCAGTTGTGTTGAGTCTTCATTGCTGCACGCAGGCTTTCTCTAGTTGCAGCGAGCAGGGGCTGCTCTTTGTTGCAGTGCGTGGGCTTCTCATTGTGGTGACTTCTCTTGTTGCGGAGCATGGGCTCTAGGTGCACGGGCTACAGTAGTTGTGACACGTGGGCTCAGTAGTTGTGGCTCGCGGGCTCTAGAGCGCAGGCTCAGTAGTTGTGGCACATGGGCTTAGTTGCTCCGCGGCATGTGGGATCTTCCCGGACCAGGGCTCGAACCCGTGTCCCCTGCATTGGCAGGCGGACTCTCAACCACGGTGTCACCAGGGAAGCCCCAGAGCTGGGATTTAAATCCAGGTAGTCTGCCTCCGAAGGTTCTGTTCATATCCCCTATAAAATGTACTTAAGCGTTTGAAGTCTATGATATCCAGAAGTGTCACGAAATAGTATGTTCTAATGATGGACATGTTGTAGCTAATAGGAAGTAGAACATACCAAATGAGAATTACCATGCTAAACTATCTTTATGTCAATAGTAGAATTAACCCCCAAACTCTACCAACTATCTAAACTAATGATTTAAAAGGTATATCTAGAGTTCACAGCTCTGAATTATAAAAATCAGCTGCTTACTTGGCAAAGAGTGAAGCCTTGGCTAATAGAAGGTTTCTAAGAAGAAAAACAAAGCCTTAAAATAGGGAACATGCTGAATGTTTTTTATCAAATTCCCTTAATACAGTTGGGTAGAAGGAAATATATATGGACAGATGACTAAATGGCTGATTAGTTATGTGACATAAGATGGAGAAGGCTGTCCTGGAAATTTACAAGCATATCCCAAATCAAGGCATCGGGCTAGTTCATGACTTGGTTCTTGCAGTATTCTTGTCCAGTCTCTTTTTTTCTAGTCTTATTTACATTGAAACAAATGATGTACATGCATCATTTTCCCTGAAGCCCTCTCAGAAATGTCTGTCACAAAGCAGTTGCCAAACTTTTCTTTCCAGTCTCTGATTTTAATTGGTTCACCTCTTGTCACTGAGAAATCACTTTGCTTGGAATTTTCAAGATACCTTTTATTCAGCTCACACAAATACATTAATGTGTTTTGTGCTATGGTGGCAACATAAAATAAAACTTTTTTCTTGCTGTTCTGAAATTACCAGCTTAGTACTGAGAATAATGATGTGCCTTTAAAATGCCTGCAGTTGAAAAAGGAAATGCTTTCTGAATGAATTGAATTCTTATTTGTTTTTACTCCTGTGATCTTTAGCGTCCCCCACTCCCATGTCATCACTGAATTATAAAAGCGTCAGAAATAATTCCCTAAGTACTGTTCCAGGCCCCTTCCTGCATTCAGAAAGCACTTCATGTAAACTGTTTTGGAGAGATCCATTCATTCTTTCAGTAGTTATTGAATGCATACTGTGCACCAAAAACCTTCTCCAGCCCAGGTGACACAAAGATGAAAAGACAGTGCCTCTTCCCTTGATGAGCTCTCTGTCTGGAAGAGAAGACATATACAAAGAAAACAAAGACAGACGGTACATTATGATGAGTACTTGCCTAGATACTAGCTGGGGAAACTCTCAGAGGACACAGTAGTCTATCTTGCCTTAGGGAGGGAGAAGCACCTTCACCAGGGAGCTGATATTTAAAGATGCCCAAGTAAGGCCACTCACAAGTCTCTTTTAATTTAAAATGATAGATTTAAAATCAAATGAGGAAATAGTTAAAATTATTTTTAAATTTTAAAAATTAAAAATATACATTCAAGAAAAGGTTGGCTAAATTAATGACATCTACATCCTTGACGTTCACTGGAGAGTAGGCCCCATAATGAAGCAGATTCATTTTCACTAGCAAAGGACTTACATCTTTTTTAAAAAAAAGTTACTTTGAAATCAGGGTTTTGTCCCAAATTAACTTTATATTCTCTCTCTCACATGGACTCTGAAAGATGTGAATTGGATCTCAGCTGTCCAGTCTGTTTATCCCTGGATTCACAACTCTTCTTTATTACTACAGCTTTAAAAAACAATCCTGATATCTGGTAAGGCAAGAACGCTCCCCACTTCTTCAGAAGTTCCGGGCTCTTCTTGGCCCTTTGTTCTTCCAAATGAATTTCATGATCGTATTACGTTGTCCATATCAATTCCATAAAATACTTTGGGGAATTGGATTGAATGCATAGGTAAACTTAGTTAGAATTTATGCTATCACAGTCTTCTCCATGAAAATGATATACATTTCCATTCATTTAGATCTTTTAAAATATCTCTTAATACAATTTGTACTTCTCTTCCTTCTTCTTTTCTCTTGCTGTCTCCTCTGTAGAATTCTCAAAGTAACCTCAAGACACCAGAGATATTGCAACCACATCAACACACCTGTTCTCCCAGGGCCCAGATTTCTAAAAATGTCTAAATCCAGTTTAAGTTCAATGCCTTATTATTTTCCTCTGAAGCCTTTGCTGGTAAATTTTATCCCACTGTGATCACTTTCTTGCTCTTTTTCCCTTCCACACATATTTTTGCTGGACTTCAGTCAGCAATTGTAATAAGGCCTTTTCACTGGTCTTTGGTTGTGTGTTCTTTTGTTTTTTCCTCCTCATAAGAGCCTATGACTGCTCTACTTTGTCATTCCTCCACTGGATTTAGTAAAGGGCTTGACATGAGTTAGGCTGGCATTCAAAATTGTTTATTAAAGGAACAAAAAGCTTCAGCAAATGGTTCTTTTATCCAGAGTCTTTCATTTTTAGAGTCAGCCCCACTTGGTGATGGATCATGAGAAAAGAAAGCTTTCCCCTTGTCACTTTACTTCTTTCAGACTTCTCAACATGGCTTTCTTCACACTGAAGAAAAATAATGTATCACTTAGTATCAAACTATTTGCTTTTCAAATTGAATATCTTAGAATAATAAATCATAAGAGAAAGGCCATGAATCAAAAATGCCACCTGAACACATCCTGTGTTTTTTTTTCCTCAGTACAGCCCAAAGTGCCTGCTCCGTTAGAATGAATCGTCAGATAATCAACACAAAAGGCCTCATTTCAGTTCATTATTCACAGCGAAAGGCTGGCTTTGAGCCCTGATACACTTCAGAACTTTGGTTTACAGAGATAATAAAAACATTCAGAGATACGTGACGCCAACCTGAGTGTTTCCATCTCTGTATACACGGCATGAGTCCTAAGCGGGCCTTAGCCTCGAGGGGCAGCCTTCTCCTCAGCACACACCCTGTAAACAGCCTCCTTCCCTGGCAGTGTTTCCTGACCATGGTCATCCTGAGCCTTGGTTAAGCGGCAGCGCTCCCCACTCAGATGTTCTTTATTCACCCCTCTGTCAGGCCAAATAAACACTTTTTTAAAGATCCCAATTCCACTCTGAATAAAGGGGGCAGATTTATTTGGTCATATATTCATTTGGCAAACATTATTGAAGGTCCACTGTGTCTGGGACAGTGTGCTTGGTGTGGAGGGAAGAGGGGCGGACCAGACCAGATGTTCCCACAACTTATACTGAAGATGAAAAGTAAGAGGAAGGATATCTTTATGCGCATAGATGGTAAAATGCAGACACAAGAGATGTCACAAAGCAGTACAGAGGGTTGCTGCCTGAACAGACCCTCAGAGCAGTATGTACTCAGAGGGTAACAAAAAGTGGAGAATAGGTTGGTGTTATTCGGGGTTGGGGTTGGGGAATGGGATTGATTGTAAAGGATGGAAATGTTCTATATCTTGATTGTAGTGGTGGTTACATGACAGTATACATTAGTCAAGTCTTAGATTTGTATGCTTAAAATAGGTTAATTTTATTGGATGTAAATTACACTTCAATAAAGCGAATTAAACATTAAAAAAAAGTGCTCTGAAAGCAAGGGGTTGGGAAGAAGGGCATTGTCTTCGTAGACAGGAGACCTCTATTCTATTACCTGCATATGTAACAACGTTCTTCAAGGCTTTGAGATCAAGACTGCTGCCATCCCATCAGAGTCAGAAGTCTACTGGCCTTTAAGCCCGGTGTCCATTCACATCAAAGTGACTGCAGAAATAGCGTGCACCATCCCCTCCTCCCTGTTTTTATAAGATATTCTCATTAACCCTCTTCCCAGTGATCATCTCCATATTTCTCTGAAGCCCTCCCCCATCCTGTCCTCCAGCAAACCTCCCAAACTCTCCCTCTGTGAAATTGCAGCTCATTGACCAACAAACTCTTCTCAATTTTTAAACTTTTCTCATTACTTCAGCTGACACCTGCCAATCTTTTGAGGGTCCTACTTCCTTTGTACCCTCTGAGGTGGTGGCTGTTTATTTTCTCAAATCTCCTATCTTCAAACTAGAGATGGATCTAGAGTCATCCTTGCTACCTGTTGCTGCTTTCAGATCATTATCCTACCAGTATAATTTTAACGGCCTATCCCTTTGAGGCCCATGACATTCAGTTATGTCATCCTCTTCTGCTCTCCACTATTATCATTTATCATGCCTCAGATAACTCCTTGCCATTCATCAAAAACTTTGGTACCCTATTCCAAGGGCTGCTCTCAGTTGGAACAACATTAACATCCATTTCCCTGACTCATCCAAACATGCCTCTCACTTCCTCACCTCATTTCCAAGGACATTCTCCCCCCTGCCTTGGCTCTTTCATTATTGATAACTGCTCCACCTCCCAAACTTCAGTTTAAACATCTCTTGTCAACCACAGCCTTTTTCGTTATCCAGGTTGCTTCTTTTGTAACTATCACTACCACTCACTTTGAAAAATTATCTTTCTGGTTTAGTCTTAGAAAGATTTCTAGTTTCCTTCTACTGTCTAGGCTTCCCCTCTTCCTCGGTAATGGAAAACTTGTATGTTGTCTTGGTACATGGACATCTGGAGGAAATACCAAATTTAATCTTATTCTCTGACCAACCAACAGTCCCAAGAGGGGGTGGGCTGAATTTCTTTACCTTGATATGGAAAATGCCAGGAGTGGCCAGGCTGGGAAATCTTAGGATCTGAATTAAGATGTTGGAGAGTGAGCAGCAAACACCCAGTGTTCTCTTAGCACAATCTCAATCAGTCTAATATCAGGAGATATCCCAGCCCCTGCAGATGTCCTGGGAGTTCCAGACAGAGGATCCAGGATCATCCCTGTCTATATTTGATCTGGAGTGAACAACCACTGTGTAGTGGAAAAGTGCAGCCAGGACTTGGAAAGATGTAGCTGGACCCTTGGAACTACCAGCATGATGGTTAGGTCATTTCCTTAACCTTGAAATAATGGCTCTCCACATTTTGTACCATTGAAATTTTTGGACTCTGTGCATTGGATTATGGTAGAGTTTTCTGAAATCATGCTTTGTTTCCATTACCCTTTTACCCTCTGTAATCTGGTTTTACTCTCTCACTTCATTGAAACTGTTTTTGTCAAGGTAACTGATGTTAACCATAGTGCTAAATTGACTGTACAAATTATTTGTCTTTATTTTACTTGACCTGCATTCAGTATACCTGACCACATCCCCTTTTTTTCTAACACTCTCTTAACTTGGATTCCATGACAACATCCTCTATTTGCTTTTTCCCTTACCTTTAGGGCCATTCTTTCTCAAATTTCTTTGATGTCTTAGCTTCTTCCATCCAACCTCTTAACTACTGAAGCCCTTCAGGGCTCCATCTTAAATCATTCTCTGTGTCTAGACGATCTCATTCACTTCCATGGACTTAAGCAGCATATTGATGTTGATTATTCTCAAATTTATATTTCTACTGTACAGTTCTCTTTTGCATTTTAAGATTGCATATCCAATGGCCATCTGCGCCTGATTTTCTCAAATTTTATTAGAACAAAATTTTGTTATAATCAGTCTTGTTTTCCCACTCTTCCTACGTGACCCCAGAAATAACCCCCATTTCTAAATTTTCCATCTAAGCACTCTCGAAGGGTGCTATATTCAGAAACTAAGGAATCATCCTTGATTCTTTTCTCTCCCATTGCCCTCTCTTTAGTCCATTTTTATTTCCTGTTAATTATGTAAGTTATATTTCAGAGTCATCCGCTTCCTCTATTTCCAAAATTATGCCCTCAGACCACCACCATCTCTTACCTGGACTACTGCAGTCAACTACTACTCACTGGTCTCTCAGTGACTCCCATTTCCCTCCACCTCTTCTCCACATATTGGGAAAAGGGATCCTCTTAGGGGTAAATTAAATAATGTTTTCCTGCACGAAATCCCTCAGTGGCTTCCCTTTTAACTCAGAAGAAAACCCAATTTTTTAATCCATCCTTGCATGATATGGCCTCAGAACCAAACCACTGTCCCCATTTCTCACTGAAAGTTGTCTTGTCTAAGCTCCTCTGACGTGCAAGGCCTTTGTTATCTCAGAACTTTTGAATTTGCTGTTCTTCCTCTGAGATGATTTCCCTCTGTTCTCCTTTCTGTAGGTCTCAGCATAAATGCCACCTCGTCTCAAGGAAGACTTCCTTGATCATCCTAATTAAAATTGATCCCTCCGAGGATTTTTGTACCTCAGCCTTTCATGGGTTTCCTTATTAGCACTTGGTATCATATGGAAATGTTTATATTTGCTTATTTGAGTGCATGGACTTAACTGTTACCTGTCAGTATCCTTAACATTATCACAGTGCCTGGTACATAGTAGACATTCACTATGGGTACATAGACCTTTTCTAAAAAGGAGTTATCAGAAGGAGCATTCATAGAGGAAAAACTTATAATTTTACTTGGCAGTTTCTGGTATATGTTAAGGACTCAATAAATGTTAACTGTTAGCCACCGTTACTGTATTTGTAATTTAAGTCTCACTTATAAATTAATCTAGCTCTTCCCCAGGTGACAGATCCAGCCTCAGCTAAGGTCCAGACTGTCTCAACTCTCTCATTATCAAACCATAGAACTCTCAAGCTGTAGTATGCATCAGAATCACATGGGGAGACTGTTCAACATGCGCATTCCTGGGATGCATCCCCAGAGATTCCTTCATAGTAAGTCTGGGGAAAAACCCAGAAACATGTGCTTATAATGAACACTCCAGGCTATTATTTATGAAGATGGGGGTTCCAGGACCTCATTTGGGGATAAGTTGGCATGGGATCCATCTGTTTCTTCCTTGCAGATAAGCTAATCTTGTAGGATTGAGAAGAAATGTATTTTGCTGGTTGGATTTTTAGAACAAACAAACAGGAAGGAGGTTTGTTAAAGAGAAACTTTTAAAGAAATGTATTAAAAGAGGATTTGTCCTAGAGGGCCATGAGATAGGGAAACTCACTGGGGAAAGTCACTGAGCATCAGAGCCTTAGAGCTTTGTCAGAACAAACTAACACACGCCCTTACTCTCTCTCTCTCTCTCTCTCTCTCTCTCTCTCTCTCTCTCTCTATCCCTCTATAATCTCTCTCCCAGTTTTTGGTCGCTCATGGATCTTTCTACTCATATTTGGGCTGGTGCAAAATAACTACATCAGTAACACCATCACCAAACACAGAAATCTATAAAGCTTTGAAAGATAGCTGAAGGGATCCTTAGTTCTTTTGTTGAGGCTAAGTCTGCTATATAGGGTTCTTAGTCCTGGTGGGAGCAGCAGCTATAGAAATCATGAATATGCTACATGGCAGATTGATCTTGCTAACGTCCAGAATGTCTGTTTAACTGTTCTATCAATGCAGTCTGTATTCTGCCAGTTACTTCTCTGCACTTCTGGTAAATAGAGCCAAGTAAATGACAATGGAGAAAAATAATTCTCATATTGATACATCAAAATATTTTCTTACAAACATATTTCTTACAAAAAGCTGTTTAAATCATACGTTTTGTTATGTGAATCAGTGCCTTTTCTCCTCAAGGTCATTTTCTTCTATTTATCCACAGACAAATTAAATTGAATAATTAGGGTTGAATGTCATTTTTCTGGATTGACTTTATTAAAAAAAAAAAGATCAGATTTTTTGAGCATTTCTCCATGTGGTTGGGTGTCAAAATACGAAACCTTTAATTTGAAACCGGACTAATACAGGAAATCCTTTGTTCTCTTTCTTAAAAAAGGAGATGTACATGTTGATACACCTTTAATAATCACATTGCCTATTATCACAAAGGTGTTTGTGGGGGACAGTAGCAGCCCATCAAATTCTAACCTTACACTTTCAGTATGAATTTCTGCCATCTCTTGTGTGTGATAGTGATGAACGCTTTCATTTTAAATGCAATAGAATAAGCATCCTCAGTAAAGATCAGAGTTTCTTTGTTCTGTTTACATCAAATCTTCCCTCAATTGTTGCCATTTATCTGCCAGTGTAATTGCAGATGATACCCTGTGTCTGGATGCCACAGAATCAAAAATGATTTAGCAGAAGCAGTTGCTACCTATCCTTACTTACCTTGCTAGAAAGTTGACAATAAATTGAGAAGAGGGCACTCAAGTGAAAGTACTTCAAAGAAGGTGTACTCTGAGGGGTGTCAACCTTTATTGCCTGCAGTAAGTACTGGAGGACTCGAGTCCCTCAACAATTTATCCTCAAATTATCTTCTTAATGTCCTCACTACTGACATTTCCCATAGATCTATGACTCAGAACACATCAGCCTAACCTGTCCCTGATGGTACTGAGCCACTGGGTCTGTTGCAGTACAGCTAACCAATGCTTTAATGGCGTAATTGTTTAGTTGATGAATATTTATTGGACATCATGTTCCAAGTATTATGCTAAGCACCGGAGATACAAAAATGAATAAGACATCTGTGATCACTACTGCATGAACTTTTCAGTCTAGTAGAAATGAGACAGTAATTAAACAATGAATTATAATAAATTCTGAAAACACTATGTAATGAGCATATAAGAAAGAATTAGAAAATGAAAAGGGCAATCTCCTTTATCTACTGGATTAGTATAGGCATTCTGAGGGGAGTGATGTGAAGTTTGAAGCTGGATTGGGGAATTGGGAAAAGAAAGAAGTATCAGAACCTTAGGAAGAGAAAACCACATATTCAAGTGACCTAAGATGAAAAGGATAGCACATTTGAATATCTAAAAGAAGCATAATATACGTAGATCCTAGAATTTAAGAGAGCATGGAGCTTGATAAGAGACTCTGGAGATGGTTGTGAGCTAAATGATGGAGGAATGACTCAAGAAGTTTGGGTTACATACCAAGAGCAATGGACAGTAGACGGTTTTTAAGCAGGAAAAGTGAAATCATTGTATCTTTGCTGTTAAAAGGTTCACTCTGAGAAGAACCTAGGGGATGACTAGGAAGAGAAAAACTAAAGAGGAGAGAGGAGAAGTATGCTTGATATGTGAAGCTTAGCAATTTAGAGTATGTTAGACATTTAATTTCCCAGGATAATGACAGGACTTGGCATGGAGGGAGAGAGACAGTGAACCAGCAACTAAATTCTTAATGGGTGAGATAGCAAATGATAGCAGTGAGGAGTAGCAGTAGAAGATTCAGTATATTGCCTATTCTTCTGAGCTGCCAGAATCACATTTTTTCACAGACATGGCAGAAGCACATGAGAGCTGTCTCTAATGCAGAAATACATTTCATGCCTTTGCTTGGATCATGATCATTAGCCAGATCAAGTCCATGGCACATCTCACCATCAATGATACAGGAAAGTATACTTCACCCACAGGGTGGGGTAGGACTATTTGCTGAATCCAAACCCCAATAGGGATTATATTCCTCAAATTAAGTCATGGTAACCTGCAGGACTCTGAGATTGCTTTGTGAGAACTGAGAAGGAAACTGCCTGGCATACATTGGCGTCCAGTAAATATTTGTTGAACTACTGAATTTTTTTCCTACCCTCACTGTATATACAACCTGTGATAGTTGGATTTTAGAGATTTGCTAGACTTTGATCCAGTTGAGATTTCCAGATTCTATATCCATTTCACTCTCTCATCTTAGGCAAGTTCAGAAATGCTTCTCCTCATTGATCTTGCAGTTAGGTTACAGATCGCAGACACATTATTTATTAGAGAATGTTTGGGGGTTCTGTGATATATATTATGTAAGCTATTCCAAATATTCAGTTTTAGCTTCTAATCAGACCCCAGCAATCATTGTGTGGAAAATATCACCTGTTAAATAACTAATTTTTGATTTTAAGTAAAAATCACTTTCCACTTCAGGGAGTACAATTAACTTTCCAACCTTTCAGGCATCAATTGTTGTAACACATGAGTCCCAAATTCAAAATCTTTGGCTTTGAAGCTTCATATTTTTTATAAATATAAAGAAGTTCTCGTGAAGTATTAGTGCATCCTCTCCAAGCCACAAGGAAAGAAAGGTCGTAATGAATAAATGAATGAATAAAGAGACTCAAAATATCTTTAAAACCATAATGAAAGAGCACATTCTAAAAGCAATAATCAGAAAATTAAATTACTAGTAATACATCATATTGATAAATATTTGTTCACCGATTTACTCATATTTTTCACATTTGGGGGGGTATATGTCTGTATATTCTGTGCCAGGGAAAATAATAGTGAAGATTAATATTGTACTTAGTATGTATCAGACACTCTTCTAAATGTGTTACGTATATTTTGTAACAACCTTAGGGGTCGATTCTATTATTATCCCCATTTTACAGATGAAAACATGGAGGCACAGAGGATAAGTACCTTACTGAAAGTCACAAAGCTAGTTGTCAGTGAGTGGAATTTGAACTCAGGCTTTCTAGGTCCCCCAGTCTATGCTCTTAACCATTAAGTGACCACATCAACTTGGAAGATGCACACTTCTTTAGGAAGGCATCATAGCATAGTGATTAAGGATATTGGTTTTAGAACAAACAGGCTTCAATTAAAATCCCATTTCTACTCTTTATTAGCTCTGTACCTTCAGCAGTTTTCTCACAACTTTAAACCTCAGTTTTGTTTGTTTGTTTGTTTTTTGTGGTACACGGGCCTCTCACTGTTGCGGCCTCTCCAGTTGCGGAGCACAGGCTCCAGACGCGCAGGCTCAGCGGCCACGGCTCACGGGCCTAGCTGCTCCGCGGCACGTGGGATCTTCCCGGACCAGGGCACGAACCCATGTCCCCTGCATCGGCAGGCGGACTACTCTCAACCACTGCGCCACCAGGGAAGCCCTAAACCTCAGTTTTTTCTGTGTGTCAATGAAGAGTATATTTACTTAGAAGGGTTATTAATGAGATAAGAAAGTATACTTAGAGTATTGGCATATAATAAACTAGGATTATTAATACTATTTTGTCTGAGTACCCAGGGAAATTAAATGGCTTGCCCAAGGTCATATATCTAGTTATGGAAAAGTAAAGTCTGATCTATGGATTTCTTGGTTCAAAGTCCAAAACCTTACACTCTGGCAATGGCCACTCCCCAGGGATTTCTTACATTACTTGATAAGGTGAGATGATCCAGAAAGGAAACATGTCCCCTAACAATGTGGTTACAAACTACACAGCGTGGCCAGGCTTTACAAACATGTTACATCACTTCCATCAGCCTGCATGCTATTGTCATCTTGTTTTCTTCAACAAATCAGAAACAGTAAGTAACAGGATATTCACAACAAAGCCAGTTTTCTTCATGAGGATTTTCCAATAAAAATTTGGGGATGCAGTTAAGTTTACATCATCAATATCTCCATCCCCATAGTAAGTGCTGCTCTATTTCTCACTCTACACCCTAACATTTATCATCACTCAGTTAAGAAGTTCACACATTTATAGATTTCTGTACCTGAGCATTCAACTGCTAGTTTCTTGCTTAATGTAAGGTTATGTCAAGAATGTTTAAAAATCTACTTGTTCCCAAATCATCAAGTTATCTTTTACCCTTCTAAGTCTAATAGGAGGAGATGTACATATAAGGGACATATTCTATTTGCCTGGTATTTTGGATGTTTTAAAGCTATTCATAGACATTGTAGCACATAAGCTGTCCTGTGCCCTTCATATATATTACATTAATAAAATTATTTAGGTTGCATTTAATTTCTAGGAATTCAATTAATGCAGTCACACTCAAAGTGGTTTTAAATGTCTTTGTGGTCTGCATAGCATTCTTCCAGGAAGGCCCTAAACGTTGTTCTTTCAAGTCATAGTTTTGATGACCCCCTGTGCTTTCTGCAGATATTTTCTTTACATTCTCCAAGTCTGATTTGATTTAGCCCCATAGCTTTATAACTGTCCCTGAAACACATGGGGTATAACTATAATCGATGATTCAGCACATTTCCATCACGTAAAAATCAAATTTCCAGTGGCACCACTTACTCTTTATTGTGCTGAGATCAATAGTTGGAGGGACCCTTAACCCAGCCGTGTACCTGTCTACCCAACATGTACTCGTAATATCAGTCTATAAATTCAATAGAAATATTAGGTTACGGGGGCATTCATGCTCAGAATAGCAAGATTTCTTGAGTTTTCAGTGTGCTTCAGACAAATTGCGCTACTAACTAACCACGGTCTTCCAGAGTGAAAGTACACCACAGGGCAGGACTCTGAGCTGCTCAACTGTGTGTGGTGAGTAGCGGGGCAGAGTGAGTTCTAGGATATTTTTAGGATTTATAAGAAGTCAGTCCTTCCATCTACTTGGTTGATTATAAGAACTGACATCCTTGGATACGTTCATATTTCTTTTTTGCTGGACTTTTTCAAATAACTCGAGACCCTTCTTTTTCTGGGTCAGAGTGGGAGTTCTTGGCATCATTCCTCACTGAATACATATTCAAAGCTACTTATTCACCTAGTCCTGCTTTTCTTCTTGTTCATGCCTTTCTTTTATATTTAAAGTAAATGCAACTATACATCTTTTTAATGTCACACCTAAACTCTAATAAAATATTTAATTGGACAAGAGGCATTGACACAAGCTTTCAAAACACACAACGTTCAGAAGCACCTTTGAAACGATTCTTAAACCAAGAGTGAAGCACTTTTAAATAGGTTTCTCTAGTAGATTTTAATGCTTTCTAGTTTACATTGTTTTAAAAAGCATGAAATAAAACAGACACTATTTTCTTATACTTTGCTCAAGCTAGCTCATCGGTAACTGATCTAAATCTAAGCTGTTACCTCCTCCCGCACAAAAGTTGACTTTGAATGGGTTTTTTTTTTTTGAGGTAAAAAACTTATAACAAAATATAATTAATTATATATTAGTAATTACATAATTATTGCAATTCTTATTTTTAATATAACTGACTAAGGGCTTAAGAAGATCCTCTTACCAGCTAGAAGAAAATTCACAGACTACTGTTCTTCTATCTTCATCTCTATATATATTTTTTTAAATTTATTATTTATTTATTTATTTAGTTTCTGCTTTATAACAAAGTGAATCAGTTATACATATACATATGTTCCCATACCTCTTCCCTCTTGCGTCTCCCTCCCACCCTCCCTATCCCACCCCTCTAGGTGGTCACAAAGCACCGAGCTGGTCTCCCTGTGCTATGCGGCTGCTTCCCACTAGCTATCTATTTTACGTTTGGAAGTGTATATATGTCCATGCCACTCTCTCACTTTGTCACAGCTTACCCTTCCCCCTCCCCATATCCTCAAGTCCATTCTCTAGTAGGTCTGTGTCTTTATTCCCATCTTGTCCCTAGGTTCTTCATGACCTTTTTTTTTTTTTCCCTTAGATTCCGTATATATGTGTTAGCATACAACAAAAAATCTAGAAACAATAAATGCTGGAGAGGGTGTGGAGAAAATTCCCACTGTTGGTGGGAATGTAAATTGATACAGCCACTATGGAGAACAGTATGGAGGTTCCTTAAAAAACTACAACTAGAACTACCATACGACCCAGCAATCCCCACTACCGGGCATATACCCTGAGAAAACCATAATCTAAAAAGAGTCATGTACCAAAATGTTCATTGCAGCTCTATTTACAATAGCCAGGACATGGAAGCAACCTAAGTGTCCATCAACAGATGAATGGATAAAGAAGATGTGGCACATATATACAATGGAATATTACTCAGCCATAAAAAGAAACGAAATTGAGTTATTTGTAGTGAGGTGGATGGACCTAGAGTCTGTCATACAGAGTGAAGTAAGTCAGAAAGAGAAAAGCAAATACCATATGAGTGGGCTTTTGCTGAGTTGTATCCCAACTAAGATTCCACCGTAAGACTTTGCTATTTTAAGGCAGGAAAATTAATTTGAAAAGTGAGCTATCTTTTGTTTACCAAAAAGATTTGATGAGTTATTTTGCTGTTAGATTTCAGAGAATAGACAGGAGGAGTAAGACAAAGAGAAAGCTATATTGCTATGCATAATAAAATAAAGAAAACAATGGAGTTTCTAGGGGTAGCTTGGGAAGACAGGATGGGAGGGCCCAGGGATGGGGAGCAGAAAAGACATGAAAGCAGTGACAGAGACCAGGGGTGGTCCTACAGCAGGAGACCTGGTATCTGAAGGGATAAAGCCGTCAGGAAATGATGGTAAAGATGCCTGAACATTTTATGAGAAGAGGCATGCTAATGTTCGGGTTCAAGTATTGATTCCACTGTGATTCTGTGTAATCCCATTCACTCTCTTGATCTTTATCAAAAAGTCTGCTGCACACAACTGCTTTATGTGAGTGGCATTTTCTTTAAGTTAAGAAAACAGTATTTGTACCAAAGTGTGGCTTACAGAAGAGCTAAGGGGTGTGGAAGTATATTTATACTTCCATATCTTAATACATATAGAAATAGATACAGGTATGTATATATCTTAAAAATCTAGATTATTTGGTGTCTTCTAGCTTATTTTTTTAAGATTTGGAGATTTTTATGTGTCAAGCATTGAAATGAGTCTTTCCACATTGAAGGATCACTGCCTTGAGGTAGAACAGAAACAATTCAAGAAAGGCATGGCATGATGTTCCTAAGTGTCAGAGCAGGAGCGCAGTTCTCACTCCTCCACGGACACTGTATGATTATGAGATGGAAGAAGAATGTGATAGGGGTGACTTCATTTATATGAGCCCGTGGCTTGCCTTTGTTTCTTTTTGAGAAGTGATCAGTATCTTAACAAATTTTTCACAACAAATGTACACATCAACTGAAAAATGCTTCTATCAGGACATCCCTAAAGCAGAATCAGGGATGACCACCTAAATGAATATTGTGACCAGGAAGGTCGAATGGTACATTTTAGTTTATTTTAACTTCTGTTTGGAGAACCTACTGTTTAATCTTTCTCATGATCAACAAGACGTCTGTCCCCCACCTCCAGTAACATAAAACCTCAGACACACACTTTACATGCAGTAAGATATTTAGGAATGTGTGAAGGAGAACACGGATACCAAAGACGTTCCACCATTTCTTTATGGTGAAATTTGGGGCAAATCAGTTAACATATCTGAAACCTCCATTTCCCATCTGGAAAACAATAGAATAATCATACCCAAGAATGTTTTGTGAAGTGCATTTCAAGTCTCTGTTTAGGTTATGCTTGCTATTGTCCCATCAGCCAAAGTAAGTCACAAGGCCAGCCCAGAGTCAGGGCAGGAGGCCATATCGAAGGGCATGGACAGAGGAAGGCCATCTTTGCAAGATTACCACACTTTCTCTTAAGATTGGGAGAAGGAAGATGTCCTTCCTGGTTCCAGACGGCCTGACAACATTCTCAAAGAAAGAAAATCTTACTGTTTCTCACCTCACATCTCGTGTTCGCTGAGTATTTGATTCAGTGCTATTCTTCCATTGCCAGTCTTCCACACAGCCTCCTTTTGACAAGGACTTGTATATCTCTGACTCCTGGCATAGTGCTGGGCAGGTAGCAAATTCTCAATAAATAGTTTTGAATGAAGAAAAGAATGTTTTGTGAGAGTTAAAGTGTAACATTTTAAAAGTGCTTTTTAACAAATAGGTAAAGGGCTTAGAATGCCTGTTAGTTTTTAGCCTTCTGGGCTACCTCTCGCAGGCTGCTGCCTCTTCTTCCCTAGCACACTGTGGCTTCTGCCGTTTGTAGTCATCAGCAAAGCCAAACTGCCTCATAGGCTAAATACATTTTTATTGCTCCAAGTCAGGAGTCTTGCTGGTGACTGCATTGAGAGAGATTTTTGGCCCTGCTTAACTGTAGCAATTACATTCAGAAGAATGGAAGGGCTGAAAGCCAGTGTGTCAGCCAAGCAAATGCTACAAATGCCTGTCTCTTTTAAAAAGAGTTAAAAGCTGTATTTTGAAAGGAAATGCACACACACACACACACACACACACACCCTAGTACAACACACCTCCACTACCACCACGAAAGCATTAGCCGTTTGCTTCCCAAAGCCAAAATAAACTGTTTACATTTTACTCTCATTTTTGCTTTCTTGGGACATTTTTCTAGAGGAGGTAAATGTATCTAATTTCCTACCTAACCCATATAACTCATGATTCTCTCCTCCTCTTTAGTGACTGTCAAAGAATAGATAACTTCATTGAGAATTTTGCGTCTTGGCTGTGCCAACTCACAATTATTGTCCTCAATTTACAGCCCCAGAGAAATAGCTCCCTCAATGCTCTATGAGTGTTGAGTGCAAAATGCTGCTACAAGACTCTTGAGTCCAGGAGATTAATCGTCATTTCACATTGCCTTCCAAGTTCTTCATTATTAACATTACACATATTAGTTATGCATATTAATACAGCTATACATATTAACATATTATTTATACTTATTTTTAACCTTATTTAGTACACTGCTATGTGACAGGCAGTGTTCTTAGTTCTTTAGATATATCATTTAATTTGATCCTTTAAATCATACCATGAGGTTGGAAATGCTTTATTATTCCCAACTTACAGATGAGAAGACTGAAGCATGGATGGGGTGGTAGCTTGCTAAAGATCTGTCATGAAATTGGAGAGACAGGATGCACATTCAAACCTCTAATCCTGCACCCCACACCTCGTCCCTGGGGCCACACTCAGGATTGAGAACCACTGAAACGTGGTCACAGGCTACCTTTTCTTTCTTTTGTTTTAATTGAAGTATAGTTGACCTATAATATTATATAAGTTACTGGTATACAGTATAGTGATTCACAGTTTTTAAAGGTTATACTCCATTTGTAGTTACTATAAAATATTGGCTGTATTCTCTGTGTTGTATAATACATGCTTGTAGCTTATTTTATACTTAACAGTCTGTACCTCTTAATCCCCTATATTGCCTCTCCCTGCTTCCCTTTCCCCACTGGTAACCACTAGTTTAATCTCTGTATCTGTGAGTATGCTTCTTTTTTGTTATATTCACTAATCTGTTGTATTTTTTAGATTTCACATATAAGTGATATCATACTGTAATTGTCTTTCTCTGTCTGACTTTTATTTCACTTAGCATAACGCCGTTTCAACCCCATGCATGGTGCATTGTCACCCCACTAGACTGCCTGCTGTTTGGGATGTGTGCGTACTCTGTGTTTCCCCAAGCGCTGGTTCCCAAACCTGGGATTTTCGTCTCCTTCCCTCTCCCTGTGCTCACCTGGAGAAACTCCACCCCCAAGGCGTCCAGTGTCAATTTCATCCTGTGGATTTCTGTGCCCACCTCCTGTCCCTAGACAACATTTAATTATCTCCACAGCACTATGATCTGTCTTCCATCATGCCAGAGTTTATATGTCACTGTTAACTGTTTACTGTTCTTTCTTTCCTTCTAACTCTTTAAAGCAGGGATGGTATTGGAGGAGGTCATTGAGAGGCTGTGACTACAGGTTGACCCTTGAGCTGGACCTGGGCAGTTAGGTCTCCTCACCTGTCCTCTGTCCTTGGAATGTGCATCCCACCTACTGTTCCCACACTAGGAACCATGTTCAAGGACGCAGCTTTGAGAGAGCATGTGTTGTTGAGACCATCTGGACACTATATGTGACTTAACCCCTTTAAGGCCTCTACATAAACTCTCTAAGATTCTGGAGGTCAGTGCAGAGACCTGCTCGTCTTGTGGTGCCCAAGACAAGCCTTGTATGAAAATTCCCTTGCTTAGTAAACCTGCCGCCCACCAATCTGAGTGGCTTGCCTCTTTCTTTGATCTCTCCATGTTCTCCGAGTATGAGGACCAGTTTCAGATTTCACCCAGGGAAGCTCCCAGGTTTCAAACGAACAGATGGCATTTTATTGTTCTGCATTCTCTGTCTATCGAAGTAACTGGCTATAGCAGGTACACATGCATTTAATTATATTTTGAATTGATTTGATACAACTGCTTTAGCTGTCCTTTTGATTCTGTACCCAGTAAGGATTAGAACTAAATAAAATCAGAGACCCTTTCACCTAATTTTGCTCTCATTGGACATTTTTAAGTGAGTCAATCAGAGGTTTAGTCCTTTTTCAGAATGTTTCAGTCTGTGATTTTTGTTTCTGTGAGGTAATTTTAGTCCAATAAAAATAGCTGTTAGATGTGTCAGGTCACTCTATGAATGTGGTGGCCAGGGTTTGCAGTTTGCTTTGTTTCTACCCTCTGACATTTCTCTAGCTCTCATTTCCTTTCCATTAATTGTTGGTTTACAGGCCTTTTATAAATTACTTTCAGCTATTAGTGAGATTTACCTGTTCTTCTTGAAAGTACCATGTGTTCAGATGAAGGCACCCATTTTAGAATCATCTTGTATAAAATCTTATGCTTTTTTGTATGATGCTAATATTAGTTTATTCATGAGTTCTAAAATTTCTCTCTTAATATTGTTTCATTATAAGAAGTCAAGAGAGATCAAATATGATGTTTGATGTGATAAAATGTAACTTAATATACTAGTCCTGCAACAGTCTTTCAAGTTGATGTCCGAAGCTTTTCCAGGCCCCTTAAAGAATAGAGGGGGAGGTGGGAAATGGGAGCCCTGCCCTCTTCACAAGCACATACAAAGGCCAAGTGGAGCAGTAGTGCCCACCCTCTGGAATTTTGCCATAAGGCCATTGCTTGCAGGTCTTGGTTTTCTACTCTTTGATGCTCCCTACTGCATCTTGTGCCTCTCTGTTGGCTTGGCTTCCACCTCTGTGTCTACTCTCCGGGGATGATCAGCATCTGGTTATTGTTCTCAGTAGGCTGTGATTATACCTGCTGCTTCAACTCTCTTCCAGAGTCTTCTCTTATTTCTGTTACTCTGAATTTTGCCACCCCTACTATCCACCTCTAGTCCCATTCTTTCCCAGACTCACACAATTCACTCCCGTTTAGTTCCTTTCACTCCCAGAGCTGCCCACATCTAGATTGTCTCACATGGTGCACAGGTCTTTACCTTTGTATTAATTTCTCATCCTCAGAGTACGGCAGTAGAGGAGAAATGACTATATTTATATTTTTTCCTTAGATGGCATTATAGAAATTTTTTTTAACATCTTTATTGGAGTATAATTGCTTTACAATGGTGTGTTAGTTTCTTCTGTATAACAAAGTGAATCAGCTGTACATATACATATATCTCCAGGCATAATAAAAATATTACTGAAATATATTATAACTTGTTTCTGGTCCAGTTTCTGTTCTTAGTGAGCTGTGTAACATTAGGCAAACAATCGATGAGGAGTCTGTATCAGAATAACCTGTACAACCTATTCAATACACAAATTCTTGTGTTCAATCATGGACCTATTGAATCTGAATCTCAGGAATGTGCATATTTCAGATCTACACGATGGTCTTGATTTTGTTATCTCAGATTTCCATCCAGGAATAAAATTTTTGTATATCAAAACTGTTTATCTTTAAGAATTCAGGAGAATGAGACAGAAATATTAAACACTTGAATTTATCTAAACACAAATAATTTTTTCTTTAATGTTTATTCTACTTAGCCTTGTTTTAGCATATAGTTTCAGGTGATTATCATGACCCAGGCTGCATTTTTAGTTTTTATTATTTTATTTTGTTTTATTTTATTTTTTTGAATTTTTGAATTTTATTTTACTTATTTATTTATACAGCAGGTTCTTATTAGTTACCTATTTTACACATATTAGTGTTTATATGTCAATCCAAATCTCCTAATTCATCCCACTGCCACCCCCACCCACTGCTGCTTTCCCCCCTTGGTGTCCATACGTTTGTTCTCTATGTCTTGTCTCAGTATCTGCCCTGCAAACCGGTTCATCTGTACCATTTGTCTAGGTTCCACATATATGCATTAGTATACGATATTTGTTTTTCTCTTTCTGACTTACTTCACTCTGTATGACAGTCTCTAGATCCATCCACGTCTCTACAAATGACCCAATTTCGTTCCTTTTTATGCCTGAGTAATATTCCATTGTATATATGTACCACAACTTCTTTATCCATTCGTCTGTCGATAGGCATTTAGGTTGCTTCCACGACCTGGCTATTGTAAACAGTGCTGCAGTGAACATTGGGGTGCATGTGTCTTTCTGAATTATGGTTTTCTCTGGGTATATGTGCAATAGTGGGATTGCTGGGTCATATGGTAATTCTGTTTTTAGTTTGTTAAGGAACCTCCATAGTGGCTGTATCAATTTACATTCCCACCAACAGTGCAAGAGAGTTCCCTTTTCTCCACACCCTCTCAAATATTTGTTGTTTGTAGATTTTTTGATGATGCCCATTCGAACTGGTGTGAGGTGATACCTCATTGTAGTTTTGATTTGCATTTCTCTAATAGTGATTTTGAGCAGCTGTTCATGTGCCTCTTGGCCATCTGTATGTCTTCTTTGGAGAAATGTCTATTTAGGTCTTCTGCGCATTTTTGGATTGGGTTGTTTGTTTTTTTAATATTGAGCTGCATGAGCTGTTTATATATTTTGGAGATTAATCCTTTGTCCATTGATTCATTTGCAAACACTTTCTCCCATTTTGAGGGTTGTCTTTTCATCTTGTTTATGGTTTCCTTTCCTGTGCAAAAGCTTTTAAGTTTCATTAGGTCCCATTTGTTTATTTTTGTTTTTATTTCCATTACTCTAGGAGGTGGATCAAAAAAGATCTTGCTGTGATTTATGTCAGAGTGTTCTTCCTATGTTTTCCTCTAAGAGTTTCATAGTGTCCAGTCTTACGTTTAGGTCTCTAATCCATTTTGAGTTTATTTTTGTGTATGGTGTTAGGGAGTGTTCTAATTTCATTCTTTTACATGTAGCTGTCCAGTTCTCCCAGCACCACTTATTGAAGAGGCTGTCTTTTCTCCATTGTATATCCTTGCCTCCTTTGTCATAGATTAGTTGACCATAGATGCATGGGTTTATCTTTGGGCTTTCTACCTTGTTCCATTGATCTATATTTCTGTTTTTGTGCCAGTACCATATTGTCTTGATTACTGTAGCTTTGTAATATAGTGTGAAGTCAGGGAGCCTGATTCCTCCACCTCCGTTTTTTTCCCTCAAGACTGCTTTGGCTATTCAGGGTCTTTTTTGTGTCTCCATACAAATTTTAAGATTGTTTGTTCTAGTTCCGTGAAAAATGCTATTGGTAATTTGATAGGGATTGCATTGAATCTGTGGATTGCTTTGGGTAGTATAGTCATTTTTATAATATTGATTCTTCCAATCCAAGAACATGGTATATCTCTCCATCTGTTGGTATCATCTTTAATTTCTTTCATCAGTGTCTTATAGTTTTCTGCATACAGGTCTTTTGTCTCCCAGGTAGGTTTATTCCTAGGTATTTTATTCTTTTTGTTGCAATGGTAAATGGCAGTGTTTCCTTAATTTCTCTTTCAGATTTTTCATCATTAGTGTATAGGAATGCAAGAGATTTCTGTGCATTAATTTTGTGTCCTGCAACTTTACCAAATTCATTGATTAGCTCTAGTAGTTTTCTGGTGGCATCTTTAGGATTCTCTATGTATAATATCATGTCATCTGCAAACAGTGACAGTTTTACTTCTTCTTTTCCAATTTATATTCCTTTTATTTCCTTTTCTTCTCTGATTGCTGTGGCTAGGACTTCCAAAACTATGTTGAATAATAGTGGTGAGAGTGGACATCCTTGTCTTGTTCCTGATCTTAGAGGAAGTGCTTTCAGTTTTTCACCATTGAGACTGATGTTTGCTGTGGGTTTGTCGTATATGCCCTTTATTATGTTGAGGTAGAGTCCCTCTATGCCCACTTTCTGGAGAATTCTTATCATATAAGGGTGTTGAATTTTGTCAAAAGCTTTTTCTGCATCTATTGAGATGATTATATGGTTTTTATTCTTCAGTTTGTTTATACGGTGTATCACATTGATTCATTTGTATATATTGAAGAATCCTTGCATCCCTATGATAAATCCCATTTCATCATTGTGTATGATCCTTTTAATGTGTTGTTGGATTCTGTTTGCTAGTATTCTGTTGAGGATCTTTGCATCTATATTCATCAGTGATATTGGTCTGTAATTTTTTTTGTAGTATCTTTGTCTGATTTTGGTATCAGGGTGATGGTGTCCTCATAGAATGAGTTTGGGAGTGTTCCTTTCTCTGCAATTTTTTGGACGAGTTTGAGAAGGATGGGTATTAGCTCTTCTCTAAATGTTTGATAAATTCACCTGTGAAGCCATCTGGTCCTGGACTTTTGTTTGTTGGAAGACTTATAATCACAGTTTCAATTTCATTGTCCATTTCTTCCAGGTTGTCTATTTTATTGGCATAGAGTTGCTTGTAGTAGTCTCTTAGGATGCTTTGCATTTCTGTGGTGTCTGTTGTAACTTCTTCTTTTTCATTTCTAATTTTATTGATTTGAGTCCTCTCCCTCTTTTTCTTGATGAGTCTGGCTAATGGCTTATCAATTTTGTTTATCTTCTCAAAGAACCAGTTTTTAGTTTTATTGATCTTCACTATTGTTTTCTTTGTTTCTATTTCATTTATTTCTGCTCTGATCTTTATGATTTCTTTCCTTCTGCTGACTTTGGGTTTTGTTTGTTCTTCTTTCTCTAGTTTCTTTAGGTGTAAGGTTAGATTTTTCTTGTTTCTTGAGGTAGGCTTGTATAGCTGTAAACTTCCCTCTTAGAATGCTTTTGCTGCATCCCATAGGTTTTAGATCGTCGTGTTTTCATTGTCACTTGTCTCTAGGTAGTTTTTGATTTCCCCTTTGATTTCTTCAGTGATCTCTTGGTTATTTAGTAATGTATTGTTTAGCCTCTGTGTGTTTGTGTTTTTTACATTTTTTTCCATGTAACTGATTTTTAATCTCATAGCATTGTGGTCAGAAAAGATGCTTGATATAATTTCAGTTTTCTTAAATTTACTGAGGCTTGATTTGTGACCCAAGATGTGATCTATCCTGGAGCATGTTCCCTGTGCACTTGAGAAGAAAATGTAACCTGCTGTTTTTGGATGGAGTGTCCTGTAAATATCAATTAAATTTCTCTGGTCTGTTGTGTCATTTAAAGCTTGTGTTCCTTTAGTAATTTTCTGTTTGGATGATCTGTCCATTGGTGTAAGTGAGGTGTTCAAGTCCCCCAGTATTACTGTGTTACTGTCGATTTCCTCTTTTATAGCTGTTAGCAGTTGCCTTATGTATTGAGGTGCTCCTATGTTGGATGCTTATATATTTATAATTGTTATATCTTCTTGGATTGATCCCTTGATCATTAGGTAGTGTCCTTCCTTGTCTCTTGTAACATTTTTTATTTTAAAGTCTATTTTATCTGATATGAGTATTGCTACTCCAGCTTTCTTTTGCTTTCCATTTGCATGGAATATCTTTTTCCATCCCCTTACTTTCAGTCTGTATGTGTCCCTAGGTCTGAAGTGGGTCTGTTGTAGACAGCATATATACGGGTCTTGTTTTTGTATCCATTCAGCAAGTCTGTGTGTTTTGGTTGGAGCATTTTAATCCCATCACGTTTAAGGTAATTATCGATATGTATGTTCCTATTACTATTTTCTTAATTGTTTTGGGTTTGTTTTTGTAGGTCCTTTTCTTCTCTTGTGTTTCCCACTTAGAGAAGTTCCTTTAGCATTTGTTGTAGCTGGTTTGGTAGTGCGAATTCTCATAGCTTTTGCTTGTCTGTAAAGCTTTTGATTTCTCAATGGAATCTGAATGAGATTCTTGCTGGGTAGAGTAATCTTGGTTGTAGCTTCTTCTCTTTCATCACTTTAAGTATATCATGCCACTCCCTTCTGGCTTGTAGCGTTTCTGCTGAGAAATCAGCTGTTAACCTTATGGGAGTTCCGTTGTATGTTATTTGTCATTTTTCCCTTGCTGCTTATAATAATTTTTCTTAGTCTTTAATTTTTGCCAGTTTGATTACTATGTGTCTCAGCGTGTTTCTCCTTGGGTTTATCCTGTATGGGACTCTCTGCACTTCCTGGACTTGGGTGGCTGTTTCCTTTCCCATGTTAGGGAAGTTTTCAACTATAATCTCTTCACATATTTTCTCGGGTCCTTTCTCTTCTCCTTCTGGGACCCCTGTAATGTTAATGTTGTTGCATTTAATGTTGTCCCAGAGGTCTCTTAGGCTGTCTTCATTTCTTTTCATTCGTTTTTCTTTATTCTGTTCTGCAGCAGTGAATTCCACCATTCTGTCTTCCATGTAACTTATCCATTCTTCTGCCTCAGTTATTCTGCTATTTATTCCTTCTAGTGTATTTTTCATTTCAGTTATTGTTCATCTCTCTTTGTTTGTTCTTTAATTCTTCTAGGTCTTGGTTAAACATTTCTTGCATCTTCTCAATCTTTGCCTGCATTCTTTTTCTGAGGTCCTGGTTCATTTTCACTATCATTATTCTGAATTCTTCTTCTGGAAGGTTGCCTCTCTTCACTTCATTTAGTTGTTTTTCTTGGGTTTTATCTTGTTCCTTCATCTGGTACATAGCCCTCTGCCTTTTCATCTTATGTATCTCTCTGTGAATGTGTTTTTTTTTCCATAGGCTGCAGGATTGTAGTTCTTGCTTCTGCTGTCTGCCCTCTGATGGGTGAGGCTATCTAAGAGGTTTGTGCAAGTTTTCTGATGGTAGGGACTGGTGGTGGGTAGAGCTGGCTGTTGTTTTGGTGTGCAGAGCTCAGTAAAACTTTAATCCGTTTGTGTGCTGATGGGTGGGGCTGGGTCCCCTCCCCCTTGGTTGTTTGGCCTGAGGTGACCCAACACTGGAGCCTACCAGGGCTCTTTGGTGGGGCTAATGGTGGATTTTGGGAGGGCTCACACCAAGAACTTCCCAGAAATTCTGTTGCTAGTGTCCTTGTCCTCACAGTGAGACAGAGCCACCCCCCGCCTCTGCAGGAGACCCTCCAACACTAGTAGGTAGGTCTGGTTCAGTCTCTGTGAGGTCACTGCTACTTCTTCTGGGTCCCAGTGCACACACCACTTTGTGTGTGCCCTCCAAGAATGGAGTCCTTGTTTCCCCCAGTCCTGCCGAAGTCCTGCAATCAAATCCCACTAGCCTTCAAAGTCTGATTCTCTAGGAATTCCTCCTCCCGTTGCCGGACCCCCAGGTTCGGAAGCCTGACTTGGGGCTCAGAACCTTCACTCCAGTGGGTGGACTTCTGTGGTATAAGTGTTCTCCAATTTGTGAGTCACTTACCCAGCAGTTATGGGATTTGATTTTATTGTGATTGCGCCCCTCCAACCGTCTCACTGTGGCTTCTCCTTTGTCTTTGGATGTAGGGTATGTTTTTTGGTGAGTTCCAATGTCTTCCTGTTGGTGATTGTTCCTCAGTTAGTTGATTCCGGTGTTCTCGCAGGAGGGAGTGAGAGCACGTCCCTGTACTCCGCCATCTTAAATCAATCCTCCATTTTTATTTTTTAAATAAAATGCACAGAATTTGAGTCATATGGAAGAGTAACCACAAATAGTACTTTTAAAATTCTGAGTAGCTGTTGCACAGATTTCTCAAAATCTCTGAAAGTCATTGTTAATTGTCATTCATGATAGTTAACGTCACATAATATGACTTCTGAGGAACTGATTTTCCCATAAAAGACCAATGGGATTGCACCTAACATCATGCCTTATACATGCAATAATTATTGTCCCGTGACAATATAGTCTGTACTTTGGAGCATGAAAATTCTAAATAGAAAAAAAATCACTGGTGCCAGTTGAGCTGCTTGCTGGAGGTGAAAAGATAGCATTAAAGGGAAAGGAGAAGAATTAATTTATAACATAGCAGGGGAAGTTGTATCAAGTCATTGGCTTCTGCTTAACAGGGTAGATTTTTTCACTTTATAGCCATGTTGAAAATCTTTTCTTCCTCCAAAAAGTCAGGGCAATTTACACAGTCTCTTCAACCACCACATCCAAAGGCAGAGCAGAGAAAGTTGTCATTTGAGGGTAACTGTTGACAGTCGCCTTGTAGTGAAGACTGAATGAAACAGAACTTTTAACGTAAAATAGGAAATCAGAAGAGAGATAAATAGGGCTATGAATGTACAGCTGATGAAGAATATCTGTCTTGAAATCCTGGTATTTTTGCAGTTGTAGAGAGAGACTGAGAATTCTACTCATTTATTTTAAAAGCCACAATCATGAAAAAAGTCCATTTTGGCCAAGATTAAGAACAGCACAGACAATTAACAAATGGCATGGAATCAGAATATAAGGTCTGGAGTGTGCTAAAGCAAAGGTAATTCATTACAGACATCCCTGACTGTAGATTTACTGTGTTCTTAGTAGGTAGGAGTCAACACCAACGTTGCACACTGTACATATAGTGTGCATTCACTTTCTCTCTCTGCATATTTAAGTTAATCGTTTGGTAAACTCCATGTTACTAATTTCATGATGTTTTTCAGTCAGTTTTTTCAATCAATTTGGTTGTTGTCTGTATACAATTTGAGTAAGAGAAGCATTTAAAAGGTTGTTCTACTCAACTGGGTGGACCTAATTAGCAATTAAGTAGAACATAGAATTTAAAAGTTCCAACATTTGGGCTTCTCTGGTGGCGCAGTGGTTAAGAATCCACCTGCCAGTGCAGGAGGCATGGGTTCGAGCCCTGGTCCGGTAAAATCCCACATGCTGCGGAGCAGCTAAGCCCACGTGCCACAACTACTGAGCCATGCGCCTAGAACCCGTGCTCCGAAACAAGAGAAGCCACCGCAAGGAGCAGTTTGTGCACTGCGACGAAGAGTAGCCCCTGCTTGCGGCAACTAGAGAAAGCCTGTGTGCAGCAACGAAGACTCAATGCAGCCCAAAAGAAAAATAAATGAATTTATTTTTAAAAAAAGTTCCAGCATTTACAGAAGGTGATTGAGCGTTGTCAAGCTTTGTATTGCTTTCTTTTGGGGAGGGTAAGTTCTCCAAGAAGGTGAAGTCTTTTTTTTTTTTTTTTAGCACGTGGGCTCAGTAGTTGTGGCTCGCGGGCTCTAGAGCACAGGCTCAGTAGTTGTGGTGCACGGACTTAGTTGCTCCATGGCATGTGGGATCTTCCCGGACCAGGGCTCAAACCTGTGTCCCCTGCATTGGCAGGCGGATTCTTAACCACTGCACCACCAGGAAAGCCCCCCGTGAAGTCTTAAATGAGAAATAAAGTCAAGTTTCTTCCTATAAATCTGTTCCATCTTCTCTCATTTCCTGTTCCTGTTTCCCACTAATCACCTCACTTGCTTTCTTCCTCTCTTCCTTAATTCCTTCCTTCTCTTCTTCCCTTTTCACTTTCTATACCCTTCCATTCCTACCATAAACATATCTTGAGTAGCAAACACAGTGCATATTTTACTTTCCTTTATTTTCCTCTGTGCCTAATGAAAAATGCCCCAAAGGATCATTCTCACTGGGTTCGTGCTACAGAGTCAAGTCTCACAGCCCTGAAATGATGCTCTCTGGTGCATAGCTTTGCTGAGTTGGGCACACACAGCAGCACTAAAATAACAGGATACTCAAACAATGCTGTCTTGTGAACTGAAGTGTGGCAGCTGCAAGTAAGAAGGGTGAAGAAACACTTTAAAGATGTACCAAAGCATGGAGATGAGCAATCTGGCATAGCAGGAGCTCCTAGGTAACAGCTGAAGCAGACAGAGAGAATGGCCTGGTATTTAGAAATTGAAAACTAAATTTTACCTGAATATGAGGATATAGCAACTGATACTGCAACTTCCTAGGATTGATGTTTTTCTTAAGGTGGAATGCTTTCTTAATTGTCGATATGTTTAGCCATACCAGGATTGCCATAAGTAGTGTCAATCTTGAAAAAAGTCCAACAATTTGAAAGGTAGCTAAGTATATTACCCAAGTGACTTAATAAAAAGTATGAGCTACGGTGCTTTGGAAAATGGAGAAGCAGCTGACTAATGCTATGAAGAGTGCTTTCATTTTTTTATTTGTTACATAGGATACGCCAGGCTGTACCTGACCTTCAATTATTGATAGATTGATGACTGATCAATAGATCAAAAGATAGGTATGGGGGGAACATATGTAGAAAACTGGGGACTATAGCCAGGTATTCTGAAAATTCAGGCAGAGTGATGGGCTCTCCATTGCAATGTACTTGGAGGAAAGTTTTGTAGAGGATAAGAAAGTACATGGGGGCTTCCCTGGTGGAGCAGTGGTTAAGAATCTGCCTGCCAATGCAAGGGACTTGGGTTCCATTCCTGGTCCAGGAAGATCCCACATGCCGTGGAGGAGCTAAGCCCATGCGCCACAACTACTGAGCCAGCTCTCTAAGTCCACGAGCCACAACTACTGAATCTGCATGCCACAAGTACTGAAGCCCGCATGCCTAGAGCCCGTACTCTGCAACAAGAGAAGCCACTGCAATGAGAAGCCCACACACCACAACAAAGAGTAGCTCCCGCTCACAGCAACTAGAGAAAGCACATGTGCAGTAACGAAGACCCAACACGGCCAAAAATAAAAATAAATAAAATAAATAAATTTATTTATTTTAAAAAAAGAATTTAAATTATTTTTAAAAAAAGAAAGTACATGGAACTCAGGGTCAGCCAAGGAATTTGTGTCATATCTAAGGGCAGACAACCTGGAGCATCATAGTATGTGGTATATGTTGACTTGCTTTATAAAGCACAGTTAGAGGAGTTTGAACAACTTCCTTACAGCTTCTGTATCTCTGAAGAGGTGTGAAATATTATTGCCTTCACATGAGTGTTCCTTAGAGACAGTATTCTCTCTCTCCCTTATGTGTTTGAGTAGATGATGGATACCGAGAATTCTTTTTTCTTTAACTGTAGTATAGAACAAGAGTTTAAAACAACACGTTTTAAAGAACAAGGACGTTTACCATATCACCTCAATAACATGGTCACAGTGGATACAATTAGTAATCCCCTAACGTTATCTCTATTCTGCCCATATTCAAATTCCTTTCATTGTTCACAAAATGTCTTTGCAGTCAGGTGTCCAAACCAGAATCAATCCAGGGCCAAACATCACATATGATTATACATCCTATCATTGTCTCTTGCTTTAGAAGAGAGTTTTTGTTTGTTTTCTTTCCTTCTTCAACAGCAGAGTCTTACTGAAAAAACAAAACATAACCAACAAAACCCTACTCTGTTATCCTGCAGAGGACTTTCTTTCTTTCTGGATTTGGCTCTTTATTTTCTCCTAGTGTCATTTTTTTCTCATTTCTCTGTTTTCTGAATTTCCAATATTTTGGAAATTAGCTCTAAACCTTGAGTTAAAATTAAGCATTAATAATTAGAATGTCCAGCACATTAAATAAATCACGTTTTGTATCATAACAACACTATGAGAAGGATCCTTATTGCCCCCTATTTTTAGCTGAGAAAAGTGTGGTTCAGATAAAGTAATTTGCCTATCTCCTACACTTAGGAATTGTACAATTTTATTGAGGTACAATGGAAATATAATAAAATATAAGGTACATATTAAAAGTGTACAATGTGATACATTTTAACATATGCCCACATTCATGATACCACCACCACAAGCAAAGTGACAAACATTTTCATAACCCCCCAAAGTTTCCTCATGCCTTTTTGTAATCCAGCCCTTCCTCACCACTGTTTCCAGGTAATCACTGGCCTTTCTGTCATTATGAACCTGTTTTTGTTTTAAAGAATATTCTGTGAATAGAGTAATACAGTAAGTAGTCTTCCTGACTGCTTTAATTTACTGAACATAATTTTTGAGAGTCATCATTTTTTTTAATAACCATGATTTGTACCTCTTTTACTGCTGAGTAGTCTTCCACTGTATGAATACACCACAATTGGTTTAATCATTGCAGGTTTTGGCTGTAGATAAAGATGCTATAAGCATTTGTGTATAAGTCTTTTTGTGAAAAAATGCGTTCATTTCTCTTGGGTAAATACTTAAGAGTGGAATTATCTTGATCGTATGATAGGTTTGTGGTTTAACTTTTAAAGAAACAAACTGTCTTCCTAAGTGGTTGGCCATTTTACTTTCTCAGTAGTCATGTTGAAGAGTTTCAGTTATATCATACTCTTTTCAACACTTGATGTTCTGTCTTTTTAATTTTAGCTATTCTAATGGGAGTGTAGTAGAATATAATTGTGTTTCAATTTGCATTTTTTTTTTTGCTAACTAAAGATGTTAAGCATTTTCCTGTGTGTTTATTACTCATTCGTATATCTTCTTTTGTTAAGCATCTGTTCAAATCTTTTGTCTATTTTTTATGCCTATTTTTTTTTTTTCGGTACGCGGACCTCTCACTGTTGTGGCCTCTCCAGCTGCGGAGCACAGGCTCCGGACGCGCAGGCCCAGCGGCCACGGCTCACGGGCCCAGCCGCTCCACGGCATGTGGGATCCTCCCGGACCAGGGCACGAACCCGTGTCCCCTGCATCGGCAGGCGGACCCTCAACCAGCGTGCCACCAGGGAAGCCCTTTTTTTGCCTATTTTTAAAATGAGCTGTCTGTCTTATTGAATTCAAAGAGTTTTAAATATTATATATTATATATATATATATATCTCCTTTATCTGACATATATGTGGTAAATGTTTTCTCCCAGTCTATGTCTTTTGTTTGGGTTTTTTAAATGATGTCTTTTAAATAGCAGACATTTCTAATTTTAATCCAAAATGTCAAGTTTTTCTTTTACGATTCATACTTCTTGTGTTTTAGTTAATAATCTTTTTCTACCACAAGGCCATAACAGATTTTCTCTTATGTTTTCCTCCAGTAGTTTTATAGTTTTAGGTTTCTCATTTAGGCCTATGATCCATTTTAAATTCATCTTTGTGTATGACGTGGTATAAGGTATACTTTTTTTTCCGTATGGATATCAAATTGATCCAGCACCACTTACTGAAAACACTTTCCTTTCTCTCACTGAATCATGTTTGCAATTTGTCCAAAAATATGTTGACCATATACGTTTGGGTATGTTTCTGGAGTATCTATTGTTCATTGGATCTACGTGTCTATCTTTTTGCCAAAACCAAACTATCTTGATTATTTATTGTAGCTTTATGGTGTAAGTGTTGAAATTAGGTAGAATGAGAATTCCAATTTTGTTATTCTTTTTAAAAATTCTTTGGCTATTCTAGGCCTTTTGCATTTTCTTATAAATATTAAGCTTGTCGATTTCTACAGAAGTGTCCACTAGGATTTGTTTGGGATTTGCATTGAAAAGTCCTGGCTTTTTAAGCAGTCCTAGCAATCCCTGACAGGTAAACAAGTTTCTTATACTTAAGTTTTGCATGAACTCCGACTTACACTGAGACATGGCTTTGAAAGCCTCTGGCAAGTGCTGGCCCTAGCAGGTGGAGACACAGGCTTTAGCTGTCAGTGTTTAGCTGCAAACTCACTAAGATACATTTTCAACTACTTTGAAACCCTGGCAGTTAAAGTCACTTCTTTAAAGGAGAGAGTGATACATTGGAAGTTAAGATCATTATCACTGCACATTAATTTTTTTTTTTTGGTATAAATCCACTTCTTCAAGACTTTAAGAACTCAGTTTTCATAATTATTCAATAAATATAAACTGAAAGAAATAATTCCACCAGAATCCCAGAAGTGGAAATAGCATTACAATGCTAATATAGTCAGTAGGAGGCCACAGTAATCCAGAGTATCATACATAACTGTCTCATGGAAACTAATTTGGCTTTTATTGTGCTGCTAAATGAAATTATTACATGATCTATAGATTATTGAGCCCTGCGGCAATGCTGGAAGATGAGGCACCGTGCTGCATCTTTTACTTTGATGGTTGCAAGGTTTTTAAAACACTTTACACATTGAGTGAGTAAAGAAGACTATAATGCTCAGAAACAACACAGTGACTAAATAAATTACTTGCCAGAAACCATAAGTATGGCAGAAATAATGTAGCAAACAAAGCATTTTCTCATTAACCATGTGCATCCAGGGAAGTCAAGGCTTTGAAAAGAACTTGCATTTGTTTTCTTTGCCTGCCTCTCTGATTACTCTCTTTATGCTTCATAGAAAATTCTTCTTCCTCTACCCAGGCATTGAATAATGTGTTGTCTTAAAGTTCAGAATCTCCCCTTCCTTTCACACTACAATACCACTTAGGAATTTTATCCTACCCCGTGCTTTTAAGTAGTATTAATATGCCAGTGACCTTCAGCCCAGGCCTCCCTTCTGAGCTCCAGAACCTTGTGTATAACTGCCTACCCAGGACCTCTACCTGGATACCTCAGATATACTTTACATACAACATAATCAAAACTGATTCTATGATGCACTGTCCATGTACAGGGGGAAAACATCTGGTTCTTGTTCAGTGCCTTTGATCTCAGTAGAATAGCATTATCATTCACCCAGTTATATAAACCAGACTCCTTGGGGCAAAACTTGACTCTCCCTCTTCACCAACCTACATTTCCCTTCATTGCCACGGTCCCTTCAGAGCCTTTTTTACTGTGAATATCTTTCAAATTCCATGCCTTCTTTCCATCTTAATGGTTGCTAACATAGCCCAAGCTACCATCTTCTCTCACCTGGAGTCCTATAATAGCCTATTACTGGGTCCTCCAAATCTATAATTTATTTTCCAAAATGAAGCTACATTGAGTATATGACTGTGTTCCCTCAAGCCGTTCCTGTCAAAAACGTTAAGTGTTTCCCACTCCTCTAAGGATAAGGAAAACAGAAAGTCTTTATGGGACTGTGGCCCAGCTCCTGACCATCGTTGACTACTCTTTCTCCATATTCTTTGCCTCACTCTCTGGAATCTTGCCACACTAGCCCTTCTGAAATTCCTCCAATGTGCCACATTCCCTCTGTAACAGGAACTTGACTTGTGCAGGTCCCTATGTGTGCATACCCTTCCTTTGTTATTAAATAAATTCATAATCACCCCTGACCTCTACTCAGATACCACTTCCTGAGACAGGCTTTTCCTGACCCACAGGCTAAATTAGATTCCTTTTCTTCAAAGCACCCATCTCCTTTTCACATGTACACTTCGGTCTTCTCACATGTTACTTCGGTCTGTGCCTGTCTCATCTCCACCGCCTCACAAGGTCGGATTTTCCATGAAACTTGGACAGAGTCTGTTGGGAACTTCCCTTTAGTAAGAACTCAATATATATTTTTGTTGTTGTTGAATGGATGGAAGTGTGAATGGATGGATGGATGGATGGATGGATGGATAGGAAAACTTAAAGAGTATAACATCAGGTTCAAAATATGAACAATAAACTAGAACATACATTTTTTTATATTTTCTTTATTTTTCATGTTTCTTATTTCAATCAAGCAACATCTTTTAGTGACTTTTTGGTCTCAATTTTTTTCTAGTTAAGAAAAGAAGTGAACTTTTTGATTTTTTTCTTTTACCTTAATCATTGGGCTTTTTATATAAATTCAGTATTCTGGAATAAACTTTCATCTCCCAAACCACCTACTTTTCAATTCAAAATTCATAATATCCCACAGCAGGGAAGAAACCTTATTATTTAGTCTAATGAGAATAGTTTCCTTTTACTCAAATCTTTGATGTTCAGTAATGGCCATGCTCTTGAAAAGGGAATTGTGGTAATTTATTTTAATTCATTTTAATAAATATCACACGCCTACCATGTGTCACAGGGCTTGATTGTGAGAATATGGAAATGAACAGGACCAGATACTTGTTCTGGTATGAAGTTAACAGAAAAGCTGGTGGTCTAGAGATAACAGTTATGTTTGTAGTTATGATAATCATTTATTGTAACAGTTAATTACTTTGTTGCTTGAGTTTCCTGGCCTTTCAAAACACTTAATTCAATAAATAATATTGACCAAGAGTGGCCCCTTGTTAGGACCATTCACACTCCCAATAATGATTTTTTAATAAATTTGGGAGTCCTCAGAAACAGACAGATAGACGAATGGTTATACATGACTAGAGGAAGAGAAACATGACTTTAATTAATGAACATTTCTAGTAGTCAGTCACTCTTTATGATAAGTCTTTAACCTAAAGTCTGTATCACAGCCACAAAACCTTAAAAATAATAATAATTTATGTTACTATTATTATTATAAAGAACCCTGGGAGGGACAGAAAATATAAATAATATCCATAATACCCTAAGCATGAAACATAGTGTCTATCTGTATGTTCAAGCAAATTAAATTTTAGCAAGACTAGGAAATTAAAGAACAAATAGTTTAAAAATATCAGTATCGGAAAACTTGAAATACGTTACCTATTGAATGTCTCTTTCTCCTAACATTTGCTTCTTGAACACCATATTCCTTAAAGCAGTGATTCCTATTTCTCCAGTTTTTACCCATTATTACTTTTAATATTGACGGAGACCTTGGTATATGCTAGAGAGACACTAGGCTAAGAACTTCTATAAACCATCTCATTTTAATATTGATTGAGACCTTGGTATATGCTAGAGAGACACTACACTAAGAACTTTCTATAAATCACCTCATTTAACTCTACAGAAAACTAATGAGCCAGACAGTTATTATCCCATTTCATTAATGAAGAAAATTGAGGTGCAGATAAATTTAAAAACTCTTCTAGATCATATAGCTAGTAAGCGATAGAGCCAAGATTTAAAACCATGCTATCTGACTCCAGTGCCCTTAGTCATTTTAGTATACTCTCCTCCAACAAAATGTTCTCAAACTGAATTAAAATTCAAAAAAGTGAATAAAGCACGGATTTTAGAAGGAGGGAGACATGTGGCTTAAGAATCAAATGATAGATTTCAAAATCTAAAATGTTGGAGGAATCACTGCCTTCCTCCTTCCCCATGAAAAGCGAATGGCCATCTTGGTAAGATAAAAATGAACAGTGTCTATTTTAAATGGCTCAGTGGATCAGAAGCCTCCAACTGGGTTTTAGTACTTTTTCTTTTTCTTATGGTTTTCTTTCCCAAAGATCTAACTGAATTTGTGGGGAGAATAAATCAAACTTTATGGGCCTTCCCTATTTCTTGGGAGGTTTTTTTTGGTTGTTTTTTTGTTTGTTTTTGTTTGCTTTATAAAAATGTTTGCTACCTTTAGCTACAAATCTAAAATTGAAATCTTGCAACGGAGTCAGAGGCAAGCGTCTTGAGTGGGTGGAGTTGCACAGGGCTGAAAACTATAAAATGGAGTAAATCACAGACCAGACAGTGTGAACTTTAGCAGCTTGGTTGGGCCTGTATTCAAGGGCAGATTCACATGTCACAGAGAGTGTTTTCATCACTCAGAGAGGCAGTTCTGAAAAGGACAGCTTGCTAGAAATGAGGAGGGGTAGGTGAGGCCCAGGTCATCTGCTACAGTTAACTGCTTACTCATTGTAGCTACCTCAGGGGCATGCGCTAAGGTTTTCAGATTAACCAATTTTGACTTTCCCTTTTTATTTCTTTATGGTCGACAGTGAACTCTGGTCCTTATCGGGCATGGTGGAACATGCTAATTGAAGATTAACCTAACTAACCTATCCAGGCATCTGTGTGAGTAATCTTAACTACTTGCTCATTTTTGGCAAAGCACCAAGCATGCACACACACACACACACACACACACACACACACACACACACGTGTACTTTCTACTGTGGTCCTCTTGGGAGTCGGGGACTGCAATTAGAGGGAGGAAGGAAGAGAGTGACACGTGGTATTTACAGTGCAGCATATGTATAACTTCATATTAAATATTCGGCTTCCTCTTTTAAAAATGTCCTTTATTGACCTCACTATGGGGACACTTTGATAACACATTAAGTCCCAGACCCACTCTATCCCATCATTGTTCTCTTTCTGTTTCTCCTCTGCCCTTTCTTCTTTCTCCTTTTCCTCTCCCTCTCAGGAGCCAGAAAAACAAAACCAGAAACAAACACTAGGAAGGAAAAGGGAGGGGGGATGGATGGAAGGAGAGAACAGAGAGAGGGAGGATAAGTATACAAATGGACAATAAAAATAGACTTCTGACCCACAACTTGCAACAACCTGCCCAGAAACCAAACTCCTCATCCACAAGAACCAGCTCAGGATGCTAGCCTGCTACAAGTAAGACTTACAGGAAGTAGGATTGCTATCTCTAGTAACAATCCAGGAAGCTAACCAGTAATTTCTCTAATGATCCACCCCAGATGACCAGGGTTTGGTTAATAACTGACAGCTTCTGTCATTTTTGTCCTCACTTCCAACTTAGCACCAACCAGCGAAAGTCAAATATGCACCCCTACCAGCTGCATAGGATGCCCTACTTCTAGTTGGTCCACCTACAGTTTCCTCATGCCCACAGCCTCCAATTGTAGCATACCTGAGCCCTTCGCTTCCTTCCACTGTAAAGCTCTCCCACTCCTCTGCCTGCCCTTGAGTCTCTGCCAAATGCAAGTGACAGTGTCTGGCTCCCTTGGTGTAGCAGCTCTGAATAAATAGCCTCTGCTTTTCTCATTTGGTTAGTCTTTGTTTATTTCCACAGAGAAAAGAAAGAAAGGGAGAAAGGAAAAGAAAGAAAATTCAAAAGTCCCATTACTGTTACTTTTTATTTAAACTTTCTACATATCCAAAAAAATTATGAATTTATTGTGGGTGAGAATTATATTTCATATATATATATCTGCATCCCTCAACATTCCTAGCTAAAGGTTGTTTTTTTTTTTGCGGCACGCGGGCCTCTCACTGTTGTGGCCTCTCCTGTTGCGGAGCACAGGCTCGGGACGCGCAGGCTCAGCAGCCATGGCTCACGGGCCCAGCCGCTCTGCGGCATGTGGGATCCTCCCGGACCGGAGCACGAACCCGTGTCCCCTGCATCGGCAGGCGGACTCTCAACCACTGTGCCACCAGGGAAGCCCCTAGCTAAAGGTTTTTAATGTAGTAGATGATAACTTTTTAAATTTATTACTAAATGAAATGAAGCAGCATAGTAATGTGCAGACCAAAAGAACCTTCTAGGAACTTTGATGTGACTTCCATTTCAAATGGGAGAGCTGAATCACAAAAATATAAAGTTGGAGCTCAAAACACACAGCTAAACAGTAACTTTTTAAGACTCCTGGATTTTGTTTTTTTCCGACTACATCATGCTTTTTTCTGCACTTAATCTCTGAACATACATATAGAAATTATATTAAAGGATGTATGTATATCTTTATCTCTCATATGTATCAATTCTTTCATAAAATGAATGATTCTTTCAAAAATCACACCCCAGGGCTTCCCTGGTGGTGCAGTGGTTGAGAGTCCGTCTGCCGATGCAGGGGACACGGGTTCGTGCCCCGGTCCGGGAGGATCCCGCGTGCCGCGGAGCGGCTGGGCCCGTGGGCCATGGCGTCCGGAGCCTGTGCTCTGCGGCGGGAGAGGCTACAGCAGTGAGAGGCCCACATACCGCAAAAAAAAAAAAAAAAAAAAAATCACACCCCAGTTTATATATTTGATCTAAAAAGTAATATTTTAGACGTTATGATTTATTTTAAATAGGGTAGCTTTTTTGACTCCATGGTTAAACTCCTGTTTCACTCCAAATTCTACTGAAATAACAATGATGATGGTAGTAATAATAATAACACTGTTTATTATATAACTATAGTATTACTTTTATTCTTTATACTTCTAGTATATAAAAGTATTAAAAGGGAATAACACCACAAGAGTGCTGAAAGTAGTAGAAAAAATGAAGTGTTTGGGCAGGAGATTTTGACACATTTGTATAAGACAGAAAGCTAATGGGACCAAGTAGAAAATTCCTGAGCATACCAAAGAGCTTTTGTTTATAAAGTTATATTTATTTATCTATATCTTATTAGAAACTAACAGTGAAATAAATAAATATTATTGATTTATTTTAAAATGGCAATCATAAGGCCATTAAATTAACATGGAGAGTAACTATGAAAAATAACAAAAAAATAATGAAAAGAATGACACTGGTTTTACATTTTTGTAAATCTCTTTTATGGCCTAAATAGAAGACAACCAGATTCTCATATTTGCTTCTGAATTTAATCTGTTAGGACTTGGGTGTTTTTGGTTGCTATATATGCAGAAAATCTGCCCTCACACAGACATGCAACTGGAGAAGGGAGGAGTAATTTAATAGCCATTTTAGATCATTGTAGATCGTCTTCTTTGATACTACATCAAAATAATTGTAAAAGTCGAGCGTGGGGACCACTGCTGTGGATCTACCTCAGAATGTCTAGATTCTTTACAAAGCTTTCTTGCAGTCAGAATTGTGAATGAATAAAAACAAGAAAACTAATGACACTCATGTTAACATGTGTAATGGTATAAAGTGTTTCTATAACTTACTGTAAAATGCATCAACAAAATAAGATGGACTGCTGTAGAGCGAGAAGGATGGTTGGTGGATGTATTTAATAAGTTGAGTAAAATGTGAATTGTAAAATCTAGTAGAGAGTACATGGGTGTTCATCCTACAAGCCTTTCAACTTCTCAATATACTTAAAATTTTTTCATTAATAAAATGTTGGGAAATTTTTTGTAAAGTTGCACACAAACAAAAAACATAGTAAAAATAAAATAAATGAAATAAAAATCACCCTGTCCTTGCTATGGACAGAGTCTTACTTTAGTGTCAGCTGTAGGCTCTCTTTTCAACAAAAGGCTCAAAAACTGCCTCTCTTTGGGTTGGCAAAGGAGCAATTTCAGTTCTGAGCAAAGATCTGAGAGGAGGAAAACAGACCTTTCAAAGGCTGGCTCCCTTTTCCAGTGGTGATTTTGTTACAGGGACTTTTTCAACATTTCCATTTTAGAAACTTGCCTTAGAGGTTCTTACAGTTTGCCTCCAAAATTGATTCTTGGTCTAAACACTACATAAAGTTCTTTGGCCTCAGGGAATAAATATTTAATTTTTCTATAAAATTGAACATACCTATTTGATCTTTGTTGTCACTATTGTTGTTTTTATGAGAAACCTTAAAATTTAAGACCTGCTTATGAAACAATTACAAAGAGACCTCTATAGGATCTCAGGTTTGGGGGCCAAGAGGGAGGTGTTAGAAATTGGTGTCAGCAACAAAAAGTAGATTATTCAGAAACGTTAAAGGTCATTACGTGGATTCACGTCAAGATATTCCTTCTGCTTTCAATTCTTGATTTCCACTACTAGCACTGAGAGACCTTAGGCAAACCATTCCACCAAGAGTAACTGAAACTTCCCTGCAGTTTGTATCTAATTTTCCAGAAAGGCTAAATAAGAAGAAAGGAAATGAATGTAATCATTTTCCAAGTATCTTCCATATTTTAGGGTTCAAACATCCAGGGATTCTCCTTAGGGCTGTACCTGGGTAAGGACTTCATATATTTTTTTTCTTCAGTCCTGCTCGCTCTGACATCTATTTTCACAAAATGAGAAGAGAAATGTGGGTTCTAGATATGCCACAGTTTTACTATGGCCAGCATTCTTTGTACCCACTAAGCAAGACTACAGTAAAAAATCCTGCAACACCTCAGTCTTTATCACTGTCCTCATTCAGAGAACTGGGTGCTGAGAGATTTGTTGTCGTTCCTTTTGTTTCTTAACAAGTATAAAGTTACAAAACAGCTCAACAGCTCTTCAACTTTTCCCTTAGTAGTGGAGATCTAAAGTTTTATCTGTTAAGATTAAAATTAAAATTTAGGAAATGCAGCCAGAACCTGCCAAATGATGAGTTTGGCTTTCCTAAGCAGTGCCAAAATATGAGATACATGTTTTGATCTAAGAGAGACTCTTGGCAGACCCTTTACTTCACTCCAGATATTGTGGACAAGAGTGACTCAGTATCAGGACTAAAGGATCTCAGAAGCTAATAGCTTGTTAATACCCAAAGCTCCTCACAAGCCTGCGCAAATCTCCTCAATTAACCTCCATCTTAAAACCCAAAAAGTAAATAGATAAGTAAATAAAAACCAACTGAACAGCATCTCCAAGGCATTAAGGAAACAAATGCAACATGTCATTTTGTTTTATAAAAAAATTGGGAGGGGGAAGAGGGGGGAAAGGGAAAAGGTTTAGACAAGGGTATGGATGGGGAGAGAGGTTTAAGGGTGTTAAGTCAGTAATGTGTATCAACTTACATCAAGAACCTTTTTTATGTTTCTGTTATAGATCTCACTGATCCCATAGCATAATGATCCAGTCCATTGTGGCCCTATTGAATGTGTAATGCCTAGTGTTTATTTTCACCCTTGCTATAGGATGGGTTGGATTGAGTATCCAGGGAACAGAAATTCCTTGAAGATTTTGTCTCACATTCTAACTGAGATCACATCACTTCTCATGGTTTCTCAGTTTTGGTATCTACCAAGTGGAAGGAGCAAGATTCTCAGATTTAATGCAGAGTTCCAATACTTTGTGAAAGCTTTTGGAACAGGCTTTGGACAGACACTCGTGAGGTTTAGTTTTGTCTGTAACACTATCTCATTTGTCTAGAGTAGAGTTTTTCCCTTCCTGGGTAAAAATTCCAAAATTGGTAAGATGGGAAACTCAGTAATGAACTATAAAGTTCTATCCTCTGTCTTCAGAAAGGATGTTATAAAGGGACTGGGAGGGATGATGATGGTGTCAGCTAACATTGATCAGACACTAATTATATTTGAACACTACCTTAAATATTTTACAAATAATATTTCACTTCATTCTCACAGAATCCCTATAGATGAGAAACTAAGGCATATTCTTACATTGGAGAGATGGGGGTATTACAGGACTTTCACTGATTCTTACAAATCTAATATTTTTTTTACCTCCTTCACCCCAGATCTATTGAGATGTCAAAATACGTCAATGTATATAAAAATTCTTTAGAAATTGTAAAACAAAATGTAAATGTGAATTACTATTTGAATCACCAGTCAGCACTGCATGCAAAATCTGGGGCCAGCCATCTGCCTCTTTCCCTGATACATTTCAATCTTGATTTCATCTGCTCTCTAGTCATTTGAACTATTCTCTCACTTCCTTCCTTTCATCTATCTTTTTTTATTTCATTCTATTCCAACAAAACCTTAGACATTGCTTGGACCCACCACTGAAACTATATTTAATTTCCAGTTGTAAACAAAGTGTAAGTACATTGTCACAGATTATTTCGCATTATAATGGGATGAGTTTTTCAACAATAAAAATAGCAGCTTTTACCAGCTGTCTCATGTGTCTGCCTGCAAAAGGTTTATTTGGGAGAACTCTTAGGAAAAACAACCATGGAAGGAAAGGGTAGGAAGCAGAATTGGTCAGAGGGAGAAGTTGAACTGCGATGTAGACTTGATAGAAGTGGCAACCAACTCTGCAGAGAATTCTGAAGCTGCAGAGCTGTTCCAAGTTGATGTGAGAGGGCCAGTCGGTTCTCCTCCCACACAGATCAGTCATTTATGTGGGCAGTCCCTCAGGAGGGGTAGGATATTGGCTCTTTTCAGCAGAGGCAAGCCCCAAACCGAGCTGACTCCTGAGAGCTGGCTCTCCCAGCAGCTGTGCTCAAACATGCATTTCTAAAGAAGAGTTAGATCCGACCACACATTGCAGGGTACCCCACCTAGATTTAGAGGGATACACAGATTCACCTCAGAGCAAATCTTTGTTTAGAGAGCAGTCCTTGAGTAACCCCCTTTAGTTATACAAATGTAATTTTAGTAGTAACCCACTGCCCTGGAAATGGGCAAGAGGACCTTTTGTGACCTGGAAGACCTCTTTTCCAAATATACTTTGATAAGCAAAACTGGTCACTGATAAATTTGTTAAAGACTATACCGGAGGGAAAAATTAGAGACCCCGACCTCTTCCCTTTTGAGATTTAATACTATAAGGAGACAATCTTCTGTCTACTCTGATACTCCTAATTGAGATTTGTCAGCAGGAAAGAACCAGCAAGAAAACTAAGGGAAAACTTAGCTGGACAGATATAGGAAACTGGCCCAATAACCCAAGGGTTTCTTGGACTCTGAAAGGTCGTACTCAAGATGAGGTAGACACATTTTCTCTTGTTAATCTGTCTTTTGTTATAGAAGCCCCAGCCAAGAATTTAGAAGGGTAGAAGGAAAATTATTTTTTCCTCCCTTAACAAGTGCAAAAGCTGAGAATGTGATTAGGAAATAAAATTGGCTGCTACTTAGCAAATGTAAGTGTGCAGCATCACTGCAAATGTACAGATGTCTGGACTAATAAAACCAGTGCAGCAGTGGGCAAGGATGCTTAGAACTAGATGAGACTTATTTTCACTAGTGATATTGCCTTGACAATTCAAATATTCATTTAATAAATATTTATTGAGTGACTACAGTGTAATGAGATCTCATCTCATCTCCAGGCACTGGGGATATAGCAACAAACAAAACAGACATAATCTCTGCCTTTAAGGAGCTTAAATTCTAGTAGCAGAGGCATAAAATAAACAAGCAACTAAGGAAATTCGATAATTTAAGATGGGATCAAAATGAGGAAAATAAAGCAGAATAGTAGTATAGAGAGTGGATGGAGAATGCTGGCTCCTGACAAAGACTGTCATCCCCACTGAGATTCTTGGATTATTTGTGATGATGGAAAGCATTAGGAGACAGGTGCTGAATATTCCCTTATTTATACCAGGAGGTGGTATTTTAAGTAATTAATTGGAAAAACTAAAAGTGACCTTACTTGTACCCCAAATGGTGAAGCCGACATAGATCTTACACCAACAAAAAACTATGAACTGGAGGGCTTGAGTCTCTGAGAAACATAGTTTCTCAGTTAAGAGGTCCAACTTCATCTTCCCTGCTTCCTTTCTCACTCCAAACTTAGATTAATATAACTAGGAGAAATGATACTGAACCACTAAATATTTTATAGACCCGTGAAGGTTAGTCATTATGTATGTTCCTGGATGTGCCTTATTCACAGCCATTTGCAGCTAATTATGAAAGAGCCTTAGAGCTTGGTCTGTGGTGGATGGGAGGTGGGGAAATGGAGGGAGCCTTTAATTGCAATTGAGAGCAAACCTTGAAAATATATATAAATATTTCAGAAGACAGGATTAAAAGAAATATCTTCTATAGCGTGCGTGCAATCTCATAGAACATCTAGCATAATCATTTGTATATAATAGGTACTCAATGACCATTTGTTGAGCAAAGACATAAAAGCCAAGAATAAGCAATAAACATCATGGGGTTCTACCCTGTGAATTATTGTTTCCTGATTTTCCATCCAGGAAGCATATGTTCTTGACAGACTCTGCTTTCAGTTTCTCTCATATCCTTTCCCATTTGGTCTTTCATTGCTTACTATATAGCTCCTCCTTAGATGGAAAAAGAAAACTTGTATCTCTCTTTTTTGCGGGGGAGTTGTTATGGTAGGTTTAGACATAAAAGAAACTGATATAACAAAATAAAATGAGGGGTTGATTTTTATCTGTCCTGCTTTAGCAATATAATTTCAAGGTGGCCCAAGCAATATAATTCAAAGAGAAAAAATTGCTTCAAATTATGCTGTTTTAAGCTGACTTAAACTGCATTCCATGGTTAGCTAGTTGCTATATGGAAGTAAATACTTTGTAGTTACTTTAATCTTCTTGCTGTGTCTTCATGCAAGAGAAGAGATAATTTATCAAGCTATGGAATATCATCAAAAAAGATCCAGGAAAGTTATATCTTGTCTTTAGGAAAAGTGGTACTTTATGTTAGTGTTTTACAACTACTTTTAGATCATTCTTTCCTTGCCTGAGACCTGACCAGAAGTGTTGGAGTCCTTTATCAGTGTAATTTTTTCTTTCCCTCAGGTAATTTTCCATCCAACTCTTTGTCCAACGGAGTGGCAGTGTTCCCATTATCCAGCGAAAAAGACATTCGTGTTGGAAACTGGCTTTATGATGGGTATCTATCTATATTCTAGAGAATGTCAATCAGTCTATTTCTCATGAAACTGACAAGCTGGAAGGAAGCTCATCTTTCTAGGGTTTGCATAATATCATGGCCCTTTCATGATTGCAGGGAATAATTTGTTATTGTAGGGAGGAAACATTTTTCTTCTCCATCCTCTTAGGGTCCCTGGCTGGGTGTGAAAATTAAACTGACAGACAGATTGACAGGAGAAAACCATACAAATTTATTTAATATAAGCTTTACATGACACAGGAGCCTTCATAAGGAAATGAAGACTTGAAGAAATGGTTAATCCCAAGTATTTTCATGCTAGGTTTGATGAAGAGTGGACAGTCATGGAGAAATGTGATAGGTCAAAGGGTATGGAGTGAGTATAATAAACCAAGGGAAACAGTAAGGCCTGTTTGTTCAAATTATTCTCTGTGTCCCTTTGTCTTTGGGAATAAGGATGTTCCTTTCCTCCAGATGTAGGGAGGGCGCTGCTTACGTGAGGGTTTATGACCAGTTTCAGGGGAGAAGGGTAGAGGAAAAGTCAGACTAAGCTTCCTGCTTCTGCTGTTTTTTCAAACTCTTTCAGCTTAAAATATTCAGTATGCAAAGGTACCATATTTTGGAGTAGTTTTTCCTGAACCCCATCACTATCTTTGTGTTAATATATGCCCCTAAAAGCATCCCCTTCTAAGGGTAGCCATGAATAGAATTGACCTCAGAAGTCAAGAACATGAAATTGTAATTAAAATGCAGATGGGTTCACAGCATAGACTTGTGATCGTACACAACAGTTTGTAGACTAACTTCCCAGTTGATGGTATGCTTTCTGAGCTCAGTCAAGAAATCTGAGGATGTGGAAGCTAGTTTCTTGGATTTGTTGTTGTTATTTTTTGAGAGAGGAGCTTTGTGTAGGTAGAGTTGAAAATGATCCTGAGACATGTTTCTTTAGATCATATGTTCTCAAAAGAGGTAATATCACTCCCTGAGGGACAAAAATTGATTCTTGTGTGAAGAAAGTTACATCTATGTAATGTCGACCAGAAAAACACAGAAGGCTGCAAATCAGAAAAGAGTTTATTTGGGGTCTTAGGTATTGCAATTCAGGAGAAAAGGTAAAACTCAAAGAGTGTTCCAGGGAAGAGAAAACAGTCAGGGATTTACAAAGGCAAAAGCACAAGGTTGTTAAAGTTGTCTGGTAGGAATTATGTTTGACTCTGATGCAAGAAAGGAAATATTTGTCCTTAAGGGATAGGCTGACAGGAGTTATTTTAGGATAAGAGTTTGATAAGTATCTTGAATTTCTGGAACACTGGGCAGATGTTTTTGGATGCCTGCATTAAGACAATAAGTGGTCAAAGTTCAGATGCTCTCCAGGCTGAGACGTGCATGAGTCCCACTGCCTCAATGGCCCCCCAGCTCCATTTTGGGGAGCTCTCCCTGCAAACTGGACCCCATTTTGATTTTCCTTTTACACTGTATACACACATATCCATATATATGTATACACACACCTGTACATATACATATATATTTATATATGAGTACCTTTTTTCACCACAAAGGAATCAGTTTTTGTTGATATACATATAAAATAGTATATATCATATGTATATGTATATATGCTATATGCTATAGTGTATCTGTAGTAGTAAAATTTCATAGAGGGTGCAATTAGGAAAAAATTATCCAAAAACGTTCCATAGGGGGAAAATAAAGTTTAAAAAGGGGGGAAAGGGGTTGAGAAACACTGAAAATGAGAAAGAGTGTTTAAAAGAACCAAGTTAAAATCGAGAAGGGATGAACCTGGTATCAGACAAGAAAAGACATTGTTTGTCTAGGGAGTGAAAATAATGGAACATCTTCAGTTTAGGGACATAAGTAGGACAGACTAGCAGGTTAAACCAGTAACTCCAAAACTTAGGGTTAGAGATGGACCCTGCCAACAGAAAAAGGAGTGAAAGCCAAGAGGGCTCATTTAATGAATTAAGCCTATGCCAAATTAATAAATAACATGAAATTACATTTTTAAATTATTTCAGTTCTAGGTAATGTGTTCTCTAAAGTACCTCCCTACTCTTGTGACAATAAGTTGTGCATTTAAATTGACCAAGAATGCTGGACTTTAGGGGATGACGGGACAGAAAAGAATATAATATAGTCAGAGCTACGTTCCTAGATGTGAAACTTTGCAATAAAGGGGAGCAGAATTTGCCCGCAAATATGCCTCTTTGGTGTAAGGCTGACTATTTTTAAGAAACAGCAGAAACAGGAGAAGCTCTGAAAACTGAGTAGGAGTTACCCTTTTGTAAGAGACATTGACATTTATAAGGGAAATCTCCATTTGTAAGGGTGCCCCCTCTCTGTACCTGGAAGAGGAGGATGACTAAATCTCTGGAAACTCTTATTGTTGCAGAAGGTAAGGACTTAAATATGCATAACGAGTTTGCCCTTGTTTTTTATACTTTTCCTGGTCACCTCCCATAACTGGATACCACCCACCTCCCCACCCCCCACCCCCGGCACACACACCTCTTCTTTTATCTTTCTTTAGCTGTAGATGGTGTTTAAGGTGGTGGCTTGAACCATTTCAGAGTTACTTAGTTTTCCAGGGTATCTCCCATGTATATAGGCGGTATACATATTGTTTGTTTTTCTCGGGTTAATCTGTTCTTTATTATGGAAGGGGGAGGTCTCAGGCAAGCACCTAGAAGGGTAGAGGAAAAATTATGTTTTCTCCCCAACAGCAGTCACAGGGGGGCCCATGCTTAGAAGGACCCTGTCTTTGGTTGATGACTCTTCTGTCTTGAAATTCTTAATAATTTTGAACAAGGGGACTTATATCTTCATTTTGCACCAGGTCTTACAAATTATGTAGCTGATACGGAGTGTAGTGATAAAATAAGGGTGATCCCAGAGGAACAGGTAGGTCTAGTCTTTGGAGGAGACATTTCTCTTTCCCGATATAATTTCTCAATATGTTACAAGAAGAAAGCTTCCCAAGGGAAGCAGTGGGCCAGTGCTTCCTATCTGGGTGCTCTAGGGGCAATGCATCACTGAACATTCACAGAAACAAGATGCTACCCTATCTTCAAATGCCAAAATATTATCGCACTTTTGGAAGAGCAATGCTGCCACCAACTTGAGCCTCACACTGTGTCTAGACTGTGGCCGGTTTCCACCACCTTTATTACATTGGCCATGAAGAGTTGCTGGGGTTGACTTAAAAAAATATATATGCGCAGTGTGAGAGTTGTGAGTTAAGTTTTATTTGGGGCAAAATAAGGACTGCATTCCGGGAGACAGCATCTCAGATAACGCTGAGAAACTGCTCGGAGGAGGCGAGGGGAGGAGCCGGGATATAGAGGAGTTTTGCCACAAAGGATAGGTAACTGGGAACATCAAAAGATTATTGTTAAATATAGAAAACCAGATATCTCAAGTTAAGGAATTTAGCGCTTCTCTTGGTATGGGAAGATGCAAGAGTCTGGGCTCACTGAAATCATTCCTTTGATATGCACCTTAGCCATCTGGGGCCTGTATTTTCACATCCTGAGTTTCCTCTGCGCTCACCGCAGGGAGTGGCTGCAGTCTGACGGCGGCAGATGGCAGGTGTTCTTTACAGCCCGGAGTTTCCTCAGGGCTGACCAGCTTACGTTGGAGGGCTGCAATCATTGGTGACTGTGACATCCTTTGTTTATTGATATGGCAGGAAATATTCCATTTATGAATATTCCGTTTATCACTGGATAGAAGTTAAAGGAAATAATCTACTAAATCAAATACAGCATATGCTCAATTGGCCTTATTCTTTGCATCTTCAATCACATGAGGTTATATTTTGAAACCAAGGGACAGTCATCAATTAGAATCTTTGAGCTATAACTTGCTTAGCAAATAATATTCTATAACCTGCCTTCACCAATCAAGCTTGCCTTAATCGTTCTGCAAATTACATACCCGCCTTAATCGTTCTGCAAATTACATACCCTCCAAGTGTCACATAACTTAGACAATATGTCACAAGACTCCTTTAACGGCCCCTCTGTAGCTAAGACCTTTGATATGAGTCGCTATACTAACAGTTGCTGAAATTGTTTTTCAGGAACTTAGAGTCAGCTCTTGTCCAGTTCGAGTTCAAGCCAGTTTATTTATTTAAATTTATTTCATTTATTTATTTTTGGCTGCATTGGGTCTTTGTTGCTGCACACGGGCTTTCTCTAGTTGCGGTGAGTGGGAGCTACTCTTCGTTGCGGTGCGCGGGCTTCTCATTTCGGTGGCTTCTCTTGTTGCGGAGCACGGTCTCTAGGCACGCGGGCTTCAGTAGTTATGGCACGCGGGCTCAGTAGTTGTGGCTCGCGGGCTCTAGAGCGTAGGCTCAGTTGTGGTGCACGGGCTTAGTTGCTCCACGGCATGTGGAATCTTCCCGGACCAGGGCTCGAACCTGTGTCCCCTTCATTGGCAGGCGGATTCTTAACCACTGCACCACCAGGGAAGTCCCTCAAGCCAGTTTATAGACTGGGTGGAACCACCACCCCTCTAACGGGCCTGGGCAGGTGTCCGATGGATGACCTTTTGATGTCAGAGGGACAAAAACCCCAACCTCAGATCATGCTAATGTCGCCATTTTCTGAACATGCCTCCCATGAAGAAGCATGTAACTCAGAGCACCAATTACTCACCTTTTTCCTGCCTCCGATCACCTTCCCCTGCACTTCCGACCACCCTATACTCTTTACTCATAAATATCTGAAGCTCCTTGCCTTTGGGCAGGCGGATCTGAGACTTGTTCTCCTGTCTCCTTGCTTGGCTGCCTTATGAATAAACCCTTTCTCTGTTGCAAACCTCGATGTCTCAGCTTTTGGATTGCTGCCTGTTGGGCAAACAAACCTGGTTTGGTAACAATTTTATTGTTGCTATCATAAATAAATAAATTCCATGAAAGTAAGTCTATTCCAAAAACTTCACTCCCGCCAATTCTAAAATTCTATCATGTTATGATATAAAGAATGGGAGAAATCATGGATAATTATGAGAGATTTGCTTCAGCCAGTGTGAGAGATACAAATGAAAATTTGTGGGTGGGCTAAGAAGAAGTTTTTGCCTGAAATGTTTTGAAAACTGTCTGCAAAATCAAGCTGGAGCAGCTGTTTGCAAGACAATTGTATTTCAGAAGTGGAGGAACTTTTCATTGCTGGAAGTGTAACTGTGGCAGTGGCAGGGATGAATGCTCACAGAAAATGTTCTTTCCTTCCATGTGAATGCTTCCTGTCCTGAGGCCTCTCAAGAGTAGGAACAAGATCCTTTTCATGGCATCAGCCCTATTGAAAGATGTCAGCAGGGAGTTAGGAAAGAGGCACTCAGCCAGTGGAGCTGCCATTCTCCCTCAGGGAGCCTGCAGCGCTTTGCAGGTGATAAGAAGAAGGTGTGATTCTCACATTTACTGAAATCCCTGAAATTTGAGGCTTTCGGTTAACATCTGGCTGTGATAGAGAACCTCTTGGCGGGCTGTATTCCTACTGCTGGCTGGCTGAATGGGCCATGCAGACTTCCTGCCCTCCTTTCCAGTCAAGGTAGCATTAGCGAATGGTTCAGTTCCAATCGCCGCAGCAGGGGCAGAGCAGGCAGAGGGAGCCACTCAAAGTGCGGGAGACTCTCCTGTCAGCTGCTCCTGCCGTCCTCAGCCTGTGCCCTCTAATCAGGTAGCTGTTCAGTTATATGCAAGGAACCCTAGCTGAGCAGTTAAAAAAGCAAACACTTCCCGAGAGCGACATGGCCGGAAAAATTGATAAATTTACCTTTGCTTGTGACTCAAGACATAGTGTAAGCTGTTTAAATGTTACCTTGGAGCCTGCCTTAGTTGAGCTTTGAAGAGGGCTTACCCTTCCCACACGGAAGGGGCTGAAATCTACAAAGGACTGTGGGAAATTCCAGTCAACAATCGTCACAGCTCTCTCACCCTCTCATTTTCCACTCCCAGTAAAAATTGTATCTTTCTGGTACTGATGACAGGTAACATTGCAGTTGCTCTGATTGGCTGGTCTTCCTGTAATATTGCATGCCCCACCATATCTCCTTTTTTCCCTTTAGTAATTGGGGTTGCTGTGATTGCAGTACTGATAACGAGGGTTATTTCCATGGTCTTTCTTCTGTTCTCAGTCCTTTTCCTCTCCCCTATTCTGTCTGATTTCTGTCCACTTCAGATGGCCCTCAGGCTTTTCAAAACAAGAATGTCAAAAAGAAACTGCAAGCAGGACACAGAGGGACAGAAGGGAGCCTGAGATTGCCATCCTCTTACTGGCAATGGCTGTGCATTGAAGTAGTGATGGATCTCTGAGAATCGTTTTTCCTACCAGTGGAGCTGGTATAGATATACTTTCATAAAGAAATGCTGTTATATTGTATCAGATCTTTAAAATAATAGTTAGCTTTGACTTAAGAGATATCATGTGCAAAACCATATTCTTAGGAAAGAACCAAAGATGTGTATAAATATTGTACAGCAAGGGAATATAGCCAATGTTTTATAATAACTTTAAATGGAGGACAATCTATAAAAATATTGAATCACTGTGTTGTACACCTAAAACTCATATAGTGTTGTAAATCAGCTACACTTCAATTTAAAAAAAAGGTGTGTGTAAAATACTACATCTTGGGAATCTGAAAACTTTGAAAAATATGTGTCATGTGTAAAGGTAAAAAAATAGGGTACAACCTAAGTATTAACTAATAGCATTGGCTAAATAAATCATGGTATGTTCATGCCGTGGATTACTAATGAGGTCATTAAAAAGAATTATGTAGATGTATAGTTATTAATATTGGATACAGTATGCTAAAGTTATACATATACATGTAAGAAATTATATATATACATATATGCTACCTTTAGATGGTAGATTAATGAATAAGAGAAGAGGAGGGCCTTCCTCCCTTGCGGCCACCCTTTTAGCTCTGTTACGGGATCCTATGCCTTCATGAAGCTTCTTGCATTAATATCTCTCAGAAACTCCTATACCCAAGATCCCCGTTCTTTACTTGCTGACACACGATAATCATGAAGTAACTGGAAAAAAATGTGGACTAATTACCTTACCTCTAGCCCTCATATTCTCCTTTGTATAATGAGGGGGTTTGACCAGATGATTTTTCAAAATCTTTCTTCCTCTAATAGCCTATGATTCTCTATGTCATAATTATTAATGAGTGACCCTGCCGCAGTTTTGTTTTGTCTTTTGGTCACTGAGACAGGCATATGATGAATCTATTTTTGGTGAAAGGCTGTCAGCAGCCCTCAAATCACAGGGTACAGGTAGTGCCCTCCCACCTAGTCAGCCCACACCCAGAACTAACCTTGCCTGTGTAGGGAAGAGAGAGCAACCCCAGCAAACAGGTATCTTGAAATCCAGAAACTGTTTATATATAGCATACATAGAGAGTGTTTCTTTGATATTTAGATGATTATGAGCCGAGTTAAAAGGTATCATCAACTCTATCTCATTGGTGGCAGCCCAGAAGTTTGCTTCTCTTCCAGACAGAGGGAGGCATGAAGCCCAGGGAAAGGTTAACCAACGTGTACAGGGTGTGTGGTGGACGTGTACCTGTATCTGCATGTGTGTGTGAGAGCTATGTTGTCTTTGCCCAGATACACTGCGCTCACCTTTCCTTCAGAAAAGCTTTCGTTCTCTGGAATTCAATGCTTACATTCCCCGTCTCAAGAAATACAAGATTTCCCCTTTCTCAACCATAAACATTATTTCCTTCAGAAATTACACTTTGTTGATGTCATGGCCCACTCTGAACTCCATTGGTGATGCCGCAAGAATAGAGCTTTAGTTATTGTTCCACCTTGAGGCATTGGCTCCCCTCTTTCTCCACCTGTTTTGGCTTTTCTAGTAGATTGTAGGTGATAGAATAGACTTCAGGTAAGCACATTGCAGAGACTTTTATTTGTGAAAAAAAAGTGATGGGCTTTTTATTATTTTCAATTTCCTCCAAATCTCCAAATATTTATTTCTCTAATGACTTTCTGTATTTTTCTTTTCAAACGGGAGGGGGAAAAGAAAGTGTTCTTTTTTTGTTTTGTTTTTTAATCTTTTTTTTAAACCACCAAGTCTACCTATTATTTTGGCTAGAAGGCAGTGACCGTCCGAATACTAATATAAATGTTAATTCTCATTTCTTTAACACTTTACCCAGTTGGAAAATAGACAGTCTGGAAACATGCTTTACTCCCCCTAGACTAGGGAGACGTGGCTAAATTTTCTTCAATACTTTAAAGTTCTGTAACTATTTTTGTTGTTGTTGTTTTGGTTTGGTTTGGTTTCTCTCTAGAAACCAAGCATTTTTTCCTTCCCTAAACACTTAATATATATGATCAGAGTTAAACTGTTTTTAGCAAAGATTTACATTACTTACTAATTCACATGTGCCAAGCTCATGGTTAATAAGCTCTTTCATCATTCAATCCATGAGTAGGCCACTGATCATTCAACTTCTAAGCAGACCTAGTCTTAGACATCTGTTACCCACGGCCTTGAGCTATAACAGCCAAGACACAATAGTATTTAAATTAGCACAACCTATAAGATCTCATGTGAAATGTACCATTTGAGGTAAGCCCTGAGTCCATATTCAAAGACCATCACAGATCTAGAAATAAAGTTTTTTAAAAGCGTAGCTCTTGAGTAGCTTATAAATTGAATGCAGAAATGCAGATGTCAGTGAACATAAATAAATGTATAAGTAATACAAAAACATTAACCTTCTGTTATCTAGTACTGTTTAAAATGGAATATTCTGGTTAAATGCTGATATTTACCAAAGAATTATCTTTCACTGGCTTCTAAACAATAACTTCAAAATCCGTTCTCTTAATTATTAAGCTATTTGACATTATTATAAACATGATAGTACTGTATACCTTCTGAAATGCCAGTTAAAAGAAAGTTATGATTAGCAGAATATCAGATAATCAAGATTATAGGGTTTGGCATAGAATCATTTAAAGCTGTGCTAAGCCTTATATGAGGAGTTTATATGTATAATTACGCTTGTATCTATATATAAATATGTTCACCAACATACATGCAAATACACTTGTAAAATGGCAACCATATGGTATGTTTGTATATATGTCAGTACAGGAAATTAGTCCTTTCAAAGTGTGTAGCCTGTGATTTGAGGAGAAACTACAGCTGCTTTCTTTCCACAAAAGTGTATCATCTCTGTGACACGTTGACTTATCTTCAGTTTGGTGTTGCAATGTTTCTGACAACTCTATTCCTTTACTGTGGTTGTTTCCCAGTTACCATGTTGTACTGTGTTTCTTGAGTCTGAAAAATTAGTAGTTGCCTTTCCTACATGAATGTCATACTACTCCCCTTTATTTTTCGTGTCATTCTTGACATAATTATATTGTGATAAGCACCTGAGATATATAACCATTAATCATTAAAATAATATGCTAATTTCAGCTGATATAGAAATTCAGAGAACTCTTAATCCATTTTCTCTATAGTATAGGACTTTAATGACTATGAAGTGGTCTTATAGTTGTGGATATAAATAAGTGCCCTGAACTTCCAATATTCTGTGCATTATCACCTTGAATGTCTGTGGAAAACTATCATTCTCTGCACTGCAGTGCCTGACAAACAATAATATATTCAACGGCTGCTATTATATAGATACAATGAGTATCTCTTTTCCATCATCAAAAAAGAGCTCTGAAATATTATTTGTAGCTTCTCATATATCTTGATAACTTATAAAGATGAATAAACTTATTCAGGGTGTTTTGGTTTCAGTTTGAACCAGGTCCAGGAGGTAATTGGTCAGAGAGTGAGAAGCTGGCATCACTGGTTTTGGCATATTATTACCTTAGTGCCTGAGCTCTAATGAATGCCATTCAAGGAGGCCAGATGCATCAGCCGAGGAAAGAGTCTGAAGAGGGACATTATTATCATTGATATTCATTGCTGATGTTGATGCAATTATTATGAGGAGTAAGGAAATCTGCCAAGTGTGTAGTGAGATCACAAACCACCATCTACTACAAGAGAAAATGTCTTAACAACGAAAAAAAATTAGAAAAAGGATTTTCCTTTTTCTCTGGAAAAGAATAGAGTCTCATCCAAAGGCAGAACTAATAATATAGAGTCAATATGAATGAAACAAACACATTGGTTGAAGGGTGGTGAGCATACTTTTGGAGAAAATGACATAACCCAGGATTATAAAATAACAATGCATACTTATAATAGGTTTCTTTCCCTTTCTTATGGAATAAAACTCAGATCCACAAGGCTAAACCATATAATTCAAAGAATACTATTAGGAGAGGGCATTGGCTTCTGGATTCAAAAAGCAAAATTCTGATGAAGAAGACTTCTGATCATGATGATGATGGCTGGGAGGCTGGAACCTATAATGTAAAGAAGAAAATATTTTCATTCATTTCATTTTTTTCAATCATTTTGTATGTAAAAGGATACAGCAAGTTTGTTCCTGGAGCATGGTTAGTCCTTTAAAATGGTAATACATGAAGAAGCAAACTTAGGTGACATTCTTATCCTTTACTACCTGTGCAACAGGCGGTTTCATTAAAATTTGAATTTGGCATTGCTTTGTCTTCACTGTCCTATGTTTACTTGGCAATTTTCTAATTTTCTCTATCCCCAGGGGAAACTACTAGGTCTCCTGTTGAGTTCATTAGGATTGCCCATTAAATTAAAATGTAGGAGACAGTTTGAAAGGCACAAAAGAACACTATTTGTTAATGAAGCATCTTACCTGAACAAGTTTTTACTAATCAGGCTAGGGAAAACAAAGCTATGTTTAACAAAAAGTGCCCATGCAGGAGAAGGGAAAGAATCACTGATTATGTAAGTGAGAAAGTGGCTGGTATTCAGCCTAACCAGCGGGGATGGCACTTCAGCTACATTTGTGTAGGTATCCCTGGCATAGTTGGTGGACTGCAGTGTCACTGTAGCCTAGTCCATGAGGAGGTGTTATTCAGTCTGCTTAAATGCAGACTTACTGAGACATATTAGGGAAAGCGGATTTTAAGGAACCATCTTTAATTGATGACCAAGGGCAAAGTGAGGGGGTTGCATACTCACATGGATCTTAGTTCAGTCTCTCCTCATTTTTTACATGTAATACTGCATCAGCCATCTAATCAGTATCTGATGTTCTTGCCTCCTAGCTGTAGGCTCCCACCCCATGCAAACTCCTCAGAGTTAAAAGTCTGCTCATGTCACTCATCTGCTGAAAACCCTTCAGTTTCCCATAACCTAAAGGATAAAGATCAAAATCCTCAGTCAATCAGAGAAATCCCTGTTAGACTTGGCACCAGATGACCTTTTCAATTTTATCTCCTGCTGCTCTTTACCTAGTGCACACTTGAGCATCATCTGTACCAAACCTCCTTAATTCTCCAAACTTGCCATACCTCATCCTACCTCAGGTCATTGTACATGCAGTTCATCTGTCTGTGATGACCATTATATTATAAACCTCCCCACCTCTTTTATCACTGGTGAGCAATTACCCTTCCTTTAAGACTGGGATCCAATACCGTCTTTTCTCACAGTAGGTATGTATAGATATATGTATTGTCAACTGGGAAAAAAATGCACAACATAAGAGCTGTGAGCTGAGTTTATTCACTGTCTTACTGAGGACTGTATCCTGGAGACAGCCTCTCAGATAACTCTAAGTAACTGCACTGAAGAGGTGGGGGGAGAGGTCAGTACATGTGTGACAAACACACACAGTACATGTGTGGCAAAGGGGTACATGGACTCAAGCACACATCTCAGTAGAAGGTTACTGCTAGTCATGAGGAACAGTATCTCAGTTTATCATTTTAGTGCTTTTCTAAATACGGGAAGATGCTAGAATCTGGGTTCATAAAAAATTTCTCCTGGAATATTTCTAACCATCTGAGGACTTGTTGTGCCTGTTTTCCCAGAGCACAGAGTGCCTCATTCCTGATCTTCACCCTGAATTCCTTTCAGGGTATATTGTACATTAGTGACTGCAGCGGCTGACTCAGTCCTTGTAGGAGAAGATGATGGGCAACATTCTTTGTTTTACATCTGTATATATACATATGTGTATATGTATATACACACAGAGAGAGAGACAGTCCTCATTTTGAACAATAGTGCAGGACCATAAGATGACGGTGCAAGCTAAAACAAAACAAGGTTATCTTACTAATCTGTGGGAGAAATTATAATTGTTTCATGAACTTTGAAATTCTTTTTGTCAAAACATTAAAACGCCTCAGTGTCAGTTATAAATGTATAGAGAAGTAAAAAAAATGTATTTAACACATTATGATTAAAAACATTAGAAATTGAACTTGAAAATATTTTATTTCTTTGTAAAGAAGGTAACAGTGCTTTCGTCCTCCTTCTCATGCTGTAACTTTCAGTACAGAGCAAGCATGTTTTCTATGCCTTGGCAAGTTGTCATATCCTTTCTAAGTTGGGATCAGCTTCCAACATTTTGTTCTTTGAACTTTCAAGGTCATGAAGTATCTCAAAGGTTCTCTTTAACAGGAAGTTTCTTTGCCAGGGTCACTTCCTCTGGTACATCTTCATCCTTTTTGTTACAATCTCTTTTCTCATTTATGTCGGCAAGTTTGCCTTTATTGAGTTCTTCTGGCTGCATAGCTAGGGTCGCTCAAATGGCAGCCGTGTCAACATTCCCTCAGCCAGCTATTTCTTCTGTAATTCTATTTAACTTCAATTCAGTTGTCACTTCCAATGTCATCACTTTTTATTTCTTTGTTGAGATTTTATCTTTGTTAGCCACTTTCCTCTTTTAATTACTTATACTTATAAAATAACACGTGGATTTATAACTAGGAGACAAAAAACAACACAACTGCACACTTTTTTGTCTGTGCCTAAGGGTGCACAGTGAGGAGTCACTGACAGAACGTAAAAAGAATTGATGTATTAGTCACTGACCATGATCACATCTTCACATCTGTTATCTACATTATGATTTGTGAATGGAAGAGCTAGCAGTGGAGTTTGTACTTTTTGCAATTACTCATAGTTAATATACTGTGGAAGTTAAATTTAAACCGTGTTGTTGAGGGACTAGTGTTATTTGAGTAAACTATGTATCATGGTAACTAAAATTCCCCTATATTGGAATGGTGCAAAGCAAGGACTGCCTCTGTGTGTATGTGTGTGTGTGTGTGAGAGAGAGAGAGAGAGAGAGAAAGAAAGAGAGAATTTATTTGCACTCTATCTTTCCATCTATAATGTAAATCCCTGTGTATCAGACACCTCTTATGTATCACTTCTGAGGTTTTTGGCTACTTCCTTTACACCAGCTGGTCTGTGACTGATTTCAAATGAAAAAATTCAGTTGTGCCTAGCCTTATGCTCACATCAGGCACTTCTCACCCCAAGTTTTCCTGTTTATATGGAGGTATGAGATGTCAGAGGATCTGTTTGATACCTATACACATGCACCCCAGTAGGTGAACCATAGAGAAATTTTTATTTCTTCCTTTAATTTAGATACACTGTTTTCAGACTCAGGAATTTGTATAGCCTCACAGGACATTCTTGTAAGATCAAGCAATCTCTTGTGCTGAACCAAAGGCCAAGATTTGGTTCTGAGCCTTCAAATGTTAACACACATGGATCTGGGAGCCATGAGAAATAACATTGGCCTTTCACCATCATCTCAGAGACCTACTTCTAGAACTTTGCTTGCTGTCTTAACAAACTTGGCTTCTGCTAGGTTACAATTTCTCATTCCAAAAAGAGGAATAATTCTTTTCAGAGTAGGGTAAGTATTCCAATGAACTAGATTGTACCACTACCATGTGGTTACTTTCAGCTGTTCATGCCAAAAGATCAATAGGCAAGGAAAGTGTTTAATGTACTCATGGGGTAATGAACCCAGAAAAATTAAAAACATATATAGAATTGGAACTAACTACTGTAGGAAATTAGGAGTATATTTGGATCTTGGGATTTACTGAGAAACATCTCATGATGTTTTCCTGACTGCTAATAACAATAGAGAATTACTGGAACCATGACCCAAGAAAAACAATCTATAAGGGCTGAGACCCTTTAGGGATGTGATTTTGGTCATTCCACTAGGCAAGTTACCAGAACAGTCAAAGCACAAAATGCTGGCAAAGGTTGAATACCTATTGTTTGGAGGGTTTAGGAGGGAGGATGAAAATCAGCTACATCCTCAGAACAAATTGCAACAGCAGAGAGTACAGCTTGTTTAGAGAAACTTCTTGCACTACCCTCCTTGAGAAAAAGTTGAGGATTATCTTTTTCTCTTGAAAATGGAGGCTACTATTGTAGAGTGTAAGCCAGACGGATTGCTCTTCTGTACTGTCAGTTGTGGTAGCCTGCTCAATGATGTACCAGTCATATTGGCTCCTTCCTGCCCTATTTCACAAGTTTTCCCCTTATTTGGTGGGATATTGTGCTTCCTGATAAAGTAAGGGTGTGTGATTTTTTTGGTTTCTAGCTTTGCTTGCTGGGGAGACCTGGTTAAGATACCCTATAAGGCAGAGAATGTGCTTCCTTGGCGTTTCTTGCCTTTTAGTATGTATTTAGTGCCTACCTATGAGGTGCCAGCTACTGTAGTAAGTATTTAGGCTATGAAAACATACAGACACAGTCCCTTCCTTGAAGGAGGTACAATTCAGTGGGGAGCGGGGGGGATTTGGTATAAGAGGAAATAGAAAGTAAGAACTATCCAAGTTTGCCTGGTAGTCAGTGAAGACTTAGAGATAAAGTAATCCTGCAGGTGAAATTTGAGGATGACTCGCAGATTTCCAAGCAGACAAGATGGATGAAGTCTTCCAGGCAGAAAGAGTAGAGCTGCAAAGGCATGAAGGCATGCTAGGACATGGCATGTTCAGAATAGCCAGTAACTCAGAAAGACTGGCCTGTGTGAAGGATAAAGGTGAGAACTGAGATAATCCAGCAGTAGGGGCCTTGGGTTATGCAAAGAAATTAAAACATTGTCACATGAGCAATAGGTGGCCATTAAGAAATTTTCATCAGGAGACCAACACAAACTGATTTTCTAGTTTGAGGGGCTCTTGGAAGGTATGGAGAAGGATGGATTGGAAGTAGGAAGCAATTGTAATTGTCTAGCTAAGCGATTATGAAAAGCCTAAAGTAGGCAGTGCCAGTGGGTAAGAAGAATGAAGATGTTGAAGAGATTTTCAAAAGGTAAAACCAATACTGCTTGTTAATGTTTGGGATGGTAGGAAAGGGGATAAAGAAGAAGAAATAATCTACGATGATTTCCACCTTTATGGCTTAAGCAATACACCGAATTATAAAATTCCCAAAAAGAACTAAGTTATTCTACCCTCGAGATCTAGCAGCAGTTTGGCAAGGAGTTGATGTTTGGTAAATTTTAAATTGATTTCTAAATGACCCAGCTTCCTCTAGTACTACTGCCTATCCTACCAACCCTGCAAGCTGATTCCCATTGAGAAAGTCGTCATGAACTAATATTGGTTTTTTTAAGGAATAATTTAAATGTTTCTCTCTTAAATAAAAGTGATTAAAAACGTTCAGCAATAAGTAAGTAAAATGTTTTGACTATATTCAGGCCTTGAAGCTTAGTTTCCACATTGAGGAGTTGAGTGTTTGGCCATCTGGATTTTCCACATGGATCCATTTGAAAAGGAAACTCCAAAGGTTTATAACGCTAAATTAACTTGTTTCAAGGGCCAAGCAACATATTTCCTTCTTCTTGACTATCTTGACAGCTTACTTCTTTGCATTTCATCTGTGCACATATTTGGGGAGAAATGTGTCTTTCAGTGTGATACCCGACAGCCATATTATTTAAGATTCAAAGTGTTTTGCCTCCTGAGAATTCAAGTCACATTTGTTAATTTTGATTTATAGCTAATGTTTGGTACTCTACTCATGATTTTCACTTAACACACTTAATGAGCATCAGTTCTCACAGTGCCCCATATGTAGTCTGAAAATGTTATTTACAGCCTCTCAAGGAGGGAAATGTCACAACAAGAACTTAGATCTCAGCAGGCAGCAGAATAAGGCAGACTGGGATGAGCTGGGATCCAGGAACTTCACATATGCAATTTCGGTGGGTCACATGCTCAGAGATGAACCTTCCTATAGACAGGATGTGTCTATTTAGCCAGAAAGGATTAGTATAATTACAAAGTTTCAAAATCCCAAATGTCACATGCAATCAAAATGCCATGTTGATGTCTTACAGATTGGGAAGTTAAAGGGCATTTGAATTTAACAAGTAGGTCATGGGTGATCACCACACAGATATTTTTAATAGGTTACAGAGGAAGAGGCCAGAGTGCAATAGATTGAGGTAAGAATAAAAGTGAAAGAGGATGGACAGTGGTTGTAACTTCTCTTATAAGAACTTAGTGGTAAAGGATAGAAGAGACGTAAGACTGGATTTTGATTATGAGATTAAGGCAATGGTGGAAACACTGTTTTTGTAATGGGAAATTCTTGAATCAGTTTCTTAGTTTGAAAGGAAAAGAGCCAGTAAAGAGAGAAAGTTCAAAGAACAAAGAGAGAAGGGGGTTTGAATAGTGCTGGAGAAATGAGGAAAAATTAAGTCACGTAAAGGGAAAATAACTGCTTGTGTTTACCTATAATATTGAAGCAGGGCTATGGCTTATTAGGTTACACATGACTAAGGAAACCGACTTCAAAGGAGATTTATGGTGAAGCTAATATATATTATCTTCAGGAACTTTGACTTGGCACGAGCTTCTCCTATTAGAGGGGCCCTAATAATGTTATGCTTGGTCATATGTGTTTGTACAATTTCAAAAACATATGATATTTTATAAGTAACTGGTAAAGACTACTATGTGTTTCTACTCCAGCTTCATTCTCGTCATGCCTCTCCTTGTCTCGGGTGGCCAAAGAATGGCTATGGGCATTTAAGGGATCTATCTAAGTGGAGTTTAATTTAGTTTGCTTTTAGTGAGATAGAGATGTGGCTTATAAGATGTGGCTTACTCCCATGTACAAATTAATTTTTGTCCATCATTTCAACATAGAAATATCCTCCAGGAATATTCTTATCATCCACTTGTCTGTTCACTGGGAACCATCACATTCAAGTGCATGACCACAGGTTGTCCAGCCACATAAAGGTAACACTATGTGTCTGGTGTACCAAAAGATGTGGACAATAGAGCAAAAACAAAATGCGAAATGCATGAAGCCAGAAGTCAATCGTTGGCAAAATTCTCCAAACTATACAGCTTATTTATGAAAAAAAAAAAAACTCAAAAAAAGTTCTAAAAGTTGACAGTATTCTAAAAGTTTTATATGACTTTATTAATGAGTTGTAAAGCTGATACTTTTTTAAACTATCAATCATTAAAACATAGTTTTAGTCAATCATAGCCAATTCAGTTATCTTTTTTTCTATAGGAAATTGTATTTTAAAACCCTTATAAGAAGGGGCTTTCAAAGAGTGTGTAGCTAAAACATGTAGAATAAAAAGTTTAGAAGTGTCAAGCAGTTAATTAGTAAAGATTATGCTGGTTTTCTGAATTTTCTGATGATTGTGCTGTTTATCATGTTTTAAATATATAATTTATTGCCATAGCTTTCTCTTTATAAATATTCGTTTTTGCACTCAATTTTGTATTCGTAACTTTGTAGTCTTTTTTCTCAGAGAGGGCTCCCCAAATTGTACACATTTTGGGTTGCACAGAACCTGGATCTACTGTGGCATGGGGGCTGAGTGTCCAGCTGGGAGTCAGGGGACTCCAAATTTGAGAATAGAAGGGATAAGAGGGAGCCTGGTGGTTCACTACAGAAAATGGAAACCTGGGTAATATTTGTAGAGCATTGCAACTTTCCAGACACTATGGTAGACACTTAGTTTATGTTAATTCATTTAGTCCTCTCAATACTAATATCTGACCCTTAGTGAGCATTTACCCACTTACCATATGGCAGGAACTATTCCATGCATTTTACATACATTAACTCATTCAGTCGTCACAACAAGCCTAGGAGATGAGTGCTGTTATTATTCCCCATTTTACTGGTGGGGAAGTTGGAAGGACTCTAATCAGTAGTAGAGCCATGATCATGCCTGGGCTCTTTGTCTTCAAAACTACAACCTTAGCCCCTATCGTATGCTTGTGACGTAAGTAAATTTTTTTTTTTCCTCTGTTAACTCTAAGGACATACAAGATCAGATAATTGAAATAACTTGTTCAAGGTCACATAGTCCGTGATGGAACTAAGATTTGAAATTCTTCTGAGTGGTTTCAGAACCAATACACGTTTCTGCTGCACCAAACTGTCGCTCATTAAGACCAGTTATTCTATGTTGTGTACTCAACAGAAAATCTCCAAATATGGAAATTTGGAAAGAGCCCTTTTCTTGTCTGGTACTCATTCCTCAGACTGCAGCTGGTTGAGGAGGTTGGAGAGGAAATCCTGAAGCATTTGGTCTGTGCCTGGTAGGACAGTGCTCTTGGGCGAGACAGAGAAGGTCAACTAGATCAGAACTGCCAGGAGACATAACAGAAAAGCAAGCAGAGGATTAAGAGAGGAGTCAGTACAGGTTACGGCTCAGTGCAGGTGTGGTTTCACAAATGCTAAGTGACCCGTTATCTGACTACCAGAAAATAGTGCCATAGATGAATTCTTGTCACCTTTATTTTCAAAATTACTTTCTGTTTTGGGGGGATTCTTTTGTTTGCTTTTTTGTAAGTCAGAGAGAAGTCCTTCTCGTTATATTTGTCATTGCAAATCACTTAGTAAACTATTAAGTGTCTGTGACATGACACAAAATGACAAAGTCAATTCTTGTTCCTTGAGCTTTTATCACACAGGACAGCCAGTGCTGGCTAAGGCAAACGGGAGAAAGATTTTTAAAAGTATATTTGTCATGAGTTACCAATAAAATGTATTCATTGCTGTGGCCATACTAATTTGGTATAAATTAACTAGATTGTAAATCACCTAGGAATTGTATTCTAGTTCTGGGAACAGACATCCATAAATATAAATTCTGAACAAGCACAAGTGCTCATGATATGACATAGAAAGTCAGAAAACGGAGTTAACTAACTGACAGTTAATCTAGTTTTGGATAATAGTGATTTTGAAAAAAATAGAGCAAAATGAGACTAATATTATCAAGAAAGGGGTAAAGTGAAAACAGAATGGTATGATGGAAGACCGAGGGAACAGAGGTTTGCTTTTGTTGGAGACTGTGGTGAGTGATATTTGATAGGTAGGTTGGGTCTAGATTGTCAAGACCAAACTGAGGAATCTGGACTTCATAAAACAGAGAACTATCAAACTTAAAAGAGGTCAATTGCTGAGTGAAGTCTGTTGTTTTGGGAAAATTGATTAGGTGTCAATATGCAGAGTTATTTGGGAAGTTCAAGAGTTCCAGAAGAGAGATTGAATGCAGGGAAATCTTATAAGATATTAAAAATTTCCAACAGGCGATGTTCAGAAGCAGAAGTTAGGTGAGAAGTACTGGAATTCACATGTTTTAAAGATGAGACAGGACTTGATGACTCTACAACATAGCTGGTTGTGTGAAGAAGGATGAAAGCATTTACTAGGTAGATGCTATGTGGGCAGGATATGGTGTCCTACAAGTAGTGAGAGACAGAGACAGAGGGAGGGCAGGAGGGAGGAAGGGAGGGAGGAGACTTAATGTAGTGAGTTTCGGTGTTCATGGTAGAGATTGGCTATCTGTGGATGTAAAAGAAGAGACTGTCTGCAAACGTGTATCCTGTATGCTTAGGACACTCAAATCTCTAAAACATTATCCACCTCCCTTTATTCTGTACCCAAGCTCACCAATCAAATTTCTAATTGTTTATTTGGTTTCCCATATATATGTGTGTGTATACACACACACACACACACACACACACACACACACACACACACACACACACACACACACA
>NW_021703773.1:8234186-8303290 GCF_005190385.1 Monodon monoceros | reverse complement strand
ACACACACACACACACACACACACACACACACACACACACACACACATATATCAGGAAAGTACTGGCTAGAGATCGTGAATAATACAGACTCTAGAAAGTACTTTCCCCATGGTACAAGAAGCCTTGGCATTCTGGTTTACACATATGTTCCCTGTAGATTCGATTAGATGAATGTGTCTCACTGGGTCTGATTAACTCTGGGGCTTGGACAAGATAGAGGTTCTGAGACCAGTTCTGCGCTGTGCCCAATTAACCAAGATCAGGCTTCCTTTTAGGGTCTGCCTTGGTACTGGTTACACTAACTTTGCAGTTTCCTTATGTGATACACATTTCACAGTGCTCCAAACTACAATCCTCTACAGAGACAGGACTACCTCTATTCTAAGATGTAACTTCTCTGTTTCATCCTTGGAGGCTCATTCAAGGAATTGAAATTTCACATAAATGAATTGATATGATTTGATCATTTTGGAAGGTATGAAAGAGAAAATTATCCTGACATATGCTCACATTTTGATTGTGATTAAGTAGTCATAAGTGGATGTCACTTTTCAAAGAGAAAGTCTAACAGAATAACTGAAAGAGTCCCAAGGTCTCAGTTCACGTGGTCTTGGGTGACCCATACTGAACTACCACATCTTCCTTGTCTTCCAGACGATAAAGCAGTTGTGAGAAGTAATCAAATATGTTCCTGTTGATTTAAGTTTCCCTTATGAAAGGTGCTTGCATAAGGAAAACAAATACTATAAGAAACAATTTATGATTATAGACATGTTCCTAAATGACCTACAGGTTTATAGTTTAATGAAGTACGAATGGACATACTTTGGACTTTAATCCAATATGCAGCAGACCATTAATCTATGACCATATAAAAGGCTAAACATTTCTTTTTCTTTTTTTCTCTCCTTTTCCTTTCCTTTCCTTTCTTTCTCTCTCTTTATTTCTTGCTTTCTCTGTGTTGGAGTCTATGATCTGCTTCATCATTTCTGTATCTCGATTACATTTTAAAATAAGAATCAGAAATCCCATATGATCTATGAATGTAGAGAAGATAAGATAGAAAAGAAAGGGTAGGAATGTCTGTACATATTTGTGAGATTAAAAAGAAAACAGAACAGTGTATCTGAGGAATATAGGCAGTGTTTTAAAAAACCCAAGATGTAACCAGATTTCCATTCAATCTAGCATCTTTTCAAATACTTTGCATCTAATAACAGCAGAAATGGGAGTGTATTACATCAAAATGACATATAGAAGGGGCTCACCCAGCTAGCAGACAGAGGCTTTTAGTGCTTGGGATGGTGTTATTTAATGTGTTTATGACTGTTGCTTAAGCATGTTCAGAATTTTATATACAGAGATATGAATGGTACTTACTGTATCTCAGTATAACCACATCTGCATAAAAGGCATATGGAGATGAATTCCCTCTGTACACTTTACCCCAAATTACCAGTGTTAATGATGTCCAGAAATTTTATTGGAAAAACAAATACTGGATATAAAAGCAAAGGTGTAGTTTTCAGGAAGATTGATCCTCAGATTTATTAGTAAGGGATATTTCAAATAAATGTCTTATTAATTGCCAATTGATGACCTCATGATGAAATATGCTTCTAACATGGCTTCATTTCTCCCAGGCATCAAATGGATATAAAGATCCGTTCCCATGAAATGGGTCAGTTCGAAGTAGGAACAGAGTAGAAGAAATTCCCACTCTTCAATTTAGCCAGCAAAGCCAAGAAGGGACTCAAGTGAAGAATGAATTCCAGGGAAAGCTAGGTGACCACATACTTAATGGCAGAATGCTGAGAGATTTTCTAAAGTATATTATAAACACAAGTAATTCTTACCTGTGTAAATGGCTAGGTGGGCGTACCCACAAACTCCTTGGACTGTGTGGAACGGTTTCATTTCTCAGTATTTCTTAGCTTCTGAATTTAGTAGGTTCCCTGTTTTGCCATAACTCTTTCCCATGACAGCAGTTTTCATGTTTTTATAGCATTTTTATGACCCATTGAAAAGCCTCTTGGCACAATGTTTGGCAATGTTTCACCTCAGATGCTGCCACAAAAGAATTCACAACAGTAGGGAGCAGAGCTTCATCAAGGAATCCAACCTACACTTGCCCCAGCTATAATGGATGTCAGCCCCCAGGTATCTCCCATTACCCTACAACTAACTCAGTTCTACTCAGTTCCCCAAATCGATGAGACCTAACTCTGGACAGAAATCAGGAGAGCCTTTCTCATGAGTAGGTGAGTCCATAGCTTTAAGCCTGTACGTGAGGGCACCCATATGAGAACCAAACTGCTGTGTTAAGTCCCGATCAATCTAATTTGTCCTCTTACATAGTTTCAGTGGAAAATTTAGTTCCCTACCAAGACTAGAACCTTGGAGTAAACTGTAGATCAGTTGATTGAGGAACTTAACTGCCTACTCATTTCTTTCCATCTAGTTTATACCAGTGTCGAATGCCCCATATTCTGGATCTGAGCCCTGTAGTCTCAGAGAGTGAATGGAGCCCCACTGGAACATATCCAAATGCTGATGCCCATCCCTAAGACTGCCTAGACACTGCTGATGCTATCTGCACCCCATGCTGACTCAGTCTTGATTTCCACCCCCTACCCTTCATCCTCACCTCTGGCTAACAACAGCAGGATAAGCAAGAACAGATTCATTAGCTTGCACTTGGACTACTGATGTGGATTTCTGAGCCTTCCTTCTGAGACACCCAGTACCCTCAATCTTAGCACACCCCAAATATCGTGCCCTGAGCATTACCCTGTTTGGCTGCTCAGGCAGCTGGAAGAGAAAGGTAGACCCATTTTTCAAGAGGAGAAGGAGGCCATAGGGAACAAAAGTCCAAGGCATCTCTAACAAATGGGGAGCTGGAATAGGGGAAATAATTCTGCTTTCTCCATCCAGTCCCATTATCTAAAAGGGCCTAAATAGTATTGGTCTATTAAGAAGGAAGGAAAGGAGGGAGGGAGAAGGAATGATACTAGTAAACCAACAGATTAATTCAAAGCCTAGATAAGAAGCAGAGTAGATATGGAGAGCTCCATTTTCCTTTCATCCCTCCTCATTTCTTACTATTTAGTTGACTGTAAATTGGAAGTTGGGAGTGAATCTCTTGCTTTTGAACCTGATGTAGTCTGAATTAAAATCAACCTGAGAAGCCTGCTAAGTCTAGCCAAAGTTGAGTCAACATTTATCCTGAGGATGCCAAGGAGATTGTATTGTTCTACTTTTTCAGATTCCTCCTCTCTCTCCCCCAACACTGTGCTTTAGTTATACCAAACCATTTTCTTTGTGTGTTCCCTACAATCTATTTTATATCTCTGTGCTGTTTAATGATAATGTTCTCTATCCCTAAAATTCTCTAGCCTTCTTCCTATGCAGGGAGCTTGGATTGATTTTCCAAAGCCAACATTAGATGTCACTTCCTCTCTGAGGCATTTTTTGAGGCACCCATCCCTGTTTCTGTTGGCAGAGTGAACCATCTTCCCCTCAGAGTGTGGTACCAATTGCTATTATTTCACAGTATGGTGGGAGAGGGAGATATACAAATGAATCAGTAGATTGCAGTTGGTAAAGTAGATATAAGTGGTAATCAATAATTATAATAGATTATGGTGATTGTAAAAATACAGTACAAATATAGATGAGGTGGTGATTGATGGGTCATATTCAAAAGTATTATTAAATCAATAAGCATTTTTCTGGATGACATTTTCATATGCTTTCCCAAAGGCTCTAACCATACTTCACCTCACTTAACATTTTTGTAGTTGTTGTCTTGAATGAGGTAGATCTCATGCTTATTTTGATTCCCCAATCCATTAAGATTGCTAATGCAGTGGATAACAAAATAAACATTCAAAACTGTTTCAACAAACTGGATTTGGTGGATGAAATTTAACTTGTGGAATGGGTGCTGGGTCTTCTCATACACTATTGATGAAATTGGAAATTGACTGATACAGTTTTTTGGAAACTTGGCAACACATATCAAAAACATAAATTTAAAAAAAAAACCCTTTAAACCAGACATTTCACATCTAGGGATATTTTCAAAGAAATAACCAGTCATGCTGTTTAATTTTTGTGTTTTATATACTCTATTGTTCATTACATTGTTTGAAATAATAAAAATGAGAAATTGAGCACATCAGTCATACAGCTACATATACATACACATATACATATAGAATGTATGTCAAAAACAACACACTTTAAAAATCACATTAAATGCAACTAGAGATGATCATGCTAAGTGAAGTAAGTCAGAAAGAGACAAATACCATATGATATTACTTATATGTGGAATCTAGAATATGACACAAATGAACCTATCTATGAAACAGAAACAAAATAAGGGGCATAGAGAATAGACTGGCGGTTGCCAAAGGAGTGGGGGCTGGGAGAGGATAGTAATGGGAGTTGGGGATTAGCAGATGCAAACTGGTGTATATAGAATGGATAAACAACAAGGTCCTACTGTACAGCACAGGGAACTATATTCAATATCCTGTGATAAACCATAATGGAAAAGAATATGGAAAAGAATGTATATATATGTATAACTGAGTCACTTTGCTGTACAGCAGTAATTAACACATTGTAATTCAACTATACTTCAATAAAAAATAAATCTAAAAAATCACATTATAAATAGTATGTAATTACAAGATAAATAATGTGCAAAACTGAAAGACAAAAGCAAAATACAAGATCATTTGAACAGCATTGTATAAAGTCACATTACAAATGCATATACAACTCAGGGGTGTTTCAGGAGCACACTGGCTCTCAGAGAACCATTAAAGCTTGATTTCCATCCTTTAGCATGATTTGTGGAAATGCACAACCTCCCAACTTTCTGCTCATTCCCAAGGGCTCAAGCACTCCTGATCCAGTGCCTAAATTTATGGATGATGTCTTTTTCAGGCTTCATCACCTCGGGTAAAATGTTCCCCCCTTTTATCAGTTTCCATAAAATATCCACTCACACTAAGCAGTGGATGAATTCTTATTGAATTCACTGAAGATAAGAGGCTGGGGGTTACAGGGAGGAGTTACACTGCAGTACCCTTGAGTTTCCACCACTTCTTTTGGCCTCCACACTTCCTACTCATCCACCCTTTCCCCTCTTCTCACCCCTGGTCCTCACTCCCTCCCTCTTGGTGCCTTGGTGTCATTTGATAACCAGGCCCTGCCTAGGGATCAACTTTTGCCTCAAGGATCAACAAATACAGTGTTGGGGAGGAAAAAAAACTTCCCTCTACCCTTTAGGTTCTTCTGGCTGGTCTAAGAATTAAATTGATATAAAACAGATTAACAGGAGAAAATCAAATTTCATTACATATGTACAAGAATCCCGCATACATGAGAGGGTTAGAGACAGATAAAATGAGGTTTGTATGCCATCCTGAGCTAAGGAATGGACTAGGGGCCTGGGGCTTCCAAGGACAGGAGGGTCATTCACAGGACAATAAGAAGAAGAGCAGAAGTTTGGAGATTAGATGTTGTTTGCCCTCTACCATAGAGATGGAGCCACTTACATAAAATTTTTCTCTGATAATAACTCTTCTCTGGGAAAAATCCCCAGTTTAAATTCTTCTAGGTAGCTAAGAGAGGGCAGTAGTTTCTCTTGAACGTGCAGGGTCTCGATTGCCTTTCGCTCAAAGTAATCCTAATCCTCATGCAAAAGTGCCACATTTAAGGGGAGGCTCATTCTGAACGCCTGCATCAGTTATATGTATGTTGGCTGTTACAGTGATAATATTCCCAACTAATTATATATATATTTGTATAGATGAAAGCATGGGGGTCTACCAAAATATTAATAGCAGTTAATTCTTGGTGGTAGAAATGAAAGTGATTTTTATTGTTATTCTGTAATTCTTAAACTTTTAAAACTGAACAAGTGCTACTTTTTATTACAAAGAAAAAAGTATTTTTTTTTAAGTGGAATTGTTTGTTTCATGATATAGTGAATTCTCCAAAATTAGAGACGAGACCATAGTTTGGGGGACTATTTTAGAGGTAATGTTATAGGAGGGTCCTTCTAAGTATACAATTTTATGATTCAGGGGTGTTAAGATAAAATGATATAATGAAAATGAGAGTACTTTGAAAAGTATGAATCTCCATAAAAATACGCTATTATTTTGATGTTTTGTAGTGTAGTGATAAGTACAATTGCTGGCACTGAATAGGATCTAAACTTCTAGAATAGGATGGAACAGACGATTTTAGGGTAGACATATGCTATAGTTGTTCAGATCCCAAAATTCATGTTTGAAAAGACATCCTATCTTTTCATTTCTTTTCTTCCCTTAATTCCTGAGTCTCTCCTTTATTTTACCTAGGGCAATAGGAAGGAAAGAAGGGACAAAGTTTTTACTTCATTATCATAGTAAATGTAAGAATTTAAATAAGTAACTGTTGTCCTATGATGTTATGTTTACACCTATAAAACACAGATATCTAATCCTCTTTTATGTCTTCTGGAATTTTTAATCCAATCCTGTAATTGTTCACAGCAGTCAATAAAAAGCAAGCTGATTCATGAATAAAAATTAAAGAAAGCAAAGTTCATAGGTAGGAAAATTGGTAAATATTTGGGGTTAGAAAAGTAGTCAGGTCTTTTCCGAATGGTCTAAGGAGGGTTAAAATCAAACAAACGTATTCCTTGCTTGTTGGACCTGAAAGTATCAGGAAAACTTTTCAGTCATGATGGGCTCTTGCTTGTTTTGTTTCATTTTGTTTTATTTTTTGCTTGTTTTAAATTTTGCTTGTTTTCATTTTTTTTAATTTTTGCTTGTTTTCAATTTTGCTTTATTTTATTTTGTCTTTTACAGTTGTCTAAGAAAGTTTAAACAGGGGTTAGGATGTAGGAAAAAAATTTTAAAAACCTTTAGATATATGAGGTCCTTGTCATCATTTTCAATGAGTGTCATCCATGAATATAAAGCATACTTTAAGCTCCATGAAACCTTAGCATTAAGATTATGGCACATGTTATTGGCCTTTCCTAGGTTCTGAAACTAGAAATTCATCTGCCTCTAACCTTTCCACCCAAGTCGACTTCATATATAAGTAAAGAGCAAGTTGAAATTACAGGGAGCTGTAAAGAAATGGAAGTTCTCCGCTTTCTTCTTTGAAAACCAATATTAAAATATATGAGGTGCAATTGTCAAACTAAAAAATTGTCAGATGATTCATAAGGAATGAGTGGCCAGCAGGCTGACCTGACTGATCCCTTACATTACTGATTTTTAATGGGTCTTTGGGAAAGAAGATGGTGATTTCCCATCCAAGTCAGACAGCAATGAAGGCGGGGGCTGGCGGGCAGAGGGAGGGAGAATGGCCAGAAACTGAGCACAAAGGGACGAGGATGCCACCCAGCAGGGTATGTTCAGATGTTAAATTTTTCAGTAAACAGCTTGTAAATTAAATCCCAAACGACTCAATTTCCCCTCCTCCCATGCCTTCTCTCTCCCACCTGCCCCCCTCTTATCATCTCCCCAGGGAGGACCAAGCATACATGTCAGGCATCCTTTTAACTTGTCAGGGACTTAACTCTAGCTGAGGCAGCCAGGCACTACAGCTAAATGGATTTACACATTTGAGGGTGACTGTCTGCTTCTGTTCTCTGAGCTATGGCGTTGATGTCTAATTTGTTGCTTACCTGTCACAGCAGCATTGATTATTGTAACCAGTCTTTGAAGGAGGCAGGGGTTTGGGGCAAACATAAGATGCTGTCCCCCTCATTTGGCCAGGGGACTGCTTCTCCCTGAAAGGTCCTGGACCAGCATCTACTTGATCTGTGTGATAGGGATAGAGTAAATATGTAGACAGGGACGGAGTATGTGCTGAACTTGGGAAGGGAGCAAAAGGGATATGAAATTGTGCTCCTGTTCTTCAAAACTCCCAACTCCACTTCTATGAGCATCGCGAGCAATAATGTTTGAGGCTTTCACTTGCTGGTTGCCTTTTACTGGACACTGTTCACTGACTTCATTCATCCAACGTTTATTGAGATTGTTTATAGGTTTCTAGCAACTGTCTTTTAAGACTTGATTCTTACCAACATGAAATCTGAACTGAACAAATTCCTATGGATCTGTACATCTAGATCCCAGGGGAGAGGGAAGGGGGTTATTCTGCTGGAATTGGGCATCGTGGAGGTAAATTGTTGGAGATTCTCCTTATACAAAGACCCGATAAACCTAATGCGAGGGTTTCCCTGGGGGCGCAGTGGTTAAGAATCCACCTGCCAATGCAGGGGACACAGGTTCGAGCCCTGGTCCGGGAAGATCCCACATGCTGCGGAGCAGCTAAGCCTGTGCGCCACAATACTGAGCCTGCGCTCTAGAGCCCGCGAGCCACAACTACTGAGCCCGCGTGCCACAACTGCTGAAGCCGACGTGCCTAGAGCCCGTGCTCTGCAATGAGAGAAGCCACCACAGTGAGAAGCCCGCATACCACAACGAAGATTAGCCCCTGCTTGCCGCAACTAGAGAAAGCCCGCGCGCAGCAATGAAGACCCAATGCAGCCAAAAATAAAATAAAATAAATTTTAAAAAACAAAAACCTAATGTGAGAAACAGTTAAGGTATATGGTGGTAAATGGCCAATGCCAGAGTTGGAGCAGTGGAATAACTATATGTAGTAATAGTCCTTTAAACTCTTGGGAAGTTTATTAGTAGAGAAAATCACTTCAAAGGAAAATAAAGTTGGTGTGTATCTTACGATCTTGAATATCTTAAGAGCTTGTGATCTTATCGTAAATATCAGTATAAGAAATGATTTGACAGGCCAGGAGGATGCCTTCACCAACTTGCTGTGTCCTCTCCTCCCGCTTCCCGTGCCCTGTCTCCACTGGTTTAATCTGGAGGAATAAACCAGACTGTGTCATTCCTCCCACGGTCACGTGCTCCTGGGAGCAGGCCGTGCTGGGGCCTGTGTGATGTTAATTAAAGCATTTTGTGACCTAGTCCTTCAGGGAAGACATGCACAGGTGCTGTCTCAATAAACTGAACAAGCAGTATTAAATAACAGAAGTAATACAGTGAGTGATTTTAAAACAAGCAATGGACGTCCAAGCCCCTACTGTTTGCGGTTTAATAAGTAATCCTAACACAGAGGGGATAGAGTCCTTCTCCATTCCATCATGGTGACTGTTGAAGTGAGACTAGACATTAGTAACTAGATGACAAATGAAATGATACCTACAACCCCTAAACTCAACTTCAGGACCAGCTGAGTGTAACAGGCCCTACAACAGGGAGCAGGAGAGTACCCCGTTGGGCAGAGAACGCTTCACAGAGATCGTAGCTCAGGACGGCAACAGGGCTCAAGTCTTTTCCTGTAAAGGAGTGTTTCTCAGCCTTGGCTGCGGGGTAGAATCACCTAGGGAACTTTTTAAAAAACACTGATGCCTGACTCCTACCCTCAGGGATCCAGATTCAAATGGTTTGGCATGAAACCTTGTGATCAGCTAAGCCATTACGCCCTGGAGCTAAAGACTAAGGCTCTGATGAGCCACACCCACTCATTTGAGGGTACTCATCCAGGTAGCTGTGGCTTGAGAAATGTAATTTACACATAAAAGATCAAACAGATACACATAGTGTGTCTCCAGCAAGTATATTGGCTAAAATCAAATCATGTTTGTCCTATAACCCAAAACAAGTCTTAGGAGATACCTATATATATCTATATGATTAATATAATGTAATATATAATGTATAAATGTATATAACAAGTAATAACGTTATGAATATATGTATATTCTTGAAACATTCTTAGTAAATTCATCAATAAATTGCCTATTTCTTTGCAATAAGGCTAAAACATTCGTGATAAAGAAAGATTTCAAGAGAATTTTTAACAGCAAGTGAGAGTCTGTGAGTAAAGAAACAGAAAATATTTCAGACACAGGGCACAGACGTCTGATAATGAGGGTCTGAATGACTAAAGAAAATATTTAATAGTTTGTTTTCAAATTAATCTTCCTTTGGAAATAATCTCTCTTGCAAGGTGATTTTTTTCACCATTTATTTAGAACCTGTGTATCTCTTAAGATGATGCCTCATTTCTAAGGTGGAAAACAAAAAAACCTCAAACAAGTATAACATGGAACCCCTCTGTAAGGTTAAATTAATACTTTTTGTTCTTTTTTTACATTAATTTTATCATTATCAAGAATTGAAAGTCATTGAGCCTTCTCTGCACATGCAGGATCACCCTAAGTATAGTCAAAATTCTGTCTCTTTTCTGTTATTTGATCTCTAAAATAACTTCTAAAAGATGGTTGGGAATCCATTCAGAATCAAAGTCAGGATGGGCAGTGTTACAATAAAGAAAACTTGGTTGTGGTTACCAAAGGGGAAAGGTGTGGGGGAGGGATAAATTAGGAGGTTGGGATTAACATACACACACTACTATATATAAAATAATCAACAAGGACCTACTGTATAGCACAGGGAACTCTACTCATAGTCTGTAATAACCTAGATGGGAAAAGAATCTGAAAAAGAATGGATATATGTATATGTATAACTAAATCACTTTGCTGTACACCTGAAACTAACACAACACTGTAAATCAACTTCACTCCAATATAAAATTAAAATTTTTAAAAAATAAAGACAACATGGCAGTATCTATGATTGAAGTCTGATTGTTGTGTCACATATTACCTTCACAGTGTCCATGTGAGGTTTACATGAACTTCAGTGTTCCTGTTCCAAAGAAAGAAAAACTAAAGATGCACAGTAGATCAAGAATAAGACATTCACACGTTGGCTTTCATGTGAATGTTGCTGTTGAATTTAGATGACTGTTAGATAACAGAAAGACCCATCAAAGAAGCCATCTGGAAGATGTGCTTACCACCCGTCTGATTTGACCATGTTAACTTCAGGGTCCTCATCTCAAACACGGTAATAGTGCCTATTTTACAGCATTGTTGTGAAGTTTTAGTGAGATAAGAATGTTAAGTGTGGAGTATAATAAGTGCTCAATAAATGGAAGTTACTATCAATCTTAATAATTGTATTTTTTTGTTATCAACAGGATCCAGTTGATGTTCAAATTGACAGGCTCCTGGATCAGAACTAACCTTTAAATGGTAGCAATAAAAGAAGCTTTGTAAAGGTAGGTGCCATAGTTTTTATTGTGAATGATTGAATGGATTATAATATATATTCTGCTGGAGAGGGCAGTTCTTTGAGTTTCCACATAAGCTTATCTGGAGGTTGGAATATGAGAGACAAAGAGAAAGCTGCTGTTATGATAGCATGGTGGCTGTCCTGGGAACTAGAGCCTTGAGGAGAGGGGCAGAATCAGAGAGTTAGTGCTAGGAAGTTTCTTAAAGATCTTCTGGTACGGACATCTTCATTATTTTTTAAACAGATGAAAACTCTGAATCTGAGCTAAAAAATGTACCTAAAATCCTAGTGCTATTTCACGGTATAGACAGGGTTAGAACCCAGATCTCTAGATTTTTTCCATCATTCATTCAACTAAATCATTCTTTTCTTTTTATAAATTTTTGTCTATAATTAATTGCTTTCCAAGCTTAGCATTTCTAGGTTAAATTATTTACAGTCTTGCAGCTTTACTTTCTGTGTCTTTAATATACCTTATCTATCCTATGAAAACTTGGGTCCTCTCTGTGGGGATCAGTTTATCACCACAAGAGGTGCTGAGATAATAGGATCAAACCAGTCCCACTAGAAGAAATATGGAATGGGGAGACCTCATGTCCTTGGTATGAAACTTCCAGGTCATATTTTAATTGTAAATTCCAATGAAATTACATTATATATTTTCATATACAAGAAGACATTGGGAAACACCTAGACCAGATATGCTTAGAGGTTTCAGTATGTCTATTCACTATCCAACACCAAGGATATAAGAGATTATAATTTTGATTTAATGTGAAAATGGAAAGTGGTAGATAGGTTAGGAAATGAAGAAAAATTTAATACACTATGATATTCATTGACAACTTACAAATTAATTTTCCAAATCCAATATCATCTGTTCCTCAGTTCCATTAAGGTAGGCAGTGCAATTTTCATCAGAGAAGTTCAGTGATTTACCTAAAGTAACACAGCTCCAAGCTAGGACTCTAGCACCTTAAGAGTGGTTTGACTCTAGCACAGTGTTCTTGCTAACATACTACTACCAGAATTGTTTGGAGCACTTTGATTTCTGGAATAAAAATGAAATTTTAAAAAATGAAATAAGTGTAGCGCTTTGAGGTTTTAAGAAATGATTTCCTTTTGCACTTTCAACAGAAACTGTATAGGCAGAGTGCAGAGAGGAAACCAAAACTGGAAAAAGAATCTTAAAAGGTCGGATGGTTTGATAGGGCAGCCAAGGAAGCCATCTCAATTTTAGTATGTTCTTGATATATATGGATCTAAACACAATCTGAAAAGACTAACCTAATATATTTTTGACCCAGAGTTGACCCAAACCCAATCTTAACTTGCAAAAGGAGGAAAGCTGTAGTTGGTTTGAGGCCATCAATCTTGTGGCATGTCTTAGATGGAAAACGTCAGCAAACTAGCCAAGAAAAGGATTACTGACCAAAAGTGAAGGAAGACCACTAACAGGTAGGAGATGTACATAAAAGAGTGTGAGTTTAAATATAATGAAGATCCTTTACATTGGAAAAATTCTCTGTATATGAACTGTCTGTGTTTACATGCACACACACAGTAATATCTTTTTTTTTTCCAACCAAGATAGTCTGAAATTTACATGGAAAACCAGTGCAGGAAACACTGGAAGATGGAAAACAATGGAATATTGAGGAATGGCCTACCTTCTCTCATGAGGAATCTAAAAATACAAAATGTAACTGCCTGTATTCTTCAGCGTTCTCCAGAGAAACAGAACTAAACGGATGTGTGTACGTAAAACTATATTACATATATACACATATACCTATATCTATATATAGAGAGAGATTGATTTTTTTATTGGGGTTATAATTGACATATAACATTATATTAGTTTCAGGTGTACAACACGAGTCAATATTTGTATATATTGTATATATTTGTATATATTGTTAATAAATCTAATTAACATCCAGCCACACCTAGTTACAAATTGTTTTTTCTTGTGATGATTAACTTTCAAGGTTTCCTCTCTTAGAAATATACAATAGAGTATTATTAACTATAGTCACCATGCTGTACATTACATCCCCAGGACTTATGTGAGATTGATTCATTATAAGGAATTGGCTGACTGGCTCATGCAACTGCGGAGGCTAACAGATCCCAAGATCTGTAAGGTGAGTTGCCAAACTGGAGACCCAGAAGAGTTGATGGTTTATTTTGAGTGCTTGGGGGAGGGTCAGCCTTTTGGTTCTATTCTGGCCTTCAGCTGACTTGAAAGGCCCACCCACAGTAGGGAGGGTAATCTGCTTCACTCAGTTCACCAACTTAAATGCTAATTCATCCAAAAACACCCTCCAGAAACACCAAGTGGAATGTGGACCTTCAGTGTTATTTCCTTTTGGAAAAAAAATGTTCATAACAATAATGTGGCAAAAATACTTATATGATGCCGTTAAGTCAAGTGTCTTTGCAAAGGACAAGGACATCCAAGAAGAGAAATCCAAAACTAAGTTTAGGCTACATGAAAAACCAAACAGGTACGTAATCCAGTTGACTTGAACTGAGAGTAAAAGAAACAGGGTAGACATTCTACTCCTGCCGTGGCTTGGGGCATATATATGGAAGGGTTTGTATTGCCATAGAAATATATGTGAGTGTATCAAAATTGACTCTTGCATTTTTTCTTGATTATTCCTCCACTGGCAGATGAGGTACACATAAAGTAGAATCAAGGCTTTCTTTACCTTTAGAATAGTTCTGACGATTGCCATTTTCTTGGGAAAAGCACTGAAAAGCATTGTGTGTAATTAGCACTTTTTAAAAGAAGCTGAGCAGGTAAAAATCAAAACAAACAAAAATGTAAGAAGGCTTTAGAAGTAGTTACCTAAGTGTGATTTTCAAGAGCTCATTTTTAGGGCTTCCCTGGTGGCACAGTGGTTGAGAGTCTGCCTGCCGATGCAGGGGACACAGGTTCGTGCCCCGGTCTGGGAAGATCCCACATGCCACGGAGCAGCTGGGCCCGTGAGCCACGGCCTCTGAGCCTACGCGTCCGGAGCCTGTGCTTCGCCACGGGAGAGGCCACAACAGTGAGAGGCCCGTGTACCGCAAAAAAAAAAAAAAAATTCATTTTTAAACTCCTGACACAATACACATAAGAGTTTTCTGATATTTTCTCCTATGTATTATGCAGTCAGACACTGAATATGCTTTACCATCAAATTCCTAATATGAATACAATAATATATAGATACATTTCAAAACACTTTCAGATCCATTAATGTATTTGATTCTTACAAAATGGCTCTGATGTTGATAGAATAAGTGTCTTATCTCCAATTTACAGATGAAAAAACTGAGACACAGTTCTGGATAATGTATTTCTTAATGTTACACAAAAACGGAGTGGCAGGCAGATCTAAAAAGGGATTAGACTTTCTAACTTTCCTACCACAATCCCATAAATAACTCCATGGTTTTCACATGATTTCTGTATAGATCATTCTGAGGGGTTTTTTTGTTGTTTTATAAGAGGAGGTGATATATTTTTTCCCCCTTCTGATTTTGCATGGGCTGAACAACTCAATTATATCTGGATCACAGGGATCTACCATTTTGTAGCTGTCTGGCATCCTCTTGTCCCCCCTGTGCCTGAGAGGAAAGCCTGATGCATTAGCTCTGCTCTTTCCTTCTGTTGCTTAAGCAATGAAGAAAACATTACCCTAATCACACTCAGTGTGTGCTATCTCCAGGCACAGCTGTTGTGTAGTCTTTCCAAGCTCAGCCATTAAGGAGTCTTACCAATGAGAGCCCAGTGAGAGCTGCAACGCCAGACACTTGCCCTCTAATAACATACATTTCTGCTTTCCTAGCTAATTCCCAGGAAAGAGAGCCTGTTGGGCAAGGTTTCACAGTCACCTTTTATTGTCACCTTCCCTCCTCCCTTTGAGGGGCAGTTTGTGAGCCAACTCCCAAGCATAGCCCATGGAGCAAAAGATTAAGCATGGCTTGGAGTCAGCCTCTTTATCAAATGAGCCCATAGAGTTTGAGCAAAAGCAAGCCTCAAAGAGACAGATCTGCTTTGGCAACTGGCGCACCAGTGAAGATGACCGTAGGAGAAGCAATTGGTATCGGAGGCTAAAAATGGCAAATGGTTATGGCTGCCGTGGAATACAACAGTGTCAAGGTGTCTCCTCCTGCCTAGTAAAGTAATTGGAACTGATTGTTCCTGGGCTTTGAAGATCATGCTACTGACCTGCTATGGGTAGGAATGGAGTTTTCTGGAAGTGGGAATCGGTGATGAGATTATGAGATATTTATAAAAAACTTGGTTTACAAAACACACTCACTTCTATGAACTTCTTTGAAGATATAATGGCAAAAATATGGGTTTTCAGTCAGAGATCTCAATTCAAATCCCAGCTCTGCTCTTTACTAGTTGTGTTACCTAGAACTAATTATTAATGCTCTTTTAACACAAAAGTTTCTCTGTCTATAAACTGGAGGGTAATCATGCCCACCTTCCTAAAGTCATTGTTTGGATTAAAATCCATATGTAATTTAAGTGTTATATCTAAATCCCACACTTATTAGAATATAGAGCTTCTCATTAAATGGCGACCTTATGACTTAGCAAGAGCCGTGTGATTTAGGATGATTGTCATTCTATCAGCGAGAAGATGGAGGCTCAGATTTCAGTGAATTGCCCAGGATCCAGAGCTGGAATAAAAAAAAACCAAGACCCAAACACATCACTCAAATATATAAACAATTAGTTCCATCTCTCCAGAACTCAGAAATTGGACAGATAACCAAAAATTTTTAAAAGCCTCCAGTTCTTTGCCTTGGCTTTTTTCTCTGAATTGCATGAGATTTTAGTCCTTAATTGAATGTGCTTACTATTAAAGAGGTATCAATACATTGGAGGGATGATGATGTAATTGGCCATGAGTAGTAGAAGAAGGAAGGGAAATTAGGGGAGGGGGGATGACATAGGAATCAAATATATCCTGCACTCACTTAAATTATTTCATAGAACAAGCTTAAGATAAATGAATAGAGACATAGTTCTTAGATTGAGAAAAAGTATAAGGAAGGACTGAACACATCATCTATAGAGAGGGGATGTGGACATAATATGTGGTTCATCTACCTGAATCAGGAGGAGAAGAATTATATGGAAAAGGGTTAGAAATAGTTATTCACCTCTGTACCTTAGACCTAGTTAGCTTTTGTACAGCCTTGTTACCATCCATTGACAAGCGGAGATAGGACAGACTGTAATTAAACTATTAAACTCTTGTGATACACTTTTTGAAGGGTTAGATCCCTTGAGCATATCAGAAGTCTCTTTCTGGAGAGAATCACTGCGGGATCCATTAGGCTGACAGAACCTCCTGACTTCTTGTCATGACTGAACTACCTTGCCACAGCCTTGTCCCCTTAGTGTCCGAGGACAATAGGAGCCTCACAATGTACCAGACTCTGTTTTAAGCACTTTAGATTCTCAGATAATCCTAGGTGGTAATACTAATGATATCCCATAATGAAACAATGAAAGTGAAGCACAGAGAAGTTAAGCAATTTGCCTAGTGTCTCACCACCAGAAAACAATGGAATTGGCACTTGAACTCGTGAACTCTACCTCTAAGGCACACGCTTATACCCAGGACAATGTACCTCATGCCAGTTCTTCTCATACTATCTATGGTCAGAGGTTTATTTTGTTTTATAACATATTGTGAGCAAATACTTTTATAAACTACACTAAAAATCAGTAGAAAAATGAAGTTAAAAGATATCCAGACTGGAACTCAAATTCTTAAATTACCATTAGATTCAACATGCATGCAGTTACTCTGTAAATTGCTATAAAAATTTCTAAGTGCTTTCTCAATGCTTACTGTCACTTTCTTTATGTACCATGGACCATTAGTGCCCTCCCCTCCCCCCCCGAAAAAAAACCCAACACACTTTGAGTGGCACTGCTGTAGGCTTAGGGGACAGGGGGTGGGCACATTTTGTATCACTGAAATGAGTGAAGTTGGCAACAAGGTCAACTCTGAAGCCACAAACCCCTAGGCCTGTGTTCTCTAATCACCTAACTTAACCAGTCATCTACCCTGATTGAGAAATTACAGATGGAGGGGCCCTTCAGAATGGAAATTAGGACTTACCCCATGCCATACTGAAGGGAGCTAAATGGTCCATGCATTAACTTACAAAACAACTCTTGAAAAATTTCTTTCTTTAAGAACTAGCAATCTTCTTTCCCCCAATTGCTCTTGTATCTTAATATGAATTTCCTATTTCCTTACGTTTTCTTATGGCCAAAAGTGTTTGACACATTTCCTGAAAAATGAAAGATATCCAATGAATGTTTGTGATCGAAAATTCACATTTATTTCAATAAATACTATTTATATTAAAACTCCAGGGAAGAATGACACCATATGTATACTACACAAGTCTGAAATGATGACACACTCCCTATCTGGAGCTGTGGTACTAAAAGGAAAATATTATAGACAAACATTTTTTTCATTATTGAAGTATAATTGACCTACAGTACTGTGTTAGTTCCAGGTACACAACAAAGTGACTCAATATTTCTACACTTTACAAAATGATCACCACTATAGACAAACATTTAAAGTGACAATTTATTCAAATGAAGTTGGGGGGAGTAAGAAGAAAAGAGTTAAATTCAGAAGTGTTTACTACTTTGCATTATTAAAGAATTCACATATTTTAATATTCATGCTATAAACCTAATGTTCTTGTTATTATAACTTGGAGGCTTTAAGCCCTATGCATGATTGCTCACATAATAAAGACTGCCTTCATAATAAAGTTTTATATAAATGTCTTTAAATCAAGAGCACCACGTTTCATGTTAGTCTTCAAAAATACAATTAGTCATTATTTTTCTAACAATTCATAAATGTGACTCACATAATGAGAGCATGCAGTTCGTCACTTGGAGACCAATAAATCAATCTCAGCACCTATTAAATACTGAAAGCTTTCCTAGGTACGACTGGGTAGGGATGGTAAGCGGGTAAAAAAGGAATATAAAATTGAATTCTGCTCAAGTAGGGTATAGGTTAGTTGGGAACACATGAAACAATGAGGCAGTAGTCATCCTCTCTTTGTAGAGTGGGGCTCTGTTCCAACCTCGGCACCCACCCATCCTGAAAGCAGACAATGAGAGAAGAATGCCTAGGCTTTCATTAAATGTTACATCATTCAGTCCACGCCACAAGGCTTGAGGCGATGGAGCATAAGCAAATGCTGCATTACCATTGTCAGTATCTCTTCTGTTTCTTAGCTATCGGAGTTTTAAACTTATCAGAAATTTTGGAGATCTTTAGCCTAACTTCCCTCCCAGAGAAGACAGGACTTTGAAGCAGCTTCTGGAAGGTAAGGTACATTGACCCCTCTTCTCCCTCTTCCTCGCTTTTCCTGCTAATATAAGGTGACCGGCAGAGTTTAGGAAACCTTTGGGTCTATAAAACACTGCAGTCTACATTGTCCTCTCCCACCCACACCAGATTCAAACCATAAAATTCACCTCCTTTTAGAGTTAGACTTTAACCTAGTCTATGTATCAGAGTCATAACAGTCTCACCCTATTTCTCATAACCACTAAAACAATTGGGGACTTGCCTGGTGGTCCAGTGGTTAAGAGTGTGCTTCCAATGCAGGGAGCCTAGGTTTGATCCCTGGTGAAGGAACTAGATCCCGCATGCCTCAACTAATGATCCCACATGCCACACTAAAAGATTACGTGTGCCGCAGCTAAGACCTGGCGCAGCCAAATAAATGAATGAATATTAAAAAAAAAAATTTGGAAAAACTCACGGTTTCTTGGAAGAATAGGCACTTTTTTTTGGCTGCGTTGGGTCTTTGTTGCTACACACAGGCTTTCTCTACTTGCGGCAAGCAGGAGCTACTCTTTGTTGTGGTGCACGGGCTTCTCATTGTGGTGGCTTCTCTTGTTGCAGAGCACGGGCTCTAGGCGCGCGGGCTCAGTAGTTGTGGCTTGCGGGCTCTAGAGCACAGGCTCAGAAGTTGTGGTGCACGTGGAATCTTCCGGGACCAGGGATGGAACCCATGTCCCCTGCCATTGGCAGGTGGATTCTTAACCACTGCGCCACCAAGGAGGTCCCAATAGGCACATTTCTGAAACTGCTCTTCAAGGAATGTAAGTATTCCTCTCTAGGTTTACTTTCTGAAGTATTTAGTTTTGTCTTTTCAGACAAAACTTTGTCTGCCTCTTGGAACAAATTTTCTATCATCGCCTGTTTAGATGACTCTTACTTCAAGCCAGACTGAATCATCCTGTTCCTGATGTGATGAGTGGACTTGAAAGGGAGCAGGGACAAAGAAATGTTGCACAGTGATGACTAAACAGAACAGGAAAGTTACACAAAAGTTTATCTCACAACAGGCACACTTTAACGTGGGCATACTTTGAAGAAGAGAGGAGAAATACTCCTACTGATAAAGCTGGTTGGGAGATGAATTATCCAGTAGACTAGGCTATTCTGTTAAATACTTAAGCTCCCAAGTCTTAGAGAGTGTGTGTCAAAGTAGCTTACTTTTCCCTTCTGTGAAGTTAAGTGTGAAACCTGGCAATTCCCTGCCAAGTAGTGACTCCGGGATTTGGGATCTTTCCACTTTATGGCACTGTTAGCACCCAGGGGAAACTTCCTCAGGGTCCAGGAAAAACTTAAGACCTCATGACTTAAGGCATCCTTGAATGTAATGAATTAACTTCTCTCCTATGCATCTAGAATACATCTACTAACTAGAGTACATCTACTAAATAACCATCCTGGGAATAACTAAGGAAATAGTCACACAAATAATTTTCTGTGGATTTAACTTGCTCATGAAGCTGAATCCAGCCTCTGTACCCTGACGCTGAATTAATTTTCAGAGACAGAGTTTTGGATGAAGTAGGAAAGAATAGCTTATTGCTTTGCCAGGTAAAAGGGGCCACAGCAGGCTAATGCCCTCAAAACTGTGTCCTGACCTGGAGAGGGTAGTGAGGAGTTTTATAGTAGCGGTTCAAAGAGGGCGTGATCAGCTCGTGGACGTTCTTCTGATTGGCTGGTGGTGAGGTAAGTGGGAGTCCGCATCCTCAACCTGGTTCCAACCCATCTGGGGTCTCTGTGTTTGTGGGCAGCACACAGTTAACTTCTCCCACCTGGCAGGGGTTTCAGTGTCTGCAAAACAGCTCAAGATATTGTTGTGTGTATCCCTTGAGGGGGAACCAGGACCCTGCCCCAAGGCTGCACTATTTTTTCTTGACTCTTCCTCCCTTGTCTCTGCATCCCCTCCCTTCCCTAATTAGCACCTGTTTGAACCTGCTCCTTGTAACTGAGGGAAGATCGAGGAGGCTGAATGAAGCCTATTTCCCGCAATCAAGAAACGGGGACGCAGAAAGGCTTTTGTGCCCAGGAGCCCCACAGGGCCCTGCTGAGTGTCAGTACCATTGCACCATAGGAGGTGCTCTAGCAGCTCGAAGCCTTAAGTAGCCGTGACAATAGAGGTGCCAGCCCAGAGTCTTAACAGAAGAGGGGGGACACCAGACAGGAAGAGTAGGGTCCTCCAGACCAGGGTTTGGGTGTAGGCACTTGGTCTGGGTTCAGGCAGACCATGGCAGAAAGGAGAGAGCTTCTCCCTTCTGTGACACATTATACAGTATCTTCCCCTGCATCACAGTTCTCCCAAGTGCGCTTTCCACTTCCCAGAACCTTTGGTAAAAGGTTTTGTTTATCCCTTCTCAGTCGATGAAATTTCATTGTCCCACTAAAGCATCTAATTCCCCAAGGGAGCCTTTCCTCCAAGCTTTAGTGCACTCTGGTTAACTCCCCAAACCCTCAATCTCAAGTGCCAGCCATGTGCTACTAACCACTGGACAGAGACTTCCCAGGGCAACACAGAATAGGTTTTTATTGCTTCACACCTCCCACCCCTTCCCCAAGAAAGAAAAAAAAAATTCTACATCTTTACTGCTAAAAGGCTGAAAAGATTGGAGAGGTTAGAGACAGAAAGATCACCTCACCTTACTGGATTTATCTTGCACTTTTTTGTCCTCTAAGAGTTCCAGTTACTCTGTAGTCATGGATTTAGTTAACATTTAAAGTGCCCCTTTGTTGTCATGTATACACTACTATGTATAGAATAGATAGCTAATGAGAAACTACTGTATAGCACAGGGAACTCCACTCAGTGCTCTGTGGTGACCTAAATGGGAAGGAAATCTAAAAAAGAGGAGGTATATGTATAACTGATTCACTTTGCTGCACAGCACAAACTAACACAACATCGTAAAAGCAACTATGCTTCAATAAAAATAAAAAATAAAGTGTCCCCTTTGACAGGAGAATGAAGGCGATGAAGAAATGGTTTATAATCCACCTTCCATGGAGGAAAGACGACGTGGACACAGTTTTAGAGAGCAGGCATCCTCCTGGACACATTCAGGTATGTTTCTGCCTGGGAGACAAATAAGAGAGTCCATTGCCTACGACAACTGCTATTTCCTCAATGGACCATTCTTTCCCCTTCTCTTATAAAAGTGTACCCATCCTTCAAGACTCAAGGCAAATGCCTCCTCCACCTTCTCCCCCCATCCTCTTGCAACTTTCATGGCACTTAACTCTTTCTTCAAGCAGACTTGAGCCCCTACCACCTTAGGAAGCTTTCAGGAATAACATTTGTGTCTGATTCATTTCTGTACACCTTGTAGGGACTGGCACAAATTGAAAGCTTAATAAATATTTTGAGATGATTCAAGCCCGTGTCAGCCTGAAATGAGAGTGAGCAATCAGATCCACAACATAGGTGTATCACAGGAGAAAAGGTGAATTTGAAAAAGACAGTTCTAGGACATACATGAAATTCAAATGGAATTATATATCTTGATCCTCACTGTGAATGCTTTTTTTCCCAAAGAGAAAAGTTACACATTTCTACAGTAAAATATTTGCTTGAGTATCAAAATGTATAGAGAAGTATTTATTTTTATCTCCTAGTCCATAACGTATCCAAAATATCTTACTAGTCCTATAGATTATTAGTAATAGCTGAGGGCCTTCACTACAGTGGGTACCTAAGGATTATCAAGTGGACGAATCTAGACACAGGTAAGAGATAGGATGATGGTACACATGATCTTCCAGGTGTGCGTTTAAAGCCAAGTCTTTTCTTCCACATTTACAAATGTCACAAAATTTTACTGACTCCTGACTAGATGCAGGTATTTGATGATAAACAGTTCAGGATTCACGATGATGAATAAGCCCTACTTTAAAGATCTTCTATTCTATTGAAGAGTGAACAAATAGAAAAATAATAACAATGTACAGTGGGATATAATACATTTCATATGAATCATTGAAACAAAATATTGAGGGGTCAAAGGAGAAATCACATCTGTTCGTATGAATCAGATAAAAGATCATAGAGGTGGCTTTTGAGAAAGACCTTGAAACAATAGAATTTGATGGCAAAGTAAAGTGATTAGAAATAGGAAACAGTTAACAAAGGGACCAGCAACAGAGAATTCAGGCACGTGATGAAAGGGTTTTCATCCTCCCAAGGAATTTTTGTGGCAAAAGAATTTCATTTTGTTGAATATACTTGGATGGGTGGTTTTTCCTCAACTTTATTCAGATATTATTTTCTTTAATTGACGCAGTGTAAGTGAGACTGTGTGAGGGATGTTGTGTGTGTGTGTGCACGCGCACACACGCGTGTTCCTGTGGGTAGGTATGTATTAGCTGAATTGCAGTGCCTTTTATGATTTTAATCTAAGAGCAACTCTGCCCAAGAATCACTGGCTTCAGGAACATGACTGTGTGTTTGCTTCCTTTGCTAGTTTCCACCATCTCTATCTTGATATTTTCCTTCTCCTTGAAAAACGATTGTTGTCTCTGCCTCTTATTTCTCTGCAATTTGGGAGGTTAATATCTGTTTGGTTTCTCCCAAACTTCACTTCCAGCCTTTCCTTTGGATTTTCACTCTTGATCTTATCTCCCTACATTCACTGTCATCCTGAACTGGGAAACCAGGAATGCAATTATCACACAAAAATCAAATACCAATTGATGTGGCAAAAGATAACTTTTGGCACGTGTAAATTGGGGGACTAAATTTATTTTCTTGATTGAATCGAAAAATTTCCTGTATCAGACATTTTTATTATACAACTAGACGTATCTTCCACACATAAGCAAAACTTTCCTGTGCTGACCCTGTTATATTTAAGATATGGAACAAAAATAAACTAACAGATAATAATTTGTGCTTTGGAAGTATAAACGGAACCATAGTTTGTTATTATTTCCCAGTTTATTCTCAGTTCTCTAATCTCTGGTAGTATAAATATGGATGCATTATGAAATCATTCCTAATAAACTGGGATATGTTTTAAATCCATACCAGTCCTGCCCTCTGTCACAGCTGTGCTTTTTAGCATGCATAAAAGAAAAAAAAATCAATGTTTGATTCATTCCTGTTTGGTCTCTTTTGCAACCTGAACTTACATATTAATTAATCATGATGATGATGGTACATTATACTTATTTTAAAATACAGAAAACACAGCAACCAGCTACAGGAATTCTTCTACAGGAATTTCTTCTGCAACTGCTCCTTCCCTCAGGCCATATAGCCTACTGCCTCACCATCTGTTACCATCCCTTTTCTTCATTGCCTCATTCCCCTGTCCTTTTTCCAGCCTCCTCTGCCTTCATTCTTTGCCAGGCATTTAACATGAGGCCCTCACAAAGAAAACAAGTTTAAGAGAGAAGGAGATAAATCCTGCAGTTTCATAAAGGTGGTGGTGGTTTGCTGCACTTAGGTAAAAAAATTAATTTTCTCTGTGCACCCACCACTGTTGTCTGTTTTAGCAGATAAGCTTCTTGTGAGCAGGGACCATGTTTTTCTTAATTAGGTATAGACTTCTTAAAAGCTTTTCATCCTGGACCAAGGTCTCAAGGTCCCTATTGGTGCTCAATAAATATTAAACACAGACAGTCATTGTCTAATGGCATTTATTAAACATCGCTTTGCACATATTTCTGTTCAGAGAAAGGTTCAGCAGCCAAAAGTCCTGCCTGCTAGGAATTTATGCTGAAAAACGGACAGCACTGATGCAGCATGGCATTAAACCAATAAAATGAAGGAAACATTTTACATTGTGTTTATATACACAAATAATTGACAGAGTTTTCTCAAGTAAATATTCATATTCTTTGTTTTGATTGGCTTTCAATCAAATCAGCTATCATTTGAGTGCTGAGTCTCAAGTCCTCTGTCAAGTTCAGAGAAATATGGAACAGACTCCTTCCATAAGAGACATCACAACTTATTCATAATTACTTAAATTTCTATATTTATAAATAAGTTAACCACTTGCATAAATGCTCTGACATGATGCAGTAAAAGTCACTTGAGCAGATGGTTTAAGTGGGGGCTAGGGTTTGAGTATTCTAAGGAAGTGTCCGGTGGATTTCTGCAGCTGTCCCTTATTAGACCTAAACATATTTTTTAAAAATATGAGTTATAATTCCTCTAATCTGTAACTGAGAATGTCAGTCAGATATCTACCATCTCTCCACCACCATCTACAACATCCTTTTAAACCATAACTATCAAAGAAGGTAATTCCTGATCATTTTCTTTAAAAGATAGAAAGTATACCTTCATATGGCCCAGACTGGCATTCGATCCTGAGATGACTTTGGCACTTTATGAATGAAAAAACTGTTTACGTGGTACCATAGCCTTTAAATCATTCAGTAACCAAAAAGTCAGTAATATACTAACAGCAATTCATATCCAAAAAACATTTCCTATTGGGTAATGATCATATATATATATATATATATATATATATATATATATATATATATATGATAAGTGAGGGCATCTTGCTCAGATATTTTTCTAAGGCTTTAATGTATTCATTGATTCCTAGAAATTAACAAAAAGCATTCACTCATTTATTCACCTATTCAGTTATTTCTTGAATACAGATTATATGCCATGCACTGTCCTTTGTACTATGTATACATTATTGAGCAAAACAGACACAATTTTTACCCTTATGAAGCTTTCATTCTAATTAGAGAAGCAAATGAAGCAGGAAAGGGGTGATAAGGAAGCTGGAACTGGGATTGCAATTTTAAAGAGAGTGTCAGAGAAGGCCCCACTGAGAAAGTGACATCTGAGCATTGATTTGAAGACAGGGAGCTAGCCACATGAGGATTTGAGAGAAAAATGTTCCAGGATGAGGCAAATGCATGTGGTAGGGGACCCTGCCTGGCGCATTTGAAGGACTCACTGCAAGAAACCAGTGAGACCAGAACAGAGTAAATACAAGTATAAATAGCAGGAGTCTATAGAAGGGGTTAGCAATATGAGGGGGGAGGGAAGGATGTGAAAGGATGGGTACACATTCCATAACCTCCGCAGGACTTTGGCTTTTACTCTGGGTGGAAGGGGAAGCCTTTGGAAGGTTTTGATTAGAGGTGGGATATAAGCTGACTTGGGTTTTAACACAGTCACTCAGGCTGTTTTGATATTGACATGAACAAGGGTAGGGACGGTGGAGGTAGTAAGAGGTAAGGACTATTTGCATCTATTTTGCAGGTAGAGCTAATAGTATTTGCTTATGAGAGGGAGAGAGAGACTCATCAAGGATGACTCCACATTTTGTGTTGCAGAGAACTAGAAGAATCAACCGCCATTCAGTGAAATGGGGCAGACAGAGAGGGGCAGTCTTTGATGGGAAGGTCAGGGCCTCTGTATTGGATATAATCAACTTGAGATGCCTAGTATACGTCACAAAGAAGATGCCAAGTAGACAGGTGGACATCTGAGTCTGGAGTTCAGGGAGGAGGTACAGCCTGGAAATATAAACTTGGGTGCTAGTAGCATACGTATGACATTTAAAGCCATGAGGTTTGATGAAATCACCAGAGGAGCAGGTATCAACAGAGAGTACGTTCATCATTTTAAAAATGTATGTGGTTGAATAACATATTACTTAGACTAAACTCAATTTCCTCAACTAGTACAGAAGCTAGTCAGCGTGACTTCTAAAAATTATAACACGTTATAGTCTGATCTATTTTAAGTATTGGCAGTTTACTATCAAAATTATTTATTTATACAATTATTTTGTTTTATGGCATTTTCTTTATTTGGGGGGAAATTCTACAATATTCTTGAGGTAGGCACACAAAGTTTTAGTCTAAAAAAAATGAGACATTAACATGAAGTTTCAAATTAAACACCAAAATTAGAGAAGGCCCTCATTGCATCTGGAAGGCACATGATAACTTTAATCATCCTCAGAAGAAGCTCCAGGCAAATTAAGATGTAAAAGTAGATGCACAGTTAGATTTTGTAATAGGTATGGGTTGACCAGAAAGTTAAGTAAAGCAACAGCTAACTGGTTGGAAAAATGGTTCCTTAACTCTAGCTGACATGTCACCCTAAATTGCTAAGGTGTCTCTGTGGAACTTCATCCTTATTTGAATCATGCAGTCTCCCTGTAGAGAGTCCCTTTAATTAAAAACTATTTTATTTAAGTAACTGGAGAGAAATCCTGGGAATGGAGGCAACAGAATGAAAGTTCTTTCTTTGTTACACATGTGCTTCTATGAGCAAGTGCATTACATCTAGCACTTCCTGGTTCACACGTGCAGATTTTTTTAGGCACAACAGCATCTCATCTGTAAGATGTTCAAAGGCAATATCTTCCATCAACAACCAGCATTTTGGATACTTTTTTGAGTTATAGTGGGTGAAATTAATTATTTTCTAGAAAAGCCTTAGATTTCCCTGCTGGTAATCACTTTGACATTTCTTTTTTCACCACTCTCTGAAACCAAAGCTAGAACAGCTTTTTAAAATGAAAAGGTGTGAAGTTTTATCCAGAAAGGCTTGCACACAGAGTGTGAGTTCAGTTACAGAGTGATTATGGAGACGGCAGCAGGAGTATAGATCCTTTTCCATTTCCCAAGCTGAAAGCAAACAGAATTTGTTCTCACTGATACTGCTAAAGACTACAGTAAAATCAATAAGATCATTTGAGAAGCAGCAGTGTGTGCTAGAATGAGCACAGTATTTGAAGGGGAAAAATGAGAATTAAATTCTGAGTGGCTTTCTTACCTCTTACGTGCCTGAACAGTTATCTAAGCTTCATGAGCATTAGTCTCCTCATTTGGAAGCCAAAAGGGCTGTTGGTAAGCTTAAAGAAAGGATTACGCGAAAGTGCTCCTTATGGGGTAGGCAGTCACTATATTACTCCCTCAATTTACAACATATTTCATTAAAATTTTAACATTCTTAAAAGAAGAACATCTTGATAGAACTGTTGTTTGTATTTATAAACTTATACAAGGATAGAATGTATCTATTTACCTAATGATCATCTTATTGTAATATTTGCACTAATAGTACCGAAGAATTACTGAGTTTTACATTTGGATTTCTACATTTAGCTTAAAATGTTTTCACAGAAATGGCACATTGGATGTGCCAGTGATGCTGCATTAAAATGAAAAGTCATTGTATATGCAGACGAGCAGAGAAACAGATCTTCATGGCATAAATTCATGATATAAAAGTGTACATGACAGGAAAAACAAAAGGAAGATACGCACAAGTAGGCAAAACTCTATGCCCTTGTCATTGAGACACATGCAAAAAGATTGCCTGTCCCGGGACTTCCATGGTGGCACAGCGGTTAAGAATCCGCCTGCTAATGCAGAGACACGGGTTCAAGCCCTGGTCCGGAAGATCCCACGTGGCGCGGAGCAACTAAGCCTGTGTGCCACAACTACTGAGCCTGCGCTCTAGAACCCGCGAGCCACAACTACTGAAGCCCGTGTGCCTGGAGCCCGTGCTCCGCAACAAGAGAAGCCACCACAATAATAAGCCCACGCACTGCAACGAAGGGTAGCCCCTGCTCGCCACAACTAGAGAAAGACCGCGTGCAGCAACGAAGACCCAACAAAGCCAAAAATAAATAAATGTGTATAAAAAAAAAAGATTGCCTGTCCCATGTCAGGCAAAACAATTAAAAGCTATAGAAATTACCAAATATCTTGGAATAGACCAAAGAATTTTTAAGAGAGGTTATATGAACAAGTCATGACTCATGAAAAATTATCACTTGACTGCTGAACAACATCTGTCTTCAGATGCTTTCCAGCTGACTTTCAAGAGTGTTTAAATTCTATAAATGTTTACTTCAATCAAGGCAAAAACAAAACTAATTTGACACTAAGTCTTGAGGTATCCCATCAGGACTAAAGGTCGTCTAGAAATGAAGGCCTGTGATAAGTAAAGTACCCTATTGATACTCTTCTTTCTTGCAAAGGACCAAATGTAATTAAAGTCTGAATATGAAGAGATCTGAGACACAAGTTTGTTGTGCCCCTGTGGGAGAAAGTAAAATATAATTGCATTGAGAAATGCATATACTATTTTTGTTGGTTGACTATAAAAAAAATGGCGAAGTTTCTTCAACAGACAAATGTTATGATAGTGTCAAACGTGATAATTTAAAAATTAATTAAAAGGCTTCTATTTGGAATGGTAAAAATTTAGATTTAAAGAATATTTTTCTTTCTAAATGGTTAAGTATTCCGAATACAGTTTATTATTATAATTTTATTTAGAAGCTATTTCTGTGAGGTAGGTAAAAGTATGTCATATTATTTTATAGGTAGGAAAGTGGACACAGAGGTTGTGTTCCATGGCTTTGTTCGTGTGTTAGTTATCTGTCACATAACAAATCATCCCAAAGTGTACCAGCTTAAAGCAACACATATTTATTATCTCACAGAGCTTTTAAGGGCCAGGAATCTGAGCGTGGTTTAGCTGGGTGATTCTGGTTCATGTAGCAAGCTCTTGGCCAAGAGTGCTGTCTCTGAAGACTTGACCGAGGCCACACAATTGACTTTCAAGCCCACTCACATGCCCACGTGACTATTAGCAAAAGGCGCCAGTTCTTTCCCACGTGGGCTTCTCCAAAACACTGCAACACAATATGGCTTCCCCCAGAGCAAGTGAGAGAGACAGAGCGGTCAAAACAGAAACTGTGATGTCTTTTATAATCTCAGAAATGACATACCATCACTTTTTCCTTATTGTATTCCTCACACAGACCTAATCTGGTAGAATGTAAGAGGGGACTATACCAAGCAGTTGACTACTAAGAGGCAGGACCATCTCTGGGGCCATCTTGGAGAATGGTCTCCACAGTTAGTGTACCATGACTGGTGACAAAGCTAGTTCCAGTGCTGCCAATCTTACTCTAAGATGTTAGAAGAAAATAATTCTATTTAGAAACTAAATAACTGCCCTGCATCCTAGAAGGTTAAAAGATTTGGAATCATTTAGTTTATTTCTTTTTCCATGGCAATAGAGTTAATAACTTGATAATATTCACCAAGAGTTTTCTGAAAGAATGATATGATAATTCAAGCCATGTGGATGTCCATGTACATGCAAATTGGGGATAGATCAGACAGTGCTTGTCAAATCATGCTAAGCTGAAAGCATGCTCACTAACTCCTCCTAGCCTTGCAGTGCGGGGCAGGAGGTAGAGGGAGAGCCCTAGAATTGCTGGCATGGGGGATGCTAAATGGATTCAGAAAGTCCATTTCCAGCCTGTGATTTTATGAGCTCCAAACTATATAATACCTAGAGAAAATTCTGGTGGGCAGTTGTCTAATTTGCAGAGAAACTTGCAGAATAATATGAATATCTACAGCTTAGAGTAAAAGGTCTCAGGAGCAACAGCTACTAAAAATAGCAGTGTATTTATAAGAATTCTTAATGGCATCTGGTCCTCCACGCTATTAGACCCCTTCAAGAACTTCTCTCTGGCTCTTACCGCTCCTGGCATATTTTGGCCTCAATTTATTCAGGATAAATTTCCTAAGGATTCTTCTTTTATATCTCAAATTGTTTGATCAATTCATAGTGAAAACATGTGCCTTAACTAGTGCATAGGACCTATTATATTTGGCTGTCATCTCATATTTCATCAACTGTATCAAACCACTTGGATTTTAGAGCATCTGTATCAGAGAATTTTTGTTTGGGGTCCGTGGACTACTGTGGGGTTATTAGAGAAATACTGTGGGTCCATGGTGCCCCCACCCCCCCAAAATATATACATTCTCTCAAGTATTTTTGACACTGCCTCCAGTTAAAATACCACTTTATCAAGCTTGTAAACCTTCACAAGGGTTGTCCTCCTAATCTAGCAAACCTCCTTATGGTACACATTTTTAATGCCAGTGGGATTAAAGAGAATCTAATCAGATGGACTTGGTCCAACTAAATTTACAAGTTATTTCTCCCTCTTAAAATTCCATTGAAAAGGCAGAATAAATGAAAATATAAGAATAAACTCATAGTAACCTTGGAAGAATGAAAGAATGCTACCCCCAGGCTGAAAGAGTGATTTCTGAAAGATATAAATATATTACGTAAAATTCAACAGAAAGGAGGAACTTACAAAGATATACAAATGAACAGAAGATTCTCCAAAATAAGGTGAGTCTTCCTGGCAGAAACTTGTAATAAGGACGTAGTTACTGGAATCCAGTTCAGAGAATGGGCCATGGGCTAGTAGGCTGGTGTATTGATCAGCTTTTGCTGTGGCAACAAACACATCCCAAATCTCATTGGCTTGCAACAGTTAACACCAGTTTCTTTCTCTTGTATGTGAAGGTTGGCTAGGGAATCTTAGCTTAGTATGTGGGTTAGGTTCAAGTCCTCTCTAAACACTTTTAAATTCCAGGACCCAGGCCGGAGCACATCATGTATGAATATATAGCACATCCTATCTGGGGTGTCCTATTTTCATGACCAAAGAATGGAGCACAACAAGGTGAGTGCAAACATGTGATACCTCCAAAGCTTGTGCTAAGAACTGGGACACATTCCATTTATCAAAGATAGTCACAAGACCAAGCCTCAAATCAGTGGGATGGGAAATATACTCCAATCCACACAGGATAGGAAGAAAACAGTGTAAGTAGTTGAATAATAAAATCTACCACAGTCTTCCCCTTTAGTCACAAATAGTCCCTTGATTCAAAATATAAAATGCATTCACCTTATCCTCAATAAAGAAACTCCAAAATTCTACTCGAACATGCCATCAGGCTCGAAATCCAGGACCTCAGGATAGTCCTTTTATTGGTTCCAGATATAGGTCCTCTTGACCCAGAGACCTCTGACCTAAAATGTCAAGTTATCTTCTCTCATAGCACACAGCATACAATGTTGGAACAGGAACAAGATAACCACAAGAAACATTCATATTCAGAAGGGTAAGAATGGGAGGCACGTAGTATTCACTGATCCACAGTAATTCTGAAATCTAGCAGGACAAACTTTGCAAGTTTCCCCTTTCAGCTGGTAGAGCACTGACTGGACACCATTCTTACTCCCTGGGAGTGACGATTATTCCGTTCTGCTCCATTAGCTCTTGACTCTGCCCTTGGAAATTTCTTCCGTTTTCATTTTTCTCCCTGGACACATCTGAAAAGGGCATCAGAGAATATTATGTCCACTGTGGCTGAACATCATCTCAGCCTGCTTTCTTCTGGTCTAAAATTTGAGTGCCCAAGGGTCATTTTACATCTCAAAGAGTCATGGTACCTTTTAGTCCAGATTGGAAATGCATTTGTCAAATCTTGGTGTTTTTGTTTGTTTTTGATTGGTTGGTTTGGCTGGGTTTGGCTTATTCTTACCTATTTTATTTCATCAGCTCCATATGCAAATGTCCTTAACAAGAATTCTTTGCAAAATATGACTGAGTTTCTGATATGACTTTGAGTTTCTTGGGTGTCTATGGGAACGTGGTCTAAAAACCCATTATGAGTCACTGTGACCAGCTGAAAGGATAATCTTGGGTCAGATTAATCCAATCTATGGGTTCTTTAAAAGATGCTACTGTCATGCCCTTGTTATTTCTTTGCTCTCAGCTCCAGTGTTGAACTTGATCTCACTAGATCTTTCTCAGTCAAGATGTTCTCAATTTGATCTTTGAGTGGTTGACCAGGAGAGGTAATTGTATCATTCAGCCCTGCAAGTGACAACATTTATAGATTTTCTCTCTTTCTTCTCACTCCTAATTTCAAACAGGTTAAACCTTTTTTGTTTGTTTGTTTTCCTTTGAGTTAATATCATTTTCTTACAGAACCTTCTCAAAACCCTACCAGTAACAATCAACTCATCTACCAACATTCTCGCTTCCTACTGCATCAACCAAAGACGGGAGTTCATCAGATATTTTGAGTACGTTAAAGATACTGCAACAGGCAGTTAAATCAATTGTCTGTCTCTATAATAGCATGGATTGGTTTTTTCCCCCAACTTTCTATAATAGTTTCCTTGCCATTCACTGTTGTGCCCTAAAGCCAATGACATATATTTTAGTTTAGTTTTATTGGTGTTTGCTGTTGTTGTTTAACAGCATCACCCCATTCCTCATACCAAATTTCATATTAGTTAACTTTGTTACAGTACACACAATCCCTAGATCTCAGTGCCTTACAGTAACATACCTTTACTTCACGCTCATAAATCTGCAGTGGCTTTTTTCTAAGCTTTGGGGTAGGGAGGGAGGAGTTCAGGTCTGTTATATATGCTTGTTTTCCAAGGTCCAGGCTAAAGGAGTAGCATTTGCCTGGGGCATTCTCTTCTCATGCTTGAATGGGGGAGTAAAAGAGCATAAGCAAACAGCGCAGATACATTTAGAAGGCCTCTGTACCAATGCGACGTATCTTTGCAATAGCCAAAGATGTGGCCAAGCCCAACATTACTAGGGTAAGTGAGTATAATTCTCCCACAGGTAGGGTAAGACAGAAATGGATAGATACTAAATAATATTTCAGTTTGCCATACCCAGGCAGTAATTAATAGCTGTTGTTGAGAAATTGTGTCAAGGATGCATTTTCATATTTGTACCAGTATTTGCCCTTAGGATAAAAGTACAGGTCAAGTTTACTTCTCACAAAATAATTAGGAATTCTGCCAGGAGGCTCTCAAAGCAGGTTCTAGTGTTGTAGAATTAGAATATTGTCCTGCATAAATTATAGGGACAGGAAAATCCTACACTGGGAAACCCACGCAGACCACAAAATAAGATTCATAAATGAGACAAGAGAGGGTCAGTCCTTATCAATACAGGAGACTTTTTCGTTTGGCAAAAAAAAAAAAGTTAAAACTTTTTTTTTTAATTTGAAAGAATGTGGGCATAATACACTTTACAGTTCTCCCCAGTAGGCAACAGTCCTTACTATATAAGATGCTCAACATCACTGGTCATCAGGGAAAGAAAGACAGATATTGTATGTTTTCACTTATATGTGGAATCTGAAGAATAAAAGAAACAACTAAACAAAACAGAAAGAAACTCACAGATGCCAAGAACAGACTCATGGTTGCCAGAGGGGAGAGGGGTAAGGGGAGGGGCAAAATGAGTGAGGGGGATTAGGAGGTATAAAGTACTAGGTATAAAGTATTAGATAAATTACAAGGATATAATATGCAGCGCAGGGAATATAGCCAGTATTTTATAATAACTTTATATGGAATATAAACTACAAAAAGATGAAATTACTGTGTTGTACACCTGAAACTAATATAAGTCAATTAAACTTCAGTTTTAAAAAATCAGCTTAGAATATTCACTTTACCTACTTGGCCTCTAAAGGCAATGTATTTTCTCCAGTTCTGCAAGGACAGTCTGTCTGACACAAATCTCCTCACTCTGCCCGCCATTATGCCAGGGGCAAAGGCCACATAACTGGAATCCTTGTTGACTGCCACAAAAACTGACATTTTCCCCAAAGTTGAGGAAATTCTCTCTAGTGACAAAAATTGGTCAAACATAGGGACTTCCCTGGTGGTCCAGTGGTTAAGACTTCACCTTCCATTGCAGGGGGTGTGGGTTCAATCCCTGGTCAGGGAACTAAGATCTCACATGCCTTGCAGCCAAAATGCCAGAACATAAAAAAAAAAAAAAAAAAAAGAAGAAGCAATATTGTAACAAATTCAATTTTAAAAAGACAAGAAAAAATTGGTCAGACAACCTCACTCAAAAAAAGTTTGAGAAAAAAATTATTATGAATATAGAGCTTAGAAATTAATACACAAGGAATAGTCATTAAGGAAACAGCTATCCTGTTAAGAAACATTTTAAGTTATTGCATTGTATTTTACACATATATATTACATTATATATATTACATTATATTATTATATTACATTTAAGTTTTAAATATAAGTAGACCTTTAATTCTTAGATAGAAGGTAATGTAATAGGAAGAAAAGGAAAGAGAAAAGGAGTGAGATAGAGGGAGAAAGGGTGGAAGTGCTGTGAAAGCAGTGATCAGTTATTAGAAATGAAATTCTGAAATGAAGCTGCAACAATAAAATAAATAGAACTAACTAGCAGAAGGGTCACAGGTTAGAAACATTGAAATATGTAAATTTGAGTTAGTTTGCAGAAAGATCGAGCCAAAGTTTTCTTTCAGATTGCCAAGACAAGAGTAAAAAATAAAAATTCTGAGATTTAAAAAAAATTAAGAGGTATGGAGTAACTGTGTTGAACATTCAATAACCACTGAAAAGGGAAGATGTTTGCAATATTTGGCAAACCATATGGCAAAGGTGCCAGACAATCATAACAGATACCAGGCCAGTCAGAATGGAAGTCACCTTATACATCACGCTGAGACGTAGCCCACAATTAGCACAGCCTTAACAGGAGACCCTGGAGTAGAAAACAGAAAGAGCAAATGGGGAAACATACTCAAAGTTCTTAGGAAGTAAAATTTTAATTTAGTTAGTAAGGAATAAATTGGCTTCAGAGTTCTATACTGCAGTGTGCTTGCTGGAATACAATATATCAATATTGTGAAAATTCTGAAGAAGAGGAAGAATGGTGATGATTATGATGATAATTACTATTCCTTATAAGTATTTTATTCCTTAATTCTGTACTCATGCAATACCTCCAGTTACTTGCATCTTCAAGATGCAAGTAATATAATCCTAAAATTACGTTACAGATAATCTTAGGATTTTCACAAGGAAGCCCTTGGTGTTTCCTAATACTGAATTTTCTTTCTCTCCTGCCCCTCAGATAGATCCAGCTGGCCTTCCTGTCTGGCATTTGATTCTTTTCTTGGCCCTAAGCACCGTCTCATGTTGCTCTGTGGGGTGATAATCACATCCTGTTCCCATTGTAGCCCATGCCAGGCTCTCAGAATATCACAGTAATTGAAAAACCCTAATTTGAAACTTGTGGCAGAGAGGAATTTGCTGTTTCCTTGTGATCAGAAATTAAGACACTTTCTTCTTAAGACACATAATGTCAAGCAAGTAGGAGATGATTCATTAAACCATGTTCAGAAAAACCCAAACCATCAAACCAACTTCTCCCATCATAAAAACCAGAAGTTTCTTTCTTAGACTTCATATTGTTTACAACTTCATTTTCACAGCAGAAGATAAGGGAACCATGTGGTTCAATAGACAGAGCCTCTTCTTTCAAACAATAAAGACCTAAATTTGAGCATGACTTTCTTCATTTACAGGTTGTATAACTTAAAAATTGTATTAACGTCTCAGAGTTTGTCTCCTTCACGTATAAAATGTGAATAACTGCTAACTTGCAGAATTGCTGGAAGAATATATAAAAACAATACCTGGTACTTTAAAAAATCACATCTGTTTTTACTTTTTTAATTATTATTTTACTCCCAAAGGACTCTGATTTTCCATACAATTAGCATAGTTATAGAGGAAGCTTTCTACAGAAGGGAATGCCTTTCCTGTTTTGGCAGCCTGGTCAACAGAGAGATTTGTGAGCTGAGTGATGGGCCAATTTGTTGCCTGTATGAATTATATTCAAATAACTTCACTACATCTCCCCAGAGGACTGTTGATAAGGTTACAAGCTCATCAAGATCCTGCCCTGTGTAATAGAAGCTAATTGGATTTGAACTGTGGTCCCTTAAAGCAAAAACCAGGCTGCCAGGGGTCTCACAAAGCTGATTGGAGTTCTGCCCTCCTTTGCCCTCTGCTTCCTTCTACTTTTGACAACTTAAGGTGGCACGAAATGTTCCTGGGCAGCCAATGCTTTGGGGGCTGTGATCAAGTCTGGGAAAGAAATTTGTCAAGTGGCAAGTTTTCTCCCTCCTAGGAATTAGCATTCTCACTTGCCCCCTAGTGCCATATCAAATGTATATAGAGGTGTTAAAGATGGGGCTGAGACCACACCATGCCTTCTGTGTAGTTTCTGCTAACTCTGATTCTAACATTAGACTTTGAATAGGGAGCTTGTTAGAGTAGTTGCTTACCTTGGTAAATAAATGTTAATTAATAAAATATTACCTAGAAAAAACTTGCATGCATCATGTTTCATAAACACTTCCTATTTTGTTTCTTCATGAAATGGTGGGGAACAATTACTTCCATTTTTCTTTCTGAGGAAAGGTATATTGTGTGTGTTTCTGTTCATTCCTTAAATTGTTTCACATGGAGCACCTCTTCTTGGCGCCAACTTTCCAGGGTGACCTCTTGCTGTAAGTCATGCAGGAGCGGTGGTGCTGGTAGAGTACAGTCTGCCCAGCAGGATTTGTCTCATGCAGCCTTGGGTTTCCAGGGGGTTATTCTCCTAATCATATCTATTTTCTGTAAGCTCTTTAATCAGCCCTTAATCCTCCCTCCTTCCTTTGCCAGAGCTAATTAAATCCTTTATGGGAGTGGGCAGTCTCCATGATGTCTGCAGGATGGGACCCTTGGGAATTAGGCCTGGGCTCTTCTGGTGGTGATGACCAGAGAGCCCAGTGCAGAGGTGGTGAAGACTGTTTCATTGATCCCAGCAGGATCGCTGAGCTACCATAATCTTTTGAGAAGGTGGGATTTCTCCATCAGGAAAAAGGGTCCTTTCTGGAAGAGTATTCAATACTGGGAGTTACACAGGAAGCAGGGAAGGACTCAGACGTCTAGCCTGAAGATCTCTGAAATCTTGCTTAGTGATGAAAGGGATACTGATGGTGGTGTACCCAGATCACCTCCACATCTATCACCACAACTGGAAGGTGTTGATGACATCATTCACACTAAAATGATGCACAGGGCTTTGGTTCTTTCACTGATCACCCACCCATTCATCCTCTCATTCTTCAGACTTCTTATATAACAATTACAATCCATCCAGCAATTAATCATGTGCTTCCTGATGGCATTTCTTATTTCACTGGCTTGAGGTATTATTTAGTCATTGGCATGTATCTGAATGTTTTAATCTCTCATTTCTCAGTAACCAGGTCATTTATTTTCTTCCTTACATTGTTTTGCTAATTACATATAATTTCTCAAGATCTCTATAGGTGGAAGGAATGTTTCCTAACTAGAAAATCCCAATGAGTTGCAATTTAGGTTGCCAGGACATCAGTTCCATTCCTCTGCCATTCATGTATCAGATGGACTTCTTTTTTCTTTTTTAGTTATTTTTAAATTGAAGTATAGTTGATTTACAGTGTTGTGTTATTTTCTGCTGTACAGCAAAATGATTCAGTTATACATGTATACATTCTTTTTATATTCTTTCCCATTATGGTTTATCACAGCATATTGAATATAGTTCCCTGTGCTATACAGTAGGACCTTGTTGTTTATCCATTCTATATATAATAGTTTGCATCTGCTAACCCCAAACTCCCAATCCATCCCTCCCCTTGGCAACCACGAATCTGTGCAAATGAACTTTTATTAAAGTAGATTTACTTTTTTCACGAAGTTCCTACAGTATACTAGGCTATAAGGATGCTCTTATTTAAAAGGATTTGACCTTTCAGTAGAACAGAGCAGTGCCATCCAGTAGAACTTCCTGTGACAATGGAAATGTTCTATAATCCATATTGTCCAATTAGGTAGCAATGAATCCATTACAATTGGGTACTTGAAATGTGGCCAGTGTGACTGAGGAACAAACTATCCAGTTTTGTTTCATTTTAATTAATTTAAATTTAAATAGCTCTAGTATAGTGGCCTCTAAAACCTACCATTAATTCCTCCCCATCAAAAAAAATAAGAATTACAGAATGCAGTTTTGCTTGCAAATAAAAACGAGGTCTCCATCTTTTTTTTCCCCACTTGCAATTTACAACATAAACAGAAAAAGAAGTCATGAGAAGGGAGCCCAAACCAAGACCATTCTGGAGTTGTAGAGCCTGCTGGAAAAGGGGGAGCCCTGACTGTAAACAGCTAATGAACCAGCACAGAATCCCACAGTGTGTGAGAGGTGGGGAGATGAAGGAACACAGATTGAGTTGTTCAGCGGTGCGGAGCGCCTGTCTAGAAAATAATTTAACCTTTGATCGTTCACTCTAGGGAACAGGGAAGAATGGATTTTACTTTACAAAGAGAAGTGCTTTCTTATAATGGATCTCCATGTAGAAATGGATAAACTAGTAGCTTTTAACTAGATAGCAGATAAATGGAAATGATTATAGAAAGCCACGCAAATTAGGCAGTAATGATGACATCCCCACAGACACCTTTGCACATACATTACCGCCTGAGACAGCTCTGCTCGTTTATTACCGTCTTATTTGTATGTCTCTCCTCTCAGGATAAGTCACACAGGATGCTTATGTTAAAGAAGCAGGGCGAGATGATCTGGAGAACTTCGGGGCTCCTGCTGTTCACACTGTAGCACAGAACAGGCACTGTGGTGGGCTTCCTGCAGGCAGGCTGGGGACAGCTAGTTAGTCATGCCTCTCAGAGAAGTTCCTGTTTGCAGGAGTTGAGGAAGCTGACAGATTACTCTCCTGCTTGGGTGCTCCCTTTCTCTCATCTCTCTGCTCCTCTAGGATGGGGGTTTTGCCCAGCTTGTGGCTGATGAATTAGAATCTTACGTTGTACTCTGGGTGACTGCAAAGATGAAGGCATTGATGATGTGGATGACTTAAATTGTAAAGCTCAGAAATTCAGGTACGGAATCAGCATTGTGAAACTGTACACATTACCAAATGTAAAAGCAGAAGTCAAACACAACAGTGAATGAAGTAGTACAAAAAAACCCCTACAGTTGTTCCTACAACATTAATGGGTAATGTTGACGCTTCCCTGAGCACATGAAGAGAAACACTTTGGGGAAATTTTACTCAGGTTTCAGTTCTCAAAAGACAGGTAGCCTATTTTGTGCTAAACCATCTAAACGTATTGTAATGTAATTAGAGCTGTTCAGAGTTCTAGGGAACAGTCTTGTCAGTTCTTCCTGGATTTCATTTTTAGTTTGCTTCGGGAGCATAGGACCTACTTCAGAGTCTTATTTAAATAGAGACAATCTTGCACAGGTAGAAATGTAAATATCCCTCCAGGGCTAAGTGGTGATGCTAAAATAAGCTGCTACAGGTATTTGCCAACTAGTTTGAGCTATACACTTGAGAAAATCTGTTCTCTGGGGATACCATTTTGAATCTTATAATTGCCTAGTAATTTTTCCTCATTCCTAAATATGCTTTCACTTCTGTTATTTTTAAATTTGTATAATAATTGGAGCTTTTGACTAAGCAGTTCCATTCCCAGGTATATACTCAACAGACGTGTGTGTGTGTGTGTGTGTACTCACCAAAAGACACGTACAAGAATGTTCATATGAGCACCATTTGGAAACAGCCCAAATATCTACCAGAAGTAGAATAGACAGTACATTGTGTGGTATAATGATATAAAGGAATACTACACAGCAATGGAAAAGAACAATTATGGCTTCACACAAATATATGAATAGCATTATATCACTAACATAATGTTGACAAAGGGAACAAATACAAAATAATATGTATTAATGATATATATGTCATTATATATATATCTTAAAAACAGACAATTTTTGGAGTTTCAAGTCAGGATAGTACAAGGGGACACAAGGAACTGTTTGAAGTTGTAAGGCGTTGGGAATATTTTATTTCTTGATCTATGGGTGTGTTTGGTTTAGAAAATTTCATTGAACTGTATACTTAAAACTTATGCAACTATACTATCTGATATTATACTCAATAAAAACATAGGAAAATAAAACAAGCTTGTTTTACATTTTAATTTTTTACTAAAAAAGAAATAAACTCATTTTAGGTTCTCATTGTTTTACTGAAGTTCAAGTGATATAAAAGCTTGTTTTATATAATTTAATAAAATTTTATTAGTATAAAACACAAAATTGAATAAATCATAAACATGAAGTTTAATAAATTTTTAAATAAGATAATCCCGTGTAACCAGAACCTGTGTTTAAAAATAAAACAAACAATAATGTAATTTTATACCATTGAGAAATATCCTATCCTTCCTTAAATATGGCTCTATGATAATTAATGAATAATACAGGGTGCTTATTTTATCATATTCATTGGTTCACAGTCTTTGACTATGGGTCCATATGAAAGGGTAGTCAAAATGAAGAAGAAATAAAATATAAATTTAGTTTTGCTTTTTATGATTAGATATATGTCAATAATTAATAATATTTCAAGCTGATGAATTTGGTTTTAAAAAACTGCAAAAATAGAAACTATTATGCTCACTGCCTGGACATTTCAGTAATCTCAATCATTTTTGTCTTGTATGTATAACAGTGAACTTCACTGAACTTTATTCATTAGAGATTTGTGTCCTACATCAAACTGCCTGGCTCTGTCATTCACTAGATAAATGATTAGTGTATCATATAGCCTTTGTATGTTTTAATTTCATGAAGCAAAATGATGTCTGACATCTATTTTGTTCAGTATTATAAGACTCTGTTTGCCTCTTATCTTTCTAACTTTTCTTTCCGAATAATTAGTTTATTCAACAATTTGTGAATGCCTATTTTACTCTTAGCACTATGATAACAAAAACACATATATAACATAATTTCTCCCGAAGAGTTTATGTGAGTTAGGCAAAAAAATAGACATGTGATAAACATTAATATAAATCAAGAAAGCTTTCACAAGCAGTATATGAATGAGGTCGGAAAAGTACAAATTCCAAAGAAAGGATGCCCAACGCTAAGACGATTATCTCCTTGGCTGGAAAAATATTGCTAAAGGAAAAAGACCAAGGATCTCCACGAGATGATCTTTTCTTCAGGATTCTGTAAAGAGTTCCCATCATTAAATGGGTTCAATTAATAATACTCTAGTATTCATTTTAAAGTAAGGTTCTTGGTCCAAACAATATGCAAAACGAAAGTAAAGTAAAACCCCCAAAATGTGTTTTATACAAATTATAAGTGAAGCCAACTTCAACTCTTCACTGCTTAACTGAGCTGGAATTGTGTTTCTTTTATATTCCTGCACTTAACTTCAATTCAGGTATTATGCTTTGGTTTCATATAGGAGACACCAACTCTTACTCTTTTAAGAAAAGAAAAAACACAAGTTTTCTTCTCACAGCAGAAGAAACACAAGTTATCAACACATACATGAAAAACCTGGCTACTTACTATTAAAATTAAAAATAAAGCAAATATAAGACTGTTTGATTCCCTGGAATCTAGAGTAGATCTGGGTATATACAGTGTTTATGCAATAACTGTTCCATTAATGAGTATTCAGTTTACTGAATGAGTAAATGAATGACATAATTCCACTCTCAGTCATAAAATGGGCAGAGAATAAATTTTCATAAGTAATATTTCAAATTTGTGGTGGGAGGATAAATAGGTACAACTTTTCAGAGAAACAATTTGGAAAAATGTACTAAAAACTTTAAGAAGTTCAACTATTCATTTTTTAATAGTTTCTCTATGAAATTAGTGTTTAAAAGTAAACAAAACTGTACATAAAGATTTACATACAAGGATATTCACTTTTGTGTTATTGATAATAGTAATAAATTGAAGATAATTTAAATGTTGAGAGATTTGGGGCTGAAGATATTAAATACACAGGATAAAATATGCAGCTATTAAAACGTTATCAAATTATATATTTCACAGTATAATTATTAGTAGAATAATGTTTACAGTGTAATATTTAGCAGGATACAAATCCAGGTATAAATATTATCCTAATTCTATAATATAGACACAGATACACTCAAAAATCAGTAGAAAAAATATATCAGTTATTAAACAGTGGCTATTTATGAATATCTAGGCTTAACTTGGCTATTATTCCCTTCTTATTTTCTATATTTTTAATAATGTCCACATATTAAAAATTAACAAAACAACGTATTTTATTTCATTCTATTCGCTTTCAAATTTCAGAACTTAAACTGACTTTACAGTTTTTCTTTCACATCTTTCCTATCATACCCTTTGCTTCTGATAAACTGATCTATGCTTGTATTCTGTTCTTTAAAAGGAACAATTTAGGAAGATCTACTCTAGTATTCTAAGGCACAAAAAAATAAGTCACAGTTATCTCTTTAATGATTCTGTTCCTATTCATCAGTATCCGTAACTGAGCTATGCCTTGGATCCTCAATAACTGACTTATCCATTGACAACTGGTCGATCCCTTTGATCTCCATGTATCACCAGCTGCTGAATTGCTATGCCCAGGACCCCCTATTCATTACTAACATCCTTCCATAATGTCACCCACAACACACAACCACACTTCCTCAGAGTTGACACATATACTCTCTAGAAACCATGTTCTACCTGCTGGAATGGCTGTTAGAACCGAGACCATCTCTCAGCATCTCTCCCACTATGGAGCATAGCGATAGCTCTACATTCTGTTGCTCCCAGGCTGCTCCAGACAGCTGCAATGGACAAAGCAATGGGTAAACATGGCTTGAGACTTGAGAAGGCTCTGAAAAGTCACAATTCTTTTTATTAAATTTGAGCTTGGGTAAAGATCATTTTTTCTTTTAAAAAAATGTGGGCATTTAATAATTTTCTAGAGCAGTGTGCTCTATGAGCCCTTTACAAAGTAAAGTAATAACTTTGACTTTGGATTCAGACTGTCTACGTCTGAATCCCAGCTCTACCAGTCACCATCTGAGTAATGTCTTGAGCGATTAATTTAACCATCCAGTGTCTCTGTTTTCCCGTTAGTGCTATGGACATAATGAACGCTAACTACTTCGTTGGGTTGTTATAAGGATAAAAGACATTATTATATGTAAACTGCTCTGAACAGTACATGGGAAGTAGTGAATATCACAGGAGCTGTAGCTCTTCAACAGGTAGAATTACACAGCCCTGCTTCAGTACAACTCCATAGCTTTAAATAATGATTTTTAAAAACTGAGGCGTAAAAGAGCTCTGAATAATGTCAAGTTATCAGAAAAAGACTGAATAGGAATGTGCTACTATTGGAGAAGTTAGAACCATTGAATAACACGGGTTGTAGGCAATCTCCAGAAAGGGAAGAATCATTATTGAGTGTCTCAAATAGTAAATGAGGGTATTTTCCTGATCTGTGTTCTCATTTCAGCTACGATGAAATGATTGTATTCTCTACTCTCCAACAGGAGGGTCTTATGGGCTTGATAACCGGGAAACTGGTTGAGATCGTGGGGCTTTAGAGACCTTAACAGCAAAGAGGCTTTTGAGTCACAAACTTAGGGAAGGTCTTTGAGTTATACCCAAAGCAGCCACAGGTGGTGATAAATGAAGTTGTGACTCAAGAGTGGTGAAATTACCATTGTGCAAAATGGTAATTCACTTCTGTTCTTCCCTCAGCTCAAGTACTGCTGCTCCAAACATGGAGATATTACTGAGACTAATTCACACTTCCCCTAATTTTTCATTCTTCCACTGCTTGTTCTGTAACCTGTAAGCAATGTATTTCTCAATTCCTGGCTTTTATTAAATCCATCATCCTTTCATTCAGTTTATTTTGCTCATCACTTGCTACAATATCACTGATATTCAGTGGCAGTTTGAATAAAGGTAAAATAATTTTCCTATGCAGATTTTACCTGATAATGTTAAAGCAATAACAAAAATTCTTCTCTTAGTTTCAGCCTATAGGGACACTATTAGTTATGGCCTACTGCAAGGAAAAAATAAAACGAAGACTCTAAAAACTAAACATCTGGTAATTCTGACATTTTTATGAATTATAAGGCAGTTTGCTTATTTTTTGAAGTAAGATGAAAAATGCAAGACAGTGGGATAGAAATTCCCTGAATGTGTGTGTCAGTGGACCCCAGATACCAATAGTTTGAGGAACTGAGAAGGAGTTGGCTATATTAGAGTCAAAGTATTGAAAAGGCAAACTGGAGAAAAGTCTCCTGTAAATCATCCTTTTCTCTTTTTTTCTTTACATTACTCACAAATTTAGGATGAATTCTCACATTCAGTCTCTCACTTCTTTCCAGTTCTTTCAAATAATGCTTTCAAAGAAGAACATTTTTAAGAATATACAATGGAGAAGATAGCCTCTTCAATAAGTAGTGCTGGGAAAACTGGACAGCTACATGTAAAATAATGAAATTAGAACACTCCCTAACACCATGCACAAAAACTCAAAATGGATTAAAGACCTAAATGTAAGGCCAGACACTATCAAACTCTTAGAGGAAAACATAGGCAGAACACTACATGACATAAATCACAGCAAGAGCCTTTTTGACCCACCTCTTAGAGAAATGGAAATCAAAAATAAACATGGGACCTAATGAAACTTAAAAGCTTTTGCACAGCAAAGGAAACCATAAACAAGACGAAAAGACAACCCTCAGAATGGGAGAAAATATTTGCAAACGAAGCAACTGACAAAGGATTAATCTCCAAAATTTACAAGTAGATCATGCAGCTCAATATCAAAAAACCAACCCAATCCAAAAGTGGGCAGAAAACCTAAATAGACATTTTTCCAAAGAAGATAGATTTCCAACAAACACATGAAAGAATGTTCAACATCACTAGTCATTAGAGAAATGCAAATCAAAACTACAATGAGATGTCATGTCACACCAGTCAGAATGGCCATCAAAAAATCTACAATAAATGCTGGAGAGGGTGTGGAGAAAAGGGAACCCTCTTGCACTGTTGGTGGGAATGTAAATTGATACAGCCACTATGGAGAACAGTATGGAGGTTCCTTAAAAAACTACAAATAGAACTACCATACAACCCAGCAGTCCCACTACTGGGCATATACCCTGAGAAAACCATAATTCAAAAAGAGTCATGTACTACAATGTTTATTGCAGCTCTATTTACAATAGCCAGGACATGGAAGCAACCTGAGTGTCCATTGACAGATGAATGGATAAAGAAGATGTGGCACATATATACAATGGAATATTACTCAGCCATAAAAGGAAACGAAGTTGAGTTATTTGTAGTGAGGTGGATGGACCTAGAGCCTGTCATACAGAGTGAAGTCAGAAAGAGAAAAAGACCATATGCTAACATATATATGGAATCTTAAAAAAAAAAAATGGTTCTGAAGAACCTAGGGGCAGGACAGGAATAAAGATGCAGATGTAGAGAATGGACTTGAGGACACGGGGAGGGGGAAGGGTAAGATGGGGCGAAGTGAGAGAGTGGCATGGACTTATATACACTACCAAATGTAAAATAGATAGCTAGTGGGAAGCAGCCACATAGCACAGGGAGATCAGCTCAGTGCTTTGTGTCCACCTAGAGGGGTGAGATAGCGAGGGTGGGAGGGAGACGCAAGAGAGATACGGGGATATATGTATATGTATAGCTGATTCACTATGTTATACAGCAGAAACTAACACACCATTGTAAAGCGATTATACTCCAATAAAGATGTTAAAAAAAACTTTTTTTTTTATAGGAGAATTTCTGGTACATTAAAGATGGCCCTTCATACTTTGCTACTCCTCCCATTAAGAGGTAAACTTTAACTCCTCTCCCTTTGAGTCTGGGCTGCTGGCCTTACTGACTTGGCTGACCAATAATAATTCGAGTCTTTCTGAAATTAGGTCCCCTTCAAAAAAGCCCTGTGGTTTTCATCCAGGCCTGGGAACATTCCCTCTTGGACCCCTGAGACAGCTTTTCTGGCCTCAAGCCACTGGGTCAGCCATTCCGAGGCCCCAGAAACCACGAAACAGAGGTGAGTCAGCACACGTCTTGACCAAATTTCAGACCTGTAAGAAACATAAAGCCCCATTGTTCTCTTAAACCATCAAGTTTCAAGATTGTTTGTTATACAGCGTTAGATAACATGAACGTGATTAAATGGTGTATTACCAACTAGCTTGGCCAAGAAACAGGGACATACCTGGGGCATGTACTGCACACCAGTGCCAATGACCTGAATGGTATAGGGACAGTATTTTTTTTTAATTGAAGTATACTTGATTTACAATATTAATTAGTTTATATTAGGTGTACAACATAGTGATGCAACATTTTATAGATTATACTCCACTTAAAGTTATTACAAAATAATGGCTATATTAGTATGTGCTATACAATATATCCTTGTTGCTTATCTATAGGGGTATGGGGTCTAGAGGGTTGGTATTTTTGAAGCAGTAAAGTGAAAGGGACATTCCAGCTTAGGTCAAATATTCATTTATAATGAAATTCTTTATTTGGAGCAGACTGCAGAATAATAAGAGTTGCACATACAGCTCAGGCTGTCTTTCGCTAGATGCATATTTCCAGGGTAATCTGCAGTTAGTGATTCTACCAGGGGCTGATTATGAGGTTCACAGCGAAGCTGGTCTCTAAAATGATGGTCAAGGTTTAGTGTCTGCATTCTTCAGCCATTCATCGAGTTACAGAATTAGCTTTTTTCTTTGTTAATAAGACTTTGTTTATATTTTATTTTATTTTTACAGTAAGCAGATATTCTAGACCTCAATGCCTAATAACATGTTTTAAATCCTCATTACCTTCCTGTCATCTTTACTACATAGCAAGGAGTTCTGTTTTATTTTTTCTCCCTACAGGTTTGTTTCATTCCCATATTGACTTTTGCTTTGAATATATTTTTTTCAACCTTTTATTCACAATCCTTGGCTAAAGTAACAAAATCCCAGCAGCTAGTAGTAACTGCTTGCCAACAATTCCTTTAAAAATATTTTTCTTATAAAAGTCCGCTCTGATTCATTTATTGGGATTAAATCAACATTATCTCCCTTTCCCTTATTTAGAAATGAGATATTCAAGAATATGGAAAAATGCTGTTAGATAAAAAGAAAAAATAGGACTGTCTAGTGTATACTATATGATCCTAGTTGGAATACAGACACACACAAATATATACCAACACAGTGGAAAAAATTTCCCAATCATTTTTTTTAACATTTTGAGTAGTGAGCTTAACTGTAACTTTTTAATTTTGTCTTTCAAGATACAGATTTTTAAAAATTTCTTTAGTTAACTTTTATAATTTGGAAAAAAAACACATTTTTCTTTTCATTTCATTTGGCATACATAAAATAATGAGTAATACTTGTGTAATTCCTTACAGTTTACAGAACACTTTCACATAATTTCACGCAGACAGACCTCACAAGAATCCTGTGAGATAAAATATTAGAATCTTTGGACGTGGTTTTTCTGGTCCTCTCACTTCAGCTCTCTGGCATAAGTTTTAGATTGACATTCCATTTTACCGTTAAAGGAAACGGGGCTCAGAAATGGCTTCTATAAAGTCCCACAGCTTGGAAGTGGCAGACGCCAGAAACTAATGCACACCTAATTCCAAAAGCAGGATTGCAGTATTCTACTGCACTGTCTCCCTGCCTGCAGCTCGCGCCTGTGCTCTCTGCGCTGCATTTCCTTGTCTCTCTTGGGGCACATCTTGCCGTTCCTCTCTGAGGCATTCATTTGTCCAGATCAGTTTTCCTTGACACCACGTGCTCTGAATGTCTGATTCTGGCAGCTTGGAGGTCGTTGCACCATTCCCCATACTCCAGCTCTGGCTCACACACCGACCAAGACTCACTCCAGATCTCAGCCTCATCCTAATTAACAGTAGTTAGGTCCGTGCTGTGAAAGACTGGCCCTGCTGGCTGAAGACGTTCCTGCAACTTCCAGATTTGAGTTGTATCACGTCAAATGAGAACTATGGACACGCTTCCCATTTTTGTGAAAGCTTCATGGGCCCTTTACCAGAAAACTCTAAATAATTGAGTAACACCTTGTTAATTCTATATTAAGGGAGCTATGACAAAATAACTTTAAGTATATATTATCAGATATTTTATTTAAAAGCAGTAAGACATTTAAGTCATCTAGGGAGAAATAGCTACTTCAAATTCATGCTGTTTTGAATAAAACTATATCAATTTAACAAGATTTCACTGCACCAAGAAATGCTGTTATTACATTGTTGCATATACTATGGGAAGGTGTATGGAATTATGTCAGCTCAGGCTACATTTTCATTTTTGTGTTAATCAAAGGTTCTGTGACATTTGCCATCATTTGATAAGTTTTGGGGGTTCTTGCCCCCCACACCCCAAGCTAGGCCTCCCTTACTTTGTGTTTCTGTTTTCCCTACTTGCTGTCTGTCCTAAATGTGATCCTTAAGCCAGTCTACCTGCATAACACCACATACCATAGCCCATGAAGGCAAATTGAAAAGTTATTTGGAATCACAGCAGTTGTCTTGGAAAGCCCACTTCAAAGATTCCTCCCACTGATGAGGAAATCTGGAGCTCTGAAACACTCTGCATTGCTCTTCTGCATTCCCTGCGTCTTAAATTTGACGTCTCGGGTTGGTCTGTCCAGCGCCCAACCCTTCAATTCCTCCTGGGCACTTTGACTTATACATACCTCATTCCCTCTTTGTCTTATGTTGTCACCTGCTATCTTGGAGGGAGGAGATGAGATGGATACATCTGCTCAAGCTTCATGAAACTACACCTCTACCCTGGCACTCAGGCTTCTAACCCTGTGAGATTGACTGTGGTCCCTCCATATCCCACCTTCCCATGGAGCATTGAAATGTCTGTAGTCCAAGTGGGGTCATGGAGTGATTTTTGGGGCCTGGGGTACTGGATCAAATCCTACAAGTAAGCTCTCCCATGGAGGAAGGGGAGGAAATGGCTGGTGGCCTTGAGAATTTAACCACATTCCTCCAGTACATTGGATTTCCACACTTTACAGCTTATAATACTCTCCCTCATTGATCAGATGAGTATTCCTGTCATGTGGGAAGCATTGGTGATCTGTTTTATAGGTGGAAAAAATTGAAATTTTGAAGTTTGGCTTACCTAAGGCCCCATGGATATTCATAGAGTCAAAATATCTTGTCTTGAAGGCTGTCTTTACACTGTTGCAAACTTTTGGACTTAGGCTTTAGGGTCTGGGCTAGGGTTAAGATAGAGCCCAGATATCAAGATTCCTGAATCCAGACTTCCTGTGAAAGACAAAAAAAAAAAAAATCTGAACCAGTGGGTGTGTTACTGAAAGCACATGCCATTTCAGAAGGGAGGAATCATGCAGTAAATCAGAAACAAGAGCAGAAAAAAAAAGAAAGAAAAACAAGAGCAGAGAAGGAGAGTTCATGCAGATGATCGTACAGGAACGAGCTGAATAGATGGGAGGGTAGGAACACAAGACAAAGGTGGAAATGAAATAGGCAGAAAATATTAAAGTGCAATATGTTTTGTTAAAGAATGGAGAGAGACCAGTCTTCGATTTTGGGTGCTTGCTGTGAACTTCACTCTGTGGTCAGTGTTGGTACAGTTTCTTGGGCTGGAGAACTATCCAAGACGCTGCAATCACTGTGATGCAGTTCTCTCCCCAGCTTCACTTTGTTTCTTAGCTTGAGGCTCCTCTGCTTTTTCACTCCTTGTCATTTATACTTCTGTGTTTTCTCTTTACCACTTGATGCTTTCTGGAGACGAAGATTTATGAGGCTTTTGACAAGAAAAACAATGACAATTCTGAGTCTAAAGCACCGTTTATTGGTCTTGTTTAAATTTTTGAAGTACAGGCTGACAGGACACCACCTGACACTCCTTGAGACCAAATCCTAATACATGACAATAAGGACTTGCTAAAGTTTTAGACTTCCTTCTCCACTCCCCTTATGAATACCTATCAACTATCTGAAGGGTCTCTCATCAAGCTCAGTGAGTTTGTTCAGTTTATTATAACCATTTATCTGCTAACCCTTCACCGTTATAACTCATAGGTGATTTTACAAAGAGACCCAATTTTCTTGTTTTTGTCCGATTCTTTCCTACCACTTTGGTGCCACTGAATGCAGGAGTGCCAAAAGATCAATTGTTGATGATTCAGAAAAAAGCAGTGGACTTGCACAGTCCTCAGAGCTCCCTGGCTTCAACTGTGCATGACTTTAGGTATTTGTCTCAATCCAAAGTATCATAGACAGCTATTGATTTTGCTTGGCCACAGGGCCATGGACAACGTGAATAAATCCGATGTCCACATCATGCCTCAACTGCTTCTTAACCAAGAACTCACTCCAAGCTCCTCCCACACAGATGTTTCCCACCTGAGTAGCAAACACTTGCCCCACTCCAGAGTTTCTCTTTTACTCTTACACTGCTATTACACTCACAGCACTTCTGACACCAGATGTGTGGATTTTCCCCCCTGCACAAAACAATTCTGCAATGCCAGCTGGTATACTATGATTTAACTAAATTCTGACACTGTCTACCTGGATATAGTGTCAGATCCCACAGGTGAACGGCTCAGTGCCACAAGCCTGCCCCCTCCCACTTCAGATGCCAGTCATAAGTTTAGGTTGTTACTTGTGCTTCAGACTGATGGGCTATAAACCAGAGGTTCCCACTACCCCCTCTTCTAGGTTCAGTTGATTTGCTAGAGGGTCTCACAGAACCCAGGAAAACAGTTGACTTACTGTTTGCCAGTTTTATAAAAATATATGATAAAGGATACAGATGATATGTAGATGTAAGAGATGTGTAGGACAGGTATGTGGGAAGGGGCACAGAGCTTCCATGCTCTCTCTGGGCACCCCCATCCCCATGTGTTCAGTGACACGGAAACTCTTGCAGCTCCATTCTTTGGGATTTTTATAGGGGCTTCATCACATAGGCATGACTGATCATTAACTCCATTTGTCCTCCCTCTCCCCTCTCTGGAGGATGGGAGGTGGGACCTAAAATTCCAAGCTTCTGATCACGGCTGGGTGTTTCTGGTGACCAACCCCCAGCCAGGAACCCCTCCAGAGTCACCTTATTAGAACAAAAGGCATTCCTATCACCCAGGAAATTCCAAGGGTGTCAGTTTGGTGTCAGGAACTGGGATCAAAGACCAAATATTAGAACAAAAGATGTTCCTAGTTCTTTAATCACTTAGGAAATTACAAGGGTTTTAAGAGTTCTGTGCCAGAACAGAGGAGATATAGATATATTTTTTAATCATCTCACACTTCCTTCATGGAAGAGCCCCTCTGCCTCACCTTCTGGTGGAAGTATGGGCGGGTATAACCAGAGCTTGAAAGGAAGCTACAAAAATAACTCTAGGGCTTCCCTGGTGGCGCAGTGGTTGAGAGTCCGCCTGCCGATGCAGGGGACACGGGTTCGTGCCCTGGTCCGGGAAGATCCCACATGCCGCAGAGCGGCTGGGCCCGTGAGCCATGGCCGCTGAGCCTGCGCGTCCGGAGCCTGTGCTCCGCAACGGAAGAGGCCACAGCAGTGAGAGGCCCGCGTACCACAAAAAAAAAAAAAAAATATATATATATATATATATAAAATGAGCAAAATCCCTGGAAAATTTATAGTCAATAATTCTTCCCTAAATGATGATGAGCTAACCAAACATACATATAAAACTCTACATATTCAGATGCATATGTCACGGAAGTTGGTGCTATTTTTCTCCTCATTTTACCCCTTGATTTACTGTGGTCTCTGATTTGGTGGATTTGGACTGCAATCATGTATACATAGGTGTCTGGTTTACTTTCACCGATGTATCCAAAAGCTGTAACGTTTGTTTCATCTTTTACTTTTGCAAACAAAACCTCTCAAATTTACTGCAGGGATTTACTTTATTTTTTTCTGCCCTTTGTTTCTTTATTTTTCCCTTCTATCCTGGCTGGTTAGAATTGGCAGCTGCTTTGCCCATTCCCGGGAGAAAATCCTGCAAAGCTAATGATGCTGGTAGGGGTTCCATTCATTGCAGGAAAATGTCAAACAAGGTACTTAGGAAGTGGAATTGGCTAGAGAATGTGGCTGTACCTTATTATTTAGAGTGGAGAGGGAAAGGTAGGTCTGTCAATTCTTTGCATTTAAATGTCATTCTTGTCTGTTTCATGGAGTTTTATGTCAGATTGAATATAACTGAGATTCAGCTAGTATGAATAAATGGAGCTACTTCTGCTACTAAGTACCTTTTTCCCTCTTGTTTTAGGAGGTTATATGAAAATCTGGGCAGTCTGATGTGAAATCAAAGTGTTTTTATGCCTTATACACACACACACACACACACACACACACACACACACACACACACAGAATCACAAACTCCATGTACTCTGTGTCACTAACTGTATGATTTATGTGAGAATCAAATTGTGGGTACTGCCCTGTAAGTGTTCATCCAGAAGACATGCTTTTATCCACCATATCATCTTACACTGAAGTAGTCTTTCTTCTGTCTCCTCATCTTCCTCCTTGTTATCTCCCTTCACCTCTAGAAAATGTCCATCAATATATTCACTGTCTTTTTTTTAACATATGAAGATAATGAAGCTAGTTGGTCCTTGTTGTGGAGTGAATCTTGGTACCCCAAAGAGCATATGTTGAAGCCCAAGCCCCATTGTGACTTTGGAGATAGGACCTTTAAGGAATTAATTAAGGTTAAATGAGGTCATAGGGTGGGGGCCCTAATTCAATAAGACTAGTGTCCTTGTAAGAATAGGAAGAGATAGCAGAGATTTCTCACTCTCTCAGCATGCACAGAAGAATGGCCATGTGAGGACATAGCAAGAAGGCAGCTATCTACAAGCCAGGGAGATAGGTCCCACTAGAGATCAACTCTGCTGGCACCTAGATCTTGGACTTCAAGGCTCCAGAACTGTGAGAAATATACTTCTTTTGTTCAAGCCACCCAATCTGTGACATTCCGTATGGCAATTTAAGCAGATGAATATAGTGCTCAGTAGAATTGGTGTTCTAAATTATCTTCTCTCTTCTTGGAGATGAATATATTTCATGTAAACGGACTCTCATAGAGAGTCCTCTTAGAATTATTTTCAAATGTTTTTATATTTTTAAACTCGATTTTCAGAATATTAGTCTTACAGAAATTGCAAAAATAGGACACAATTTCTGTATAACTCTTCACCCAGCATCTCCTAAGGTTTACATCATATATAACCATAGTATAATTATTGAATCCAGAAAATTAACATTGGGATATATGGGTTATTAGTAAATAATCTATAGACTCTTTTCTAGTTTCACCAATTTTTCAACTAATGTTTATTTCATAGTTCTGGTTCTAATTCAGGATTCCATATTGTATTTCATTATTATGTACCCTTTTCCTCCAATTTGTGACAGTTCCAGGTACTTGACACATTTGAAGAATACTGGTCAGTTGTCTTCTACAATATTTTAAAATTTAGATTTCCCTATTGTCTCAGGATTTGATTGAGGTTCTGCATTTTTGGCAAAAATAGCACAGAAATGATGCTGTGGGCTTCTCACTTTATAACAGGGGGCACATGGTGTTGATATGTCTTGTTATTGGTGATGTTGATTTTGACCACCTTGTTAAGGTAGTATCTGTCACGTATCTCCACTTTACAGTTACCGTTTTTCCTTTAAAACTGCCAAGTGTCTTGTGGGGAGATACTCTGAGATTATGAAAATGTCATTTTTTCTCATATTTTTGTCCACTAATCCATCAGTGATTCTTGTCTGCAACTGTTATGACTGTTTTCCTAGTGATAATTTTTCATTTCCATTATTCTTCCACATTGTATAATTGGAATTTTTCTAGAGAAGGGGCTTTCCTTTCTCTCTAAATTACTTATTCATTCAATTATTTATTTATACCAGTACGGTCTCATGAATATTTCCTGTATTCTTTGTGTTATAATCAGTTAGTGTCATATTTTGTTGTTGTTCAAGTTGTCACACATTTGGCCATTGAAGGATCCTTCAGGTGCCTCCTTAATTTAGAAATACTTTATTACTAAAAAGTGCTAACCTTCTTGTGAGCTTTCAGTGAGTTGTAATCTTTTTGCTGGTGGAGAGTCTTGCGTCAGTGTTGATGGCGGCTGACTGATCAGGGTGGTGGGTACTGAAGGTTAGGGTGGCCATGGCAGTTTCTTCAAATAAGACAGCAGTGAAGTTGGCCACATCTTCAGACTCCACTTCTAACTCTAGTTCTCTTGCTATTTCCACCACATCTGCAGTTTTTTCTTTCACTAAAGACTTGAACCCTTCAAAATCCATGAAGTTTGGAATCAGCTTCTTCCAAACTCCTCTTAATGTTGATACTTTGTCCTCTTCCCATGAATCACGAATGTCCTTCGTGGCATCTGGAATGGTGATTCCTTTTCAGAATCTTTTCAATTCACTTTGCCCAGATTCATCAGAGGAATCACTATCTATGGCAGCTATGGCCTTAGGAAATACATTTCTTAAATGATAAGACTTGAAAGTTGAAATTAGTCCTTGATCAGTGGGCTGCAGAATGAATGTTGTGCTAGCAGGCATGAAAACATTAATCTCGTTGAACATCTCCATCAGAGCTCTTGAGTGACCATGTGTATTGTCAGTAAGCAGAAATATTTTGAAAGTGATCTTTTCTGAGCAGTAGGTTTCCACAGTTGGCTTAACAGTAAACCATGTTGTAAACAGATGTGCTGTCGTCTAGGCTTTCTTGTTCCACTTACAGAGCACAAATAGAGTAGATTTAGCATCATTCCTAAGGGTGCTAGGATTTTCAGAATGGTAAATGAGCACTGGCTCCAACTTAAAGTTGCCAGCTGCATTAGCTCCTAACAAGAGAGTCAGCCAGTTTTTTGAAGCTCTGAAGTCAGACATTAACTTCTCTCTAGCTATGAAAGTCCCAGATGGCATCTTCCAACAGAAGGCTGTTTCATTTACATTGAAAATCTGATGTTCATTGTAGCCACCTTCATTAATTATCTCAGCTAGATCTTCTGGATAACTTGCTGCAGCTTCTACATCAGTGCTTGCTGCTTCATCTTGCACTTTATACTATGGAGATGGCTTCTTTCCTTAAACCTCATGAACCAACTTCTGCTAGCTTCAAACTTTTCTTCTGGAGCTTCCTCACCTCCCTCAGCCTTCATAGAACTGAAGAAAGTTAGGACCTTGCTCTGGATTAGGTTTTGGCTTTAAGAAATGTTGTAGCTGATTTGATCTTCTATCCAGACCACTCAAATTTTCTCTGTATCATCAGTAAGGCTGTTTTGCTTTTTTTTTTTTTTATCGTTTGTGTGTTCACAGGAGGAGCACTTTTAATTTCCTTCAAGAACTTTTCCGTTGCTTTTATAACTTGGTTAGCAAGAGACCTAGCTTTTGGCCTATCTCAGCTTTGGACATGTCTTCTTCACTAAACTTAATCATTTCTAGATTTTGATTTAAAGTGAGAGATGTACAATTCTTCCTTTCACTTGAACACTTAGAGGCCATTGTAGGATTATTAATTGACCTAATTTCAGTATTGTGTCTTAGGCAATACAGAGGCTGAAGGACATGGAGAGAGATAGGGGAAAGGCCAGCTGGTGGAGCAATCAGAACACACGTAACATTTATCATTTAAGTTCATAATCTTGTACGGGCATGATTCCTGGCACCTCAAAACAACTACAATAGTAACATCAAAGATCACAGATCACCATAACAAATGGAATAATAGAAAAAAAGTTTGAAATATTGTGACAATTATCAAAATGGGACATAGAAACACAAAGTGAGCAAATGCTGCTGGGGGAAAAAAATGGTGCCATAGACTTGCCTGATGCAGAGTGCCACAAACCCTCAATTTGTAAAAAATGCAACATCTGCAAAATACAATAAAGTGCAGTAACACGAGGTCTGCCTGTTTATTCACATACACATAGATATAGCCTTGTCCATTTTCTTATCTGTAACTTCTTTTTCCAACATTGAGAAACGTGGCTTTCATTACCTACTACATATTTACTTCTCAATCCTAATATATACATAAATTAGTTTTAGAGCCATATCCCCATGAAAATCAGATTTACTAACAAGAATGCCATGTCAGTGTACAGTTCTTTTTGTTGTAATCTTTATAGCATATAATCACAGTCTTCTTTTCCAGATTTACGTAGGTCAATTCTTCTCTTTCCCTTGCTTTTCAGTGTAATTACCTTATTCAAGTTATTCAGGCATAACGCAGTCAGAGTCATCTGTTACAGTTTGAATTCCATTTGGGATCTCCCCAGCATCCTGGTTGGTTTCAATTATTTATTAATTTTGGAGGAAGGGGATCCCATCACCAAATTCTGATGTGGTGGTAGTAAGGCGGAGGAACCCTCCCCTCAGATCTAGCAAGCAATTCTTGGACAGCAGCTGGATGTCCTACAGTGTAACTCAGCTCTGACAGTATCTACCTGGAGGTAGCATCAGATACCCCAGTTTAAGGACTCAGTCCTACAAGACTGCCCCCCACACAGTTCAGACACCAATCTCAAGTCTAGGTTGTTACCTATACTTCTGACCAACTGGCTGTAAATCAGAGATTTCCAGGACCCCCTTCTTAGGTTCAATTAATTTGCTAGACTGGCTCACAGAGCTCAGGAAACCTGTTTACTCATTATGTTATCAATTTATTACAAAGGATTTTAAAGGATACAAATCAAGAACCAGATGAAGAGATACATAAGGCAAGGAAAAGAATACAGAGCTTCATTGCCCTCTCTGAGAGCAGCACTCTTCCCAAATCTGAGTGTTCATCAGCCCAGAAGCTTTTCAAGCCCCATCCTTTTGGGGTTTTGTGGAAGCTTCATTATGTAGGCATGATTGACTAAATCATTGGCCACTGGCGATCAGTTCAACCTCTAGCGCCTTTTTCCTCCCCAGAGGTGGGGTTGGAGGCAAGGACTGAAAGTTGCAACCTTCTAATCACAAGGTTGGTTCTCCTGGCAACCAGCCCCCATCCTTAGGCACTTTCCAAAAGTCACCTCATTAACACAACAAAAGGCACTTTTATTGCTCTTATCACTTAGGAAATTCCAAGGGTTTTCAGAGCTCTGTCAGAAACTACACGAAGACCAAATTTTATATATATGTATATCTTATTATAAATCACATGGAGTGTGTTAAACTTTACCAGAAATATACCAAAAAGTATATTTAAACAAGTTTCACTCTCTCCTCATCCCTTCCACCCTATTACCATCCTCTCATTTTTTCTCACCCACTCTTGTTAGGTAACTTGTCTCATTAGTTTCTGGTTTATTCATTCTCCTTTTTTTTTTTTTTTTGCATAAGTTAGCAGATACACTCATGGTTTCTTACATAAAGAATAGTATACTTTAGATGATCTTTTGTAATTAAGTCGCATATATTTTGATGAGAAAACAGGGTACATTCCCCCAGTCGTGTAAATGACTAGAGCTTATAAAACAGGACACTAATACCCTGGACTTTGAGGCCAGAAGGACCTAGTTTTGAACCCAAGTTCAATCAAGTACTAATTGTGGTCTTAGAAAGCTAACATATCTAGATATTAATTCCTTTGTCTATAAAATAGAGATGATATTAGTATCCACATTACAAGTCTGCTTAAGGATTAAATAAGCATTACATTTAAAGCTCTCAACATAGTGCTTGACATTGGGTGAAGTACTCAAGAAATGTTAGAAGTATAGTAATATTAGTGTATTAGTACAGTAAGTATGAATTTGTAATTAGCTAATTGCTTATGGCTAGAAATTTTTTTCTGTCATAATTTCTTTCTTTAAATGAAGACCATCAGTAACTTTGCACACAGATTTTTTCCCTAGAGAATTATATAAAAGAGTTGATAATACTATTAATTTGGAAGAAAATCCTCAACTCTGCCCTGCTAAAATTGCAGTATTTTTTAAAAGTTCAAATATCCTATTTGTACTAATCTTAATCTCTTTAAGTTTGTACTATAAGAGTCATAACGCCTCTCTGCACCAACTTCCTATGCTATTTGTGACAATGGAATTTGTAAAAGACAAGATCTTTATGATTAATATAATTTTTGTACTGGAAAAGGTAATGGTGAAAGTAGTTAATCTGTTGTAGGTATGCTGTTGCAGTAATTTTGATACGTTATCATATTTAAATATGAATTTAAAGTCTGTGGATCTTTTGCAAACTGAGCAGTACTGGTTTGAAAGAATTGTACCCTGTGTTGACAGGTTTTTAATTTATTAACATTTATTAAGTCCCTGGTATGGGTCATGCCTACATTAGGTGCTGGAGGTAAAACAACAAAAAAGAGGTAGTCCTTCCTTCAAAGACCTCACAGTCTAGTCAGTTCCCAGAAGTTATTTGAGTTGGTGGGAAAGTGTGTGAAAATTGGACTTCACATCTTAGATCTTTTTTGACACAGCCAGAATCTGTTTGGACGGTTCAGAATGAGTTGGGGCCGTTCAGAATGAATTTAACCCGTTATAATGCATTAGAATAATCTTTTCAATCCTCCTTCATTCTATAAATATGTATTGAGTGACTATTTAGATGGAAGGCACTGTTCTAGATGCAGGATCTACTGCAGTGAAGTCCTCATTCTCAGGGAGCTAGACGAAGAAGGCAACTTGGCCGTCTATCAATGCAAATCAGTCAAGTGATCATAAATACTAGGGACAAAGTAGATGAAGCATATGGAAAATGGATGAGTTTGACATTTTGTTCAAATTGGTTAGGAAAGGCCTCTCTAATAACAGAATATCTGACCAAAGATTTAAGAAATGGGGAGGTATGCTATGTGGTAATCTGGAGGAAGAGAGTTCCCTGAAGCAAATTCAGAGGTCCAGAGTTGGAAGTGTGCCTGACATATTTCATAATGAGCAGAAAGTCAGTAGGGAGAGAGAAAGGAAATGAGAGTGAGAGAAATAACGACAGTGCGGTAGTGAAGGCCAATTTCCTATAGGAGAAGCTATCGGAGGAATTTGAGCAGATAAATGGCATGATCTGCCTTACAATTGTAAAAAATTAATCAACAGAAACCTTAATTATTGATAAATAGAGTTGGGAGACCAGAAGGGGAAGCTCTCAATAGCAGAGCCCGACAGGAAGAGGAAAGACTCTGCTTCTTTCCTGGCAGAAACTCAGCTAATGAAAAGCCATGGACTCTTTGTTTACTATAACCCCCCCAACTTCTTTTTCCTCTCTTTAAAAATGTTCTCCTTCCCTTGCTGTATGGAGACTTACCATGGCTCGCCATGTTGCAGACCCTGAATTGCAATTCTCTGCTGATCTCTAAGAAATCCATCTTTGCTGGAGAAATATCTGGCAGTCTGTTTGCTTCAGGTCAACACAGTTTAGAAGGATCCCGTTGGTCCTTGTGCTGAGAGTAGGCTGTCAGGTCACATGGGTGAAAGTGGGGAAATCTGTTGGAGAAGAGATCCAGCAACTGAAATCCAGTTGAGAAGTAGAGTCTCAGACGAATGTGGGTGCAGTGGAGTGTTGAGGTGGTGGTGTTCTTAAAGTATTTTGAACTTATATTCATTAAGGACGAATCCAAAGTTTGGACCTTAGCTTCCATAAAAATCAAGTCTGAATCATTAATTATCCATTAAGGGCCCTATGTGGAAGCCATTTTCTCATTCCTTGTGGAGAAGCTGTATTCCATTTTGTGAGAGAAAAAAGAAAAGATGAGCTTAAATTAAACCACAGGGAAATGTGCAATGTTTCAATTGGACGGAGGCCCATCCCCTGAAGTGCTTTGTGTATCACCTCGCATAGGAGGACTGAGAAATCGCGAGGTCTCATTCACTTGCATAGAGGCATCCAGAGCTGCAGGGACATTTTTTGATGCTCAGGAATGGGGAAAAAGCTGAGGCTAGTTCAGTGCCATGAAGTCCAGTTCAAACCTGAGTCGGTGTGTCCACATCATCACTCTGTAAGCTGATCCACAGACCGTGTCCTCTTCAGGGCCAGAAATGTGCTCTATCCTCTAACCACTTTAAAATTTTTACTTTATTGGACTGCATATCTTGGGATTTGCAGCTTAAGAATTACCGTGCCTGAAATTGTCAGGCATTTACCCCCAAATGAGCTGGGGTCTAATGTCCATGAGATTATAGCACTTTTTTTCCTTCTAATTACAGAGAAGAAAGGTGCTTTTTATACCCAGATAGCTTGTCACATTCTAGAAAAATCAGATGTTTCTTCGCCAAGTGTGGAGAAATACCAGGCATATAATGTTCTATCTGACTTCTGGCTGTGAAAGTTTCCTGTATTCTTTCGATTTTTGAAGGCCATGGTGGATTTATTTATTGTTAGGAACTGTTTTGTTTTTTTTTTTTTGAGCCTCAGATATTGTATTTTTCTTTTCCCTCCACAGTGTCAGGTTGCCTATGTTTATCTTAGAAAAATAATAGGACTGACTTGAGAAAATGAATTTATGTTGGCTTGGCCCCTACTGCACTGCCATATGCATTTTAAATGACCCAGAGGAATTATCTGTATTAATAAAAATGAATTATTAATTGGGTCTTTTAATTGTTGAGGGCTGATTCCTTTATTTTAGAAAGAGATTTCATTTAGAACTATACTAATCTCTATTTCAAACCCTGCTTTTGGAGAAGGCAGCTCTAGTTGCAAATCTTACAGCAGAACCAAAGGAAGAAGCAATAGATTCAAAGGAGAATAGGTTTATCCATCTAATGTGACACCTGAGCTATGGTTTGGAAAGCAGAGAGCGACCCTAAACGTTATTCCTGGCCATTTTGGCAATGAACCCTACTGGTGTAAACCTGATGAGCTTCTTAGGGTCTAATGGAAATGATTGTGCTTATTTACACATGGGCTTTATTTGTTCATTAAAAGCTGCAGGTAAGCAGTGCTCCCACAAGGATTTGGGGCTGGATTCACAGGAGACCATATGCGCTCCTTCTGTTTCCAGGAGTGATTCAGTTAATTCAGCACAGTTGAATCCAGTGATGTTTCAGGCGAGAGCATTGGAAAGAGTCCTGGAGTTAAGAGTGAGGAAACATAAATTAAATGGTATGACAAGTGTCAGGGCACCACCAATTTTCTGAGCTTCAGTTTCCTGAGGCTGAAAAAAAGAAGAGCGGGGGCGTTGGAGTAGATACATTTTAAAACAATTTCCAAATATGAGATGGAAAACATCTTTGTCCTTCAGGAGGCCATCAACATTTAAATGACTGTGTTAGTAATGAAAAAAAAAAAAGATTATTCATGTGCCCAGTGATCATGCACACATCTGTGGCCACTTTCCCCTTCAGTGTGATGTAGGGAAGGTTGTGTAATGTGTTGAGGACCAATGTCAGCCCTCCAGCTTTCCACCACATCTGAACTGGGACATGGTTAGCAGCTGCCAGGGATCTAGTCCCCCGAACTCACACCAGGAGGGTGCATTACCTGTGTCTGATTTATATTTGACTCAGGAGCAAATGCCTTTTAACTCTAGGCCCTAATAATTTAAAACAAGCTCTGAAGCCAAGATTTCTTGGAATAGGATGAAAGTGGGCAGTTAGAATAATTTGTGTGAATCTCCTTCTGGGAAAAAAAGAAAGAATGAAAACATGCTTACTTCAAATTGTATCATCTAGGAGCATAAATCCCAGATTTATGGGAACCCTTTCGATACTAAGAGATTTATAATTTTAATGCTGCGGCTTTGTGGGGTTTGAAATGATTCCATAATCATTTGAGAACTCCCCCCAAGCCCTAGTTATAACTGGGGTTCGTCTGTTGATGTTAGGAAAGTTAAAGGGGTGGCTGACTAACAGTTCTTTAACACCTAACCACATAGCAAACATTGTTCTGGTTCTTTTATATATCATTCCTGGAACTGTTATGTGCCAGGAACTGTAATAATAATAGCAAACATAGACGTGGCACTCTCTACGTCAAGTGTAAAAAGTGCTTTATATATAATAGTTAGTTTAATCCTCACTGTAAGGGAGGTATTATTATCACCACTTACAGATGAGAAAACTGAGGCATCAAATAACTTTTCCAAGGTCACACAAGCTGATTTTTGAAACCAGCAACCTAGCACTGTAGTCTCTGCACTTGACTAGGCAAACAGCATATGTGTTAGTTTCCTCAATCCTTACAGCATCCTAATTTAGCAGTACTTATTCTACTTTTCATATGAAGAAATAGAGGAACAGAGAGGCTAAGTAACGTGAACTCAGTTACATAGACAGTGATTCAGCCAGGTCTATAAAGTGCTTGATTTTTTTACTACTGCATCCAAAAAAAAAAAAACCCCAGAAGTGTGCTTAGTTTTTTTTGTTTGCTTGTTTTTTGTTATTGTTGTTTTCCTGAAATTTGATGGCTATGATTTCAGAATATGTATTTCTAAATAGAATTTCAAAGAGGGGGTAAATGAGAGTCATGAATTTCTGAACATTAGAGATATGGCCAACAATAGAAAAAAAATCTCAAGGTTATCAGAGCTTTGTAAGTAATAGTTCAGGCCCTGAAGTCAAACAGCTCTGGATGAATTCAGCTCCATCGCTGATGAGTATGGGCTCTTGGGTGAGTGACTTACACTATCGAAATTCTAAAAATACTTCAGTATGGGTCAAGTTAGCAATTCAGGAGCCGAGAGAAATGGAGATCTAGTTATAGGAATCAGAGTGTAAGGTGAGGATTTGGTCTAAAATCCATATTGGAAGGCCTGGTGCTTAAATGTTACTGAAAAAGGAAAGAGGATATTAGACTAAGGTTGGCTCGACACTGAACTGAGTCACTTCAGTTTTTCACTAGGGCTCCCTAAGGCCATCCCTAGCTTTGGGGCACATTTGAATCAAGAGCTCATAGTCAGAGATACCTGGTATTAATATTTATGGCTCCAACATTGAGAAGAGGACAGAGAACCAATTAGATATCAAGTCCCCCCATAACAAAGAGGGAAATGCACTGAGGTTGGCTCTGGAGTGGTGTTTAAACATGCTTCTTTTTATAGTTTGCTTGTCTGTTTGCTAATACTTTTACCTTCCTAGCTAGAAAACTGGAGCAGATAAATAACTGCCTATTTTCCCCACTGGAAGCAAATAATCACCGAAGATTGGCCTTGTCTCACAAATCCTTTCTCATAAGCATTCATCATACTGAGAAGTACCAAACAGTTAGCTACTTATACCTTTCCACCCCAGAATGCATGTTCATATGCCCATAATCAGATTAAGGAAGGTCTAGGTCAATCACAGACTGTTAATCTAGGGCCCTCCTCATAGTAATAACATGAAGCTGTATCTATCATTTGTTCCTCTAAGATCTTCAACTTGCTGAGAATTCCATGGAAACATTGGTGGAAGCTAGACCACCACCACCAGAAAAGAAAAGGTATGAAATTCAAAATGTATATGTGTATATCAATGACCAGCAAGTAACAATTGCCGCTTAATAGATACACTGGCGTTCAAACAAATAAATGATCATGAAAGACAAATACACCCTCCGAGAGTGGGCTTTCCTGCAACTCAAGGCAACTCACTTGCTCACCAGCCTCAAGGCAGAAACTGATTCATTTTCTTCTTTCCTAACTTTTTCTCTAAATTGAGTAAAACCTGATTGTCAACTGTGATATGTCCAGGACATGCCTCAGCAAGAAAGATAAGTTCACCCCTCTGTTTCTACACTGCTCTGAAGTTTTGGGCTTATCCACTAACACTTAGCAGGAAACAGAGGTGATAGGCTGGCTGCTTGGTGGTACTGAGACACATCCAAATATGGAGACGCATGGGGACCATCCCCCAACCTGCACCACATGACAATCAAAATGCTTGGAAATAACGTGACGTGGGCTGTTCCATCGTGTTTGTTGGGAACAGAGACCAACTCAATGTGAGAGCAACTTGGCTTACCCTAATAGGAGTTACAGAGTAATTAAATTCTTCCACATCACATGTAAGTATAATGTGTTAATAAAAAAGTAATCACACCTCCATTGTTTCTGCAGGTTCAGCTTAATTACATGGCAGTTAGAACTCTCTCTCTCCTTATTCATACTCAGCGAGGACTCCCTTTACCATCTGCTGGTATTTAATTAATATACATTCAACACCCTGCTCTATTATTAAATGTAATGACTTCCTCTGAGCTCTAAATTCAGAGCAACATGAATGGAAGATGTAATGAAAGAAAATGGCATCTGCTTCCCTTATTAAAATACTATATACATATTTATCTACACATTATTTAATCCAATTTAGGAAAGATATTTTTCAGCTCTAAGCATGCAAGGACTCTTGGAAGCTTCAGGAGTTCATGGATTACTGAGAGCCAAGATAGAATTTTCTTGGTTAGCAGAGTTATGTGATTTGAAAGTAGTCCCCTGTTGACCCTATTGCAAAAGCTTGGAAATTTGAAGAATTGGTCGATGATTAGAAGAAAAACAGGGCTTCCCTGGTGGCACAGTGGTTAAAAATCCACCTGCCAATGCAGGGGACATGGGTGCAAGCCCTGGTCCAGGAAGATCCCACATGCCACGGAGCAACTAAGCCCATGCGCCGCAACTACTGAGCCTGCGCTCTAGAGCCGGCGAGCCACAACCACTGAGTCCACGCACTGCATCTTCTGAAGCCTGGGCGCTCTAGAGCCTGTGCTCCGCAACTGCAATGAGAAGCCTGCACACCACAACAAAGACCCAACACAGCCAAAAACAATAAATAAAAATAAATAAATTTATATTAAAAAAAGAAGAAAAACAGTGTGTGTTTCTTCCTAGCTAATATTTTCAGTAAATGTTTAATACTAAAATGCTATCATGTATAGACTTCAGAGGTAAAAGAGAATGATGACAGGGCTTAGAGAATACAGCTGCCCCCGTTACAGAAATTTAGATGATGTCAAGGCTTCCAGCTTAACTTACATGTACTTGGCATTATAAACCAAAGAGTATTAAACTTGCAAGTTTCTAAATGTATAAATGGGGAAACAGACTCAGGTATTGACATGCCTAAGACTAGAACATCGCAAAAAATGGAAACCCAAGCCAATGATGTAGGAGGTGGGGCAGTTGGGGTGGTCTGCCTCCTGCCCCAGGGGCAGGCAACGAGGAAATAGTGTGTGGTCTAAAGAGAAAGTATAAACAATTATAAAACTAATTAAAAGTCAGTCTGCTTTTTATGAACACCATGCAGTGGTAATCTCGTGATAAAATATCAGTACCTCTCCCCGAGGGGTGGACTGCTCCTCCCAAATCCCCCTCACATCCTATTGATAAACCACTGCCCAAGCTCCTAATTCAATAATCCAGTCACACTTTACAACACCGTGCCATCTGATCTCAACTCACTTTCTGAGAAAGGTTTATACTAGCAATATTTCAAGTGGGAGACAAAAATCCATTTTAGTTATATCTGAGCTAATCCAAATACTGCAGATACCAGATCCTGCTTTGAGGAATTCTGGCATGATACCACTCTCTCTGAAAATATAACTCTCAACGAACCTCCCTGCTTACTGCGATACTAAGAAGTAGGAGGGGGACTTGTATCAGGAATCCCTGCTCTGAACTGTGCATTCCTAAATACTGAAAAACCCTCCTGTCACAGTAGCAAGAGAAAGCATTCATATTTGAACTTAACATGTGCCCATATGGCGATAGCCTGGATGGTTTTGGGGGACAGTGAGAGGCAACAATGAGAGATGGGCTTGGTTAGCATGTGGTAGACCCTCCCTTAGGGGTCAAGGATGGTCTCCCGGTTTGTATGCACCCTCACAGCCCTGTTCAACAGGTCTTGGGGCTCCCATTGTCTGTGATGTGGGCAACACACCCTATAATGCCTTATACTAAGGTTCATTGTTTCCCTGTTGAGCTCACAAGGTGATGACTCCTGGTAATTCTTCTTTATGCCCCTAGTACTGTGTTCAGTGACTTTCATGTAAGTAACTCTAAGTTCATGTGTATTAAATTGAAATTATTTGATCAGGACCGCTCTTCTACCAGGTGTTAAAGAAAACGTTAATTGGGATTAAATTGTTTGTATAAGGTCCCATGGCAAAAGAGCAAAAGTCTTCCTTTGTACCTCTGAGATTCTCTTTCCAAAGTTCAAACAGTATCCATCTCTCTAGTTCAGTGAGGGTTAAAGATTCGATTTTTTTTCTCTCAGGGACTATCTTTCAAGAACTTCTCCCTCTTCCCTGCATCTCCAGCAAAATCAAAATCCCCTTAGGATGAGTAATATAAAATATATGAGTGCCTATAAATTCCGGTTACCTTTGCAGAGATGCTAAACGGAAGATGCTTTCTTCGTCATGGTAGGTGAAGCAACCTGTCAGTCATTATTGACAAAAAGGAGCCAGCCAAAGATATCCTTGGGACCAGCTATGTCCTGCCCCACAGGACACGCTCAGTGAACTTTCTGTCCCTGACAGCCAGTGCATCCCCAGAAGTCATACAAATGCCTCAGTCAAGGTATTGTTATCATTTCGGGGGTGCTTTTACGTTTTATTCAGTTATTTTATTTAAATGACTGGAGGGGAAATACAAAGGGAGGAAAAAACCCAAAAGAAACATTTAACTATAGTTTCTGATCGTAGATAACAGCTGTAGGCGGGCCCTTTTCTGTGTTTGATTTTTTTAATATTAATTTATTTACTTTTGGCTGCGTTGGGTCTCCGTTGCTGCATGCGGGCTCTCTCTAGCTGCGGCGAGCTGGGGCCACTCTTTGCTGCGGTGTGCGGGGGCCTCCCATTGCTGGGGTCTCTCCCGCTGCGGAGCATGGGCTCCAGACACGCGGGCTTCAACGGTTGCGGCTCGCGGACTCTAGAGCGCAGGCTCAGTAGCTGTGGCTCACCGGCCCAGCTGCTCTGCGGCATGTGGAATCCTCCCGGACCAGGGCTCGAACCCACGTCCCCTGCATTGGCAGGCGGACTCTTAACCACTGCGCCACCAGGGAAGCACTGTGTTTGATTTTACAAGGGTGAAATTGAATGCATTCACTCTTCCATCCTCAGAGGGCTATCAGCAGTCTCACCGTGCTGCCTGCACAGTGATCGTTTTCAGAACAGAGAAGACCAGACACTGGTGTGTTCCAGCCTGGGGTGCTCCCACTGTGATGAGGTGATGGCATTTTTTGAGGCTGGATATAGTTATTGCCTTGCCCTATGTTTTTCTATCTGTATGTACATGGCTGACCTCTAAAGAGCGTGTCCTGTTAACTTCTAAGGTTAACATTTTCTCTTTCTTTAGTAAAATTTCTTACCTCTTACAGTAGCATTCAAACTTTTGAAACATAACCTAGAGTAGGAAATACATTTTACATCGCAATCCTGTAAATACACACAGTAGATTTTTTTGCATTTAAGTACATATCAGTGAAACAAATGTTTTATAAAACAATACTGAACCATATTGTGAGACATTTTTAATGTTCTATCCATTTTCTTTTCTTTCTTCCCCTTTTCTCTCTTTTCTTTCTTTCAGTCCTTTCTTTCTTTTTAATATGGCTTGACCAACTAATGAGTCCCACTTCTTAGCCTGAGAAGTACTGCCTTATGCCACATTAGCAAAATTATTCCTGGATATAACAATCCATTTTATAACTGGAACTGATTATCTTTTCAATAAAGAAAAGAAACCTAGCCATCATTTTGGACTGTTTTCGGATGGCTCTTGGCAAATACATTTCTGTGGCCAAAAGATCAATACAGTTTTTACACCAGACGAGAATATGTGTCATAAAACAAGAAAAAAATGTTTGTACGAAGTACTGGTTAGGTCACACTTGGGCTAGTATATGTACTTCTGGTTAAACTACCTCAAGAAAGAACGAAACTAGAGAGAGGTTCCAGGGAAGGCAGATGACAGGGCTGAAGTCCCCTGAGATTCAGGGTAAAGGACATTGTGAACACAGAGGCTTCCTGCAAAGGGTCCTATTTGCATCTGCCTCGTGACATCATCACTCTGCTTTGCATGCAGCAGTGAGCCTGGGATTCTTCTTTTTTTCTTTTTTTAACATCTTTATTGGAGTATAATTATTTTACAATGTTGTGTTAGTTTCTGCTGTATAATAAAGTAAATCAGCTATACGTATACATATATCCCCATATCCCCTCCCTCTTGTGTCTCCCTCCCACCCTCCCTATCCCACCACTCTAGATGGTCACAAGAACCTGGGATTATTTCAATCTGATTTTTTTTCAGATTGATATCAAAGAGTTGGTTTGGAAATGAGTGAGTTCTTATTTTGGACCTAAACAGTATGACTATATCTGTATCCTTCAACTATGCAATCATGTTGTTGCCTTTAAATTCCAGGACTTGTCTTCTCAATATTTCTGTCCTGAGAATGGTGTCCTTGGCATCTCATGATAGGGTTGCAAGTGAAGAGACCTCACAAAGAGGTTCACTTACTTTATTAAACACCTTCAGATGCCCAGAGACAAAGATAAAGACAGATCCACTATTTAGATACGCAGTGTGTAAGCCATGAGCCATTTTAGAAACCACACAATTCTTCCCCCTTCTTAACTCTCATTTTTCATGACTTGAGCAAGGGTACCAAACATATTTTGTCAACATTAAGATTCAGTTTCACTGGTTCTTAAGCCAGTCTGTGTTTGTTTTCATTTTTTGTTTGTTTTTGTTGTTTTATTAAAGCACTACATCTGATACCTCAAATGTGACCAGAGAATACTGCTCTGGACTGGATGTATGTGCCATCCCAAAATTAATACCTGGAAGCCTTAATCTCCTATGTGATGGTGTTTGTAGGTAAGGTCTTTCAGAGTTAATTGGGTTTAGATAAAGTCCTCAAGGTGGAGCAGCCCCCACCCCCACCCCCCCC
>NW_021703773.1:8066988-8233786 GCF_005190385.1 Monodon monoceros | reverse complement strand
TGATGGGATCAGTGCCCTGGTAAGGAGATGAAGGAATCAAAACTGTCTATCATATGAGCCTCATGTGAGCAAGAAGCCTGCTGTCTACAAGCCAGGAAGTGGGCTCTCACCAGACACTGAATCTATTGGCTCTTTGATCTTAGACGTCCCAGCCTCCAGACTTTGGGGAATAAATGTTTGTTGTTTAAGCCACCCAGTCTATGGTATTTTTGCTATAGTAGCCTGAACTACTGAATAAGACAAATATTGTTTTAATTTAATCACTAGCTGGAGAAGAGGAAAAATATCACTTCACCCTCCATAGATTGCTTTCACTTCTTTGTCTTATTCCCTGATTCCAATCTCTGCAACAAAACACCAGCAAGTCAAACACATGGATATGAGCAGGGCCACCTGACTGCTGCTCAGCACAGGCAGGCAGAGGCAAAGCAGGACAAGATTATGTCTGAGATCTCTTGCCATCTACCATCAAAATGATCATTGTGGGCTTGAGCAAATATTTGGGTCAAGGTAATTGTCTGGAGAATTTATTAATTGCACTGGTTAATGGATAATTATCAAACCATGCCCAGATGCTCTCTCCTTCCTTTTGTCCCCCACTGGTACACATAATACAGCAACAGTTTTTCCATTTAATATACTAATAGGTTTGCCTTATCTTGTGTTTCGCTGGGAATTTGTTTAACCAAGACTTCACTGATGTGAACTGTTGTTTAAATTGAAAAATCTCAATGCCTTCCCCAATGACCTTGATACAAATCTTATCTGTGCATGAAAGTGACAAAAACATATCTTTTTGTTGAGGCAGTGAGGGGATGAGCTAAGCTACATAGAGAAGTTACTTTAAATCTAGGACTGGAAATAAAGAGAAGGCTTGGTCCTTTCTTAGGGTTTACCTGATTGTCGACACAAACTTGATATGAATGTGTGACCCTGTCACTTCCCTCTGGAACTGTGTCAGCAGTTTGAAGGGGAAGGGCACCATACTTTTGTAGGAAAAGGTGTAGGTTTGACATTTAGGTTTAAGAAGGGAGAAGATGATGGAGTCTGGAGAATTTTTATGTAGGCTTTGAAACTGTTCATTTCTTATTGGATCAACTACACATTTATAGGAGCATTTCTGATGCATTTTATGAGTTAATAGACTCTGTTTTGTGGTAGCCTGAGTTAAGCATCAGGATAATGAAAGGATATATTCAGAAGAGCCATTGGCAATGTCACCGGGTGGACGTGCGTTGTAACAAAATAGCTTCAACTGAAGGCCCGGACCAGCAATCTTGGTTCCATGATAGTAAGCAAAGAATTGCAAGCTACCACGTTAAGCTTAAGCACAAAGCAAAGCTTATTTAAGCATAGGTACACTCGCAGAGAGGGAGAGAGAGAAAGGGAGAGCGGGCTGTTTCAGTGAAGTGAAGCAGGCCCAAAGCAAAGTTTATCAAAGCAAAGGTACACTCTCAGAGACAGAGAGTGGGCTGTTTCTGCGAATTGAAAGCAGCATTCCTGTACAGGCTTAAGGGCGCTTTTAAGGAGCATTTTGCAGGGAGGTGGGGTGGGGGGAGCAGTGACAGGTGATCATTATTTGATCAGCAGCCCCTGAGCTCTGTAACAAGTTTACTGCTGCGCATGCTCTCACCCTTGAATTGCTAAGAAACGCCCACTGGGGGGGTGGGGGGCAAAACCACCTATAGATTTTATTATATGAGTTTGGGTTTACTGTAGGTTATACGCCTCTCTGATCTGGGCATGCGCAGTCCTGAGAAGTCCCCTCGTGTTACTGTGCCCCTCTTTACCAGGATAAGCCACCCACCACATGACCATACTTTAACCCGTTCTGGGCGGGGTCAAGGGAGAGTCCCCAGGAGGCTCTGGGTGTGTGACTTTATTTCTTCTAGTCTTTCTCGCCACTGTCACCTCCTTGCTGCTCAAGTCTGGGAGGGTCCCCAGATGGTTGGGTGTGTGACTCGATTTCTTGTTTTCCTCACCACTGTCACCTCCTTGCTGCTAGTGTCTGACTAACTACCTAACAAAACTGAGCAGGACCCTGTGGGGCTCATGGGCACAAAAGCCTTTCTGTGTCCCCCATTTCTTGCTTTTTCTTTCTTTCTTTCTCCCTTCCTTCCTTCCTTCCTTTCTCTGTACTGGAGTATAATTGCTTTACAATGGTGTGTTAGTTTCTGCTTTATAACAAAGTGAATCAGATTTACATAAACATAGGTCCCCATATCTCTTCCTTCCTGCGTCTCCCTCCCTCCCACCCTCCCTATCCCACCCCTCTAGGTGGTCACAAAGAACCGAGCTGATCTCCCTGTGCTATGCGGCTATTTCCCACTAGCTATCTATTTTACATTTGGTAGTGTATATATGTCCATGCTACACTCTCACTTTCTCCCATCTTACCCTTCCCCTTCCCCGTGTCCTCAAGTGCATTCTCTACGTCTGCGTCTTTATTCCTTTCTTGCCCCTAGATCCTTCATGACCATTTTTTTAGATTCCATATATATTTGTTAGCAAACGGTATTTGTTTTTCTCTTTCTGACTTACTTCACTTTGTATGACAGACTCTAGGTCCATCCACCTCACTACAAATGACTCAATTTTGTCTCTTTTCATGGCTGAGTAATATTCCATTGTATATATGTGCCACATCTTCTTTATCCATTCATCTGCTGATAGACACTTAGGTTGCTTCCATGTCCTGGCTATTGTAAATAGAGCTGCAATGAACATTGTGGTAAATGACTCTTTTTGAATTATGGTCTTCTCAGGGTATGTGCCTAGTAGTGGGATTGCTGGGTCATATGGTAGTTCTATTTGTAGTTTTTTAAGGAACCTCCATACTGTTCTCCATAGTGGCTGTATCAGTTTACATTCCCATCAACAGTGCAAGAGGGTTCCTTTTTCTCCACACCCTCTCCAGCATTTATTGTTTCTAGATTTTTTGATGATGGCCATTCTGACTGGTGTGAGATGATATCTCATTGTAGTATTGATTTGCATTTCTCTAATGATTAAGGATGTTGAGCATTCTTTCATGTGTTTGTTGGCAATCTGTATATCATCTTTGGAGAGATGTCTATGTCGATCTTCTGCCCATGTCGGGATTGGGTTGTTTGTTTTTTTGATATTGAGCTGCATGATCTGCTTGTAAATTTTGGAGATTAATCCTTTGTCAGTTGCTTCATTTGCAAATATTTTCTCCCATTCTGAGTGTTGTCTTTTCGTCTTGTTTATCGTTTCCTTTGCTATGCAAAAGCTTTTAAGTTTCATTAGTTTATTCATTAAGTTAAAAAAATTTTTTAACTTTTAAATTAAAAAAAAAATTTTTTTGTTTTTATTTCCATTTCTTTAAGAAGTGGGTCAAAAAGGACCTTGCTGTGATTTATGTCATAGAGTGTTCTGCCTATGTTTTCTTCTAAGAGTTTTATAGTGTCTGGCCTTACATTTAGGTCTTTAATCCATTTTTGAGTTTATTTTTGTGTATGGTGTTAGGGAGTGTTCTAATTTCATTCTTTTACATGTAGCTGTCCAGTTTTCCCAGCACCACTTATTGAAGAGGCTGTCTTTTCTCCACTGTATATTCTTGCTTCCTTTGTCAAAGATAACGTGACCATATGTGCATGGGTTTATGTCTGGGCTTTCTATCCTGTTTTACTGATCTACATTTCTGTTTTTGTGCCAGTACCATACTGCCTTGATTACTGTAACTTTGTAGTATAGTCTGAAGTCAGGGAGCTTTATTCCTCCAGCTCCATTTTTCTTTCTCAAGATTGCTTTGGATATTTGGGGTCTTTTGTGTTTCCATACAAATTGTGAATTTTTTTGTTCTAGTTTTGTGAAAAATGCCAGTGGTAGTTTGATAGGGATTGCATTGAATCTGTAGATTGTTTTGAGTAGTATAGTCATTTTCACAATGTTGATTCTTCCAACCCAAGAACATGGTATATCTCTCCATCTATTTGTATCATTTTTTTTTGTGGTACGCGGGCCTCTCACTGTTGTGGCCTCTCCTGTTGCAGAGCACAGGCTCCAGACGCTCAGGCTCAGCGGCCATGACTCACGGGCCCCGCTGCTCCACGGCTTGTGGGATCTTCCCGGACTGGGGCACGAACCCGTGTCCCCTGCATCGGCAGGCGGACTCTCAACCACTGCACCACCAGGGAAGCCCTATTTGTATCATTTTTAATTTCTTTCATCAGTGTCTTATAATTTTCTGCATACAGGTCTTTTGTCTCCTTAGGTAGGTTTATTCCTAGATATTTTATTCTTTTTGTTGCAATGGTAAAAGGGAGTGTTTTCTTAATTTCACTTTAAGGTTTTTCATCACTAGTGTATAGGAATGCAAGGGATTTCTGTGCATTAATTTTGTATCCTGCTACTTTACCAAATTCATTGATTAGTTCTAGTAGTTTTCTGGTAGCATCTTTAGGATTCTCTATGTGTAGTATCATGTCATCTGCAAACAGTGACAGTTTTACTTCTTCTTTTCCAATTTGGATTCCTTTTATTTCTTTTTCTTCTCTGGTTGCTGTGGCTAAAAATTCCAAAACTATGTTGAATAGTGGTGAGAGTGGGCAACCTTGTCTTGTTCCTGATCTTAGTGGAAATGGTTTCAGTTTTTCACCATTGAGGATGATGTTGGCTGTGGGTTTGTCATATATGGGCTTTATTATGTTGAGGAAAGTTCCCTCTATGCCTACTTTCTGGAGGGTTTTTATCATAAATTGGTGTGGAATTTTGTGAAAAGCTTTTTCTGCATCTATTGAGATTATCATATGGTTTTTCTATTTCAATTTGTTAATACGGTGTATCACATTGATGGATTTGCGTGTATTGAATAATCCTTGCATTCCTGGGATAAACCCCACTTGACAATGGTGTATCATCCGTTTAATGTGCTGTTGGATTCTGTTTCCTTCTATTTTGTTGATGATTTTTGCATCTATATTCATCAGTGATATTGGCCTTTAGCTTTCTTTTTCTGTGACATCTTTGTCTGGTTTTGGTATCAGGGTGATGGTGGCCTCATAGAATGAGTTTGGGAGTGTTCCTCCCTCTGCCATATTTTGGAAGAGTTTGAGAAGGATAGGTGTTAGCTCATCTCTAAATGTTTGATAGAATTCGCCTGTGAAGCCATCTGGTCCTGGGCTTTTGTTTGTTGGAAGGTTTTTAAGCACAGTTTCAATTTCAATGCTTGTGATTGGTCTGTTCATATTTTCTCTTTCTTCCTGGTTCATTCTCAGAAGGTTGTGCATTTCTAAGAATTTGTCCATTTCTTCCAGGTTGTCCATTTTATTGGCATATAGTTGCTTGTAGTAATCTCTCATGATCCTTTGTGTTTCTGCAGCGTCAGTTGTTACTTCTTTTTCATTTCTAATTCTATTGATTCGAGTCTTCTGCCTTTTTTTCTTGATGAGTCTGGCTAATGGTTTATCAATTTTGTTTATCTTCTCAAAGAACCAGCTTTTAGTTTTTTTGATCTTTGCTATTGTTTCCTTCATTTCTTTTTCATTTATTTCTGATCTGATCTTTATGATTTCTTTCCTTGTGCTAACTTTGGGGTTTTTTGGTTCTTCTTTCTCTAATTGCTTTAGGTGTAAGGTTAGGTTGTTTATTTGAGATGTTTCTTGTTTGTTAAGGTAGGATTGTATTGCTATAAACTTCCCTCTTAGAACTGCTTTTGCTGCACCCCATAGGTTTTGGGTCATCTTGTTTTCGTTGTCATTTGTTTCTAGGTATTTTTTGATTTCCTCTTTCATTTTTTCAGTGATCTCTTGGTTATTAAGTAATGTATTGTTTAGCCTCCATTTGTTTGTATTTTTTACAGATTTTTTTCCTCTAATTGATATCTAGTCTCATAGCGTTGTGGTCAGAAAAGATACTTGATATGATTTCAATTTTCTTAAATTTACCAAGGTTTGATTTGTGACCTAAGATATGATCTATCCTGGAGAATGTTCCATGAGCACTTGAGAAGAATGTGTACTCTGTTGTTTTTGGATGGAATATCCTATAAGTATCAATAAAGTCCATCTTGCTTAATGTATTATTTAAAGCTGGTGTTTCCTTATTTATTTTCATTTTGGATGATCTGTCCATTGGTGAAAGCGGGGTGTTAAAGTACCCTACTTTTATTGTATTACTGACAATTTCCCCTTTTATGGCTGTTAGTATCTGCCTTATGTATTGAGGTGCTCCTATGTTGGGTGCATAAATATTTACAATTGTTATATCTTTTTCTTGGATTGATCCCTTGATCATTATGTAGTGTCCTTTGTCTTTTGTAATAGTCTTTGTTTTAAAGTCTATTTTGTCTGATATGAGAATTGCTACTCCAGCTTTCTTTTGATTTACATTTGCATGGAATATCTTTTCCATCCCCTCACTTTCAGTCTGTACTTGTCCCTAAGTCTGAAGTGGGTCTCTTGTAGACAGCATATATATGGGTCTTGTTTTTGTATCCATTCACCCAGTCTATGTCTTTTGGTTGGAGCATTTATTCTATTTACATTTAAGATAATTATTGATATGTAGGTTCCTATTACCATTTTCTTAATTGTTTTGGGTTTGTTATTGTAAGTCTTTTACTTCTCTTGTGTTTCCTGCCTAGAGAAGTTCCTTTAGCATTTGTTGTGAAGCTGGTTTGGTGATGTTGAATTCTCTTAGCTTTTGCTTGTCTGTAAAGGTTTTAATTTCTCCATCAAATCTGAATGAGATCCTTGCTGGGTAGAGTAATCTTGGATGCAGGTTTTTCTCCTTCAACACTTTCAATATGTCCTGCCTTTCCCTTCTGGCTTGCAGAGTTTCTGCTGAAAGATCAGCTGTTAACCTTATGGGGATTCCCTTGTGTGTTATTTGTTGTTTTTCCCTTGCTGCTTTTAATAGGCTTTCTTTGTATTTAATTTTTGACAGTTTGATTAATATGTGTCTTGGTGTATTTCTCCTTGGATTTATCCTGTATGGGACTCTCTGTGCTTCCTGCACTTGATTAACTATTTCCTTTCCCATATTAGGGAAGTTTTCAGCTATAATCTCTTCAAATATTTTCTCAGTCCCTTTCTTTTTCTCTTCTTCTTCTGGGACCCCTATAATTCGAATGTTTGTGCATTTAATGTTGTCCCAGAGGTCTCTGAGACTATCCTCAATTCATTTCATTCTTTTTTCTTTATTCTGCTCTGCAGCAGTTATTTCCACTATTTTATCTTCCAGGTCACTTATCCATTATTCTGCCTCAGTTATTCTGCTATTGATCCTTTCTAGAGAATTTTTAATTTCATTTATTGTGGTGTTCATCACTGTTTGTTTGCCCTTTAGTTCTTCTAGGTGCTTGTTAAATGTTTCTTGCATTTTGTCTATTCTATTTCCAAGATTTTGGATCATGTTTACTATCATTATTCTGAATTCTTTTTCAGGTAGACTGCCTATTTCCTCTTCATTTGTTAGGTCTGGTGGGTTTTTGCCTTGCTCCTTCATCTGCGGTGTGTTTTTCTGTCTTCTCATTTTGCTTATCTCACTGTATTTGGGGTCTCCTTTTCGCAGGCTGCTGATTTGTAGTTCCTGTTGTTTTTGGTGTCTGTCCCCAGTGGCTAAGGTTGGTTCAGTGGGTTGTGTAGGCTTCCTGGTGGAGGGGACTAGTGCCTGTGTTCTGGTGGATGAGGCTGGATTTTTTCTTTCTGGTGGGCAGGTCCATGTCTGTTGGTGTGTTTTGGGGTGTCTGTGGCCTTATTATGATTTTAGGCAGCCTCTCTGCTAATGGATAGGGTTGTGTTCCTGTCTTGATAGTTGTTTGGCATAGGCTGTCCAGCACTGTAGCTTGCTGGTCATTGAGTGGAGCTGGGTCTTGGCGTTGAGATGCAGATCTCTGGGAGATTTTCGCTGTTTGATATTATGTGGCGCTGGGAGGTCTCTTGTGGACCAGTGTCCTGAACTTAGCTCTGCCACCTTAGAGGCACAGCTCTGATGCCTGGCTGGAGCACCAAGAGCCTGTCATCCACACGGCTCAGAATAAAAAGGAGAAAAAAAAGAAAGAAAGAAGAATATAAAATAAAATGAAATAAAATAAAATAAAGTTATTAAAATAAAAAATAATTATTAAAAAAAATTTTTTAAGTAATAAATAAAAAAGGAAGAAAAAAAGAAGAGAGCAACCAAACCAAAAAACAAATCCAATGATAACAAGTGCTAAAAAGTATACTAAAATAAAACCAAAAGCAGATGGACAGACAGAACCCTAGGAGAAATGGTAAAAGCAAAGGTATACAGACAAAATCACACACAGAAGCATACACATACACACTCACAAAAAAGAGAAAAAGGGAAAAAAAATATATATATATCATTGCTCCCAAAGTTCACCTCCTCAATTTGGCATGATTCATTGTCTCTTCAGGTATTCCACAGATGCAGGGTACATCAAGTTGATTGTGGTGATTTAATCCGCTGCTCCTGAGGCTGCCTGGAGAGATTTCCCTTTCCCTTCTTTGTTTTTCACAGCTCCCAGGGTTCAGCTTTGGATTTGGACCCTCCTCTGTGTGTAGGTCGCCTGAGGGCATCTGTTCTTCGCTCAGACAGGACGCGGTTAAAGGAGCAGATGATCTGGGGGCTCTGACTCACTCAGGCCGGGGGGAGGGAGGGGTATAGAATGCTGGGCGGGCCTGCGGCGGCAGAGGCCAGAGGCCAGTTGCACCAGCCTGGGCCGCGCTGTGTGTTCTCCCGGGGAAGTTGTCCCTGGATCAGAGGACCCTGGCAGTGGTGGGCTGCACAGGCTCCCGAGAGGGAAGGTGTGGCTAGTGACCTGTGCTTGCACAAAGGCTTGTTGGTGGCTGGAGCAGCAGCCTTAGCGTCTCATGCCCGTTTCTGGGGTCCGCACTGATAGCCACGGCTCACGCCCGTCTCTGGAGCTCCTTTAAGCAGCGCTCTTAATCCCCTCCTCTTGTGCACTGTGAAACAAAGAGGAAAAAAAGTCTCTTGCCTCTTCGGCAGCTCCAGGCTTTTTCCCGGACTCCATCCTGGCTAGCTGTGGTGCACTAGCCCCTTCAGGCTGTGTTCATGCAGCCAACCCCGGTCCTCTCCCTGGGATCCAACCTCTGAAGCCCTAGCCTCAGCTCCCAGCCCCCACCCGCCCCGGCGGGTGAGCAGACAAGCCTCTCGGGCTGGTGAGTGCTGGTTGGCACCAATCCTCTGTGTGGGAATCTCTCCGCTTTGCCCTCCACACCCCTGTTGCTGTGCTCTCCTCTGTGACTCCGAAGTTTCCCACATCCGCCACCCACAGTCTCCACCTGTGATGGGGCTTCTAGTGTGTGGAAACCTTTCCTCCTTCACAGCTCCCTCCCACTGGTGCAGGTCCCATCCCTATTCTTTTGTCTCTGTTTTTTCTTTTGCCTACCCAGGTACGTGGGGGGTTTCTTGCCTTTTGGGAGGTCTGAGGTCTTCTGCCAGTGTTCAGTAGGTGTTCTGTAGGAGTTGTTCCACATAAAGATGTATTTCTGATGTATTTGTGGGGTTGAAGGTGATCTCCGTGTCTGACTCTTCCACCATCTTGAAGCTCCTCCTCTGTTCCCCTTTTCTTGATTGCAGGAAATAGGCTTCATTCAGCCTCCATGCCCTTCCCTGAGTTCCAAGGGCAGGTTCAAACAGTTGCTAGTTAGGGAAGGGAGGGGATGCAGAGACAAGGGAGGAGCAGTCATGAAACAATAGTGCAGCCTTGAGGCAGGGTCCTGGTTCCCCCTCAAGGGATACAGTCAAGAACATCTTTGAGCTGTTTTGCAGATACTGAAACCCCCGCCAGGTGGGAGAAGTTAACTGTGTGCCGCCCACAAGCACAGAGACCCCAGATGGGTTGGAACCAGAAGGTTGAGGATGCCGACTCCCACTTACCTCACCACCAGCCAATCAGAAGAACATAGGAGCTGATCATGCCCTCTTTGAACCATTACTATAAAACTCCTCACTACCCTCTCCAGGTCAGGACACAGTTTTGAGGGCATTAGCCTGCTGTGATCCCCTTTGCCTGGCAAAGCAACAAAGCCATTCTTTTCTACTTCACCCAGACTCTGCCTCAGAGATTTAATTCGGTGTCGGGGTACAGAGGCCAGATTCAGCTTCGCCATCGTGTTCAATTAAACAGAAGTTTCAAGTATTAAATTTCTTAGTATCAATTAACACAACACCCTAGGCCGAAACACATCACACAGATGAGTATTTGTTCTGAAGGAGAAGACATTCCTTCAGTTTAAGAAAATGCCTGGCCATGTCATAACTTGTTTTCCATTGTTATGTTAATGTTTTTCCTTATTATATGTAATTGGAGAAATGGTAAGGCCCCCCCAGCGTGGAGAAAGAGAACGACCGTGCCTGTGTCAGTATGTGTTTGTGTGAGCGAGTGTGCGTGAGGGTAAGAGAGGGAGAGAGGCTGGGAGAGAAGGAGGAATGGTATGGTTGGATATTAAAGGGTATAAATGGCCACATTTCTAGACCACAGGATATCTACAATTGGATGAGAAATGCTCCTCAGAGAATTACAGCTGCTTCACAGGAATGACACTTGCTGATAGACGCACCTGGAGCATACCATTTCCTGAAAATCATTTCACAGAAACCTATTCCCCAGGTGGGCTATTAAGAGTAGATTACTAGAACTTAAAAAAAAAAGAGGGAAAGATCATATGATATATTTTAGGGTCTTACACAGTCTCTCAGCCTCATAAAGATAAAATATAAAAATTTTTTAAAATTTAAAATGTTTGATCTCTCCAACTCAGGAAATGTAGTGCCATGTATAGGTAGTTTGCCTCATTCACATGGAGTGGGCTGGGCTGGCAATAAGAAATTCATTATTATGAGATACTTTGAGATGTCTTTAATCTGTTAAAAAAAAAGAAGTACACACACATGTATACTGTTGTTTTGCTGTACTTCTTTTCAGCAGCCAAGTCATCCCCAAGAGGGTTGGCTCACTGGTTTATTTCTATGTATGTGGATGAAATTTATCTATGTATAAGAGAATATAGTCGCTGACCTTTACATGATATAAGGAAACACTGTGAATCTTAGTTCCTAATCACTCACCCTTCAGCTAGTCTTCAGCCCGCAAGGCATTGGTAAAACACCAGCCATAAGGAAAGGAAATTTTAAGAAGTCAGGTAAGGGAATGACAGTAACTAAAGACACCAGGTGCGTATTGGCAAAGTTAAGGGATTTCACACACAGCTGTTCATGGTGGCAGAATTAAATGCTCTTACAGCTTCAGAGCCTTGTCTTTGCTGAATTTCCTTCCATTTTTTTGCCTCCTGAGATTCAATTCATAGCCTGTCAGCATAACATTTTTTTTCAGTTATCATGAGAAATGGTAAAGCTCCTTTGAGGGAATCAGTATTAAAGAAGGTGGTCTTGACTCAGACATAGAGAGAATGAAGGCAAGTAAATCCCACACATCTCCCCGGGGCTCAGGACTGAAGTAGGTGCAGACATGATGTCCACTCTGGAGAGTCACAGTCCTCATAACAGGGACGCGAAGTGAGGGAGTGAAACAGTGGCAAAACAGCCACATTAATCAGACACGTATTGTTTGGTTTACTAGCATTATCTTTAACCCACACAATAATCTTTGCAAGTAAATATTCCACCCATTGTGCACATGACTAACCTGAGGCTTCGAGAGGTTACTTTATCTTCTCAGGGTCACCCAGTTTGTGAATAATGGCAGAGTCGGGATTTGGTCAGTGGTTAATTGATTCTAAATTTCCCCCTAACTTCACCGAGCCTCTCAGAGGTCAAGCTTGAGAGAGGGGAGCTGTTTTCATCTCAAGTCATTTGGCAAGAGCTTTCCTCCTAATACCTAGTGTGTGCTGACCTAGTGTAGGAAAGTGTGCTGAGTATTATGGGCTCACCGTGCCTACACATAGTCATGGAAGAGAAAGAAACAGACACAGCCCAAGGAAATTGTAATATGTATACAGTAGACATACACACACACACAAGAAGAAAAAGTCAGTGGACGAACAGGAAAGAAATTAATTCTGCTTTGGATGATTAAGAACACTCATGAGAAAGGTTTAAATTTACTTATACCTTGAAGGTTAACCACACACGGGAAGAGGAACATTATGGCTGAAACAGGTGAAGATGAACGCTGAGCGAAAGTGTAGGGCAAAGTCTGGGAGTTTCATGACTCAGCTGGATGAAAGAGTACATAAGGATGAAAGGATACTAATTCCAAAATTAGGAAATTTATAGTTGATTCTGCATACAAAGGGGGCATTTGAATTTTTCTTAAAAAATATGGTATGATTGTTTTACAGATTATGAAGATAATCTGGCCCCAGGTTGCAGAAGGTAGAATTTAATAAAAGTCTTTAGGCTCTGGGGGGAGTACGTAGAGTGTGATAGAAATAAGAATATCTGGAAAAAATATTTCTGTCTGAAAGCACAGATTTGAAAAGAGTAGCTGAGGGTGCAGCCCAGGAGCTTGACCCTACGTGCTAATAAATAATGACCCCAGGTGACACCAATTCAGTTAGCGTCTCCATTCCTTGCTCTGAAAAGGTGATCAGTGTTACAAGAGGAATGGATTGGATGTACCTGCTCCAGAGAGTGAAGAATAAACATTGCCCCCACTAAGCAAGTGGTGGATAAGCCTTAAGGGCAGTGAACTTCCTGACAAGAGTCTGGAGAACAGTGAAGTGGAGCCTTAGCTCTTAACTGCTAAGGTAAGCTTTGGGCTGACATCCTCTTATAAAAGGTGAGAATCTGGAAAAGACACATCCATACTCTTAAGCGCTCTCTCTCTTGCTTCACAGAGACCTCCTAAACACACTCGGCACAAAGACCACCATTCTCTCTGAAAAGTAGCTTCCTGTGGCTACAGTCAAACACCAGATAAACTGCGTATTTGCCTCTAAATCTTATGACTATGATCATTTAGGTCTGAAACTGTTTAAAGCAGACAAACCCACATGCTGCATCATTATTCTTATTTTTTTCGATAAAGCTCCCAGGGATGCAGGTGGCTATACCAAGAAGCTAATGAGTATTAAGTCTCACTGCTCCTGATTTGCAGGATCCTTGTAAGGCTCTAGAAAGAGCCTGAAAACGTGTAAAGCCTGTGGAATTTGCCGGCCTTTTTTATTCTGAATTGTAATTTGTTGCGACTTTTTTTTCTTGTCTAAGTAAACATTCACACTTACACCTAATTTTTTATACTATTTTATAAAGAGGGCCTCCCCAAATATTATAAGCTGCCCCTCCATGGTTTCTTTACCTTGGGCCATATAACTTCCTGATGTACTCTCTAAGCTATATTGGTTGAAAATGTAAGCCTAGCTAACGAAATGAATTCACTCACTATATACAATTATAGTTTTTCCCCGCTATTGGAAGGCAGAGTGTTCCTATGAAACCTCTCCTAAGCTGAAATGGTGCAAAGTAAAGAAGCAATTACCTTAGGACACGTCTTGCTAATGACACACAAAATAAATGAAGATAAAGCACAGATGCCCACAGACACCTTTCAAAGCTACGGCGGCTGGAAGCTGGGATGCTGAGTGTAGTTCCCTGGGAAGGAGCTTGGTGAGGCCACCCTCCCTGCTTGGGGTGCCCGCTGCCTCTGTATAACAGTTTGCCGCAAAACAAATGCTGAACGCTATTTTCAATTTTCACCTTTTTTCATAAAAGCGCAAATCCTCTTCTGATTTCTTTCAGTTAGAGAAAACAGGTACTGATGCTGGTCTTTGGTGAAAGCAAAGTGGTGAAAAGTGAACTTTCGAAAAGAGAAGGAAACCTATATTGATTTCCAGTCACTTGAATATCAGGGATCATATACCCATCATTAAATTGGTTTTGTAATATTTATTTTGCAGCCATTTGTGTCAGCAGTTGACAAAAAAAGCCAGTTGTCTGTTAAGGCCAATCCCTCCTGACAAAAATCTGTATAATCTGCATAGAAGAGAAGGTAACATCTTTTTCTTCTCTGTGGTAAGTGACGTACACCCATGTTTTTTTTCCTTTGAGTTTTTTTTTTTTACATCTTTATTGGTGTATAATTGCTTTACAATGGTGTGTTAGTTTCTGCTGTATAACAAAGTGAATCAGCTACATGCATACATATATTCCTATATCCCCACCCTGGCTTAAGCCTCACTCCCACCCTCCCCATCCCACCCCTCTAGGTGGTCACAAAGCACCAAGCTGATCTCCCTGTGCTATGCAGCTGCTTCCCACTAGCTATCTATTTTACATCTGGTAGTGTATATATGTCATGCCACTCTCTCACTTCGTCTCAGCTTCCCCTTCCCCACGCCGTGCCCTCAAGCCCGTTCTCTACGTCTGCGTCGACATACATCCATTTTATTCAAGAGCGATTTCTGGTTATTGAGGAACAGATTAAAGAATGGAGGTGCAAAACACATCTCCATTTTTTTAATTGCTAAATATTGAATGGTTATCTGATATAGCTCGTCTAATATTATGATAAAGGTTTTGTATGAACAATAATAATTCGTAACTAGAGTTTATATTGAGCTGCAGCAGTTTACCTGGCAACAATTGGTGTCAACAGAGACGAAGAAAGTGGAAAGGTCAGTAACAGCTATAGCCTAGTTTCTTCCAGCGGATTTCTACGTAGGGTGATAAATAGTGCCATTACTTGGGGATCAACAGCAATATAACTGTACATCAAGCTTGTTTCCCTCTTGTGCAGAATATCAGCCTTAGAATGAACAATGCAAGGATCAGTAAGAGAATTGGCAAATGTTTTATATGGAATACTTAACGAGCTATGGCAGCCAATTAGGAGGAATAAGGTTGGCTTATTTAAAAATTGATAAATTCTTATTTAAAAACAAAATTGATAAGTTCTACAGTGGATTCTAGCAAAACCAGATGATGTTTGTGGAGTTTTTTAAGGTAAATAAATTGGCGAGGATGTGTGTCCATCAACCATGAAGAGTGGTATTTAGACAGGTGTAAGAGCAGGAAATCAACTCCATATTTTTTTTAAGTTTGTTGAGTTTTCTTCCAATCATGTAAATAAACAAGTACCGTCAGCACCTAGTCAGAAGGTGGCTTTAGCTTTATGAAGTTCGGGGCAGTCGGCCTGCTTTGTGAAGCTTGGGAAAGCCATCTCCTCTGTGTCGCTAGGATCTGTACTTTTACATGGCTCCCATCCCAGATCTGTTGTCCAACCAAAGTCTTGGGTTTTACTGCATATTGTGATTACACCTGAGGTTTTATGTTTTTGAGATTTACAATAAAATTTAAGTAGAATAAAAATCCTAGAGGCGTTCTTAGTATTTTGCAGTGTTAATATATATTGGGGTTTTTTTCCTTTTTTTTCTGGTATGCGGGCCTCTCACTGTTGTGGCCTCTCCCGTTGTGGAGCACAGGCTCCGGACGCGCAGGCTCAGCGGCCATGGCTCACGGGCCCAGCCGCTCCGCGGCATGTGGGATCCTCCCTGACCGGGGCACGAACCTGCGTCCCCTGCATCGGCAGGCGGACTCTCAACCACTGCGCCACCAGGGAAGCCCAATATATATTGTTTTATTTTATTACCTGCTAGTTCTTAAACTTAACCCTGTCTAGAACAAAAGTCTCCTGTTGACTGATGTGTTCTTTGGACAGGACTGATTTTAGAGCATCAGCAATCTGTTGATAATGAGTTGAAAGGGAAACCTTGTTTTCAAGGGCCAGAATACCAAATGAGATTTACTGCATTTTTCCTGATTATAAAAGCACTGTGTTCCTCTTAAAAACATGTTTGTTTTTTTTTTACTGTAATTGTCCATATTCCTACTTCACAGTTAACTTGAGATTCTGATTCAATAGGTATGGGATGGGACCAGGACGTCTGTGATTTTAATAAATTCTCCAGGTGATCCTGATCTATACCAATTTTGAGAACCAATTATGAATTACACATGCTGTCTTGTTTTTGTTATATCATTGTTAACAAAGTTGTTACATTGTTAACAAAATATTTTATGAGTGTGTATTTATTTCATTAATACCTCTTTGAAAGTATGATTTTCGATGGTCTCATGGTTTCCCATCATAGAAATGGACCATAGGGAATTCCCTGGCGGTCCAGTGGTTAGAACTCCATGCTTCCACTGAAGGGGGCATGGGTTCAATCCCTGGTTAGGTCACTAAGATCCCGCATGCCAGGTGGCGCAGCCAAAAGAAATGGGCCATAAAGTTTAAAATTTTTTTTAATTTTTAATTTATATATTTATTCTAATTTAACTCTTACAAATTATTTAGAAGGAAACATTTCTATATATAAACATTTCAAACCTTCTGATAAACTTCTTCAGATAGATTTTTAGAAGTAATACTAGTAGACCAAAAGATGTGCATTCTTTAAGTCTTTAAAATTTATTTTATTTATTTTTGGCTGCGATGGGTCTTCATTGAGGTGTGTGGGCTTTCTCTAGTTGCAGCGAGCAGGGGCTGCTCTTCGTTGTGGTGTGCGGGTTTCTCATTGCAGTGGCTTCTCTTGTCGCGGATCACGGTCTCTAGGCATGTGGGCTCAGTTGTTGTGGCTCACGGGCTCTAGAGCGCTGTCTCAGTAGTTGTGGTGCACGGGCTTAGTTGCTCTGCGGCATGTGGGATCTTTCCGGACCAGGGCTCAAACCCGTGTCCCCTGTATTGGCAGGCGGATTCTCAACCACTGTGCCACCACGGAAGCCCTAAGCCTTAAAAGAATGTTGCTATTTTCCAGAAAAGTTACAATAATTTATACTGGTAGCTATAATATTGCTCTTGTGACCTTACTCCACCAGTTTTAAATGTTATAATTATTTTTATCACTGCTAATTTGACAGCTGAAAACCGTTATCTCCTTGTATTCTTAATTTGCATGTGTTTGAGTATAGAGAGGTTAAACTTTTTTTTTCTATGTTTATGGGCTCTTGGTCGTCTTTCTTTAGTGGATTGTCTATTCATATCCTTTTTCAAGACAGAGTTAAAGGTCCTCGGTTAACCACAGAACAGGGAAAGAGTTTGAAATTCCCCCAGGACATCTGAATCTTCTCCTTCCTCTAACCTCTCAAGTCTTAACTAATGAGCGCTGATGGATTCCAGGCAGCCATACCAACGTTACAACTTAATGGGTGGTCTCTAATCCAGACTATTTGTTCTCAGGGTGAAAGAAGACCTGGGAGGGGGGCGGGGATCTCCTCCCACTGTCAATACTCTTCCTTTGACCTCAAGTTGCCATAGGCAGGAGGGAAGTCAGGGCCGCCTGGCTCTGTGCAGGGCTCCGTTCAGTCTCCTGGGACGCTTCCCACCCCCGCCACCACCAGAAGAGGAACCCCTTCAGTCCCTCTGACCCTGTCTGCTACCATCACCCACTGCTACCAAGACACTCAGCACTCGTAGTTTTTCGCTCACGCTCTGGACTCTGGTCCCGCAACATCCCCAAATCTGAACGCATCTTCCACCTTCTCTCAATGCCTGCCACCTTTCCACGGTGCCCTCTGAAACTCAGGATCCCTCATCAGCTACATCTCCTTTATTTTCAGGCCTTTCTCTGAATGCCTCGGTTCCATATTGTTCTTTTTGGCTCAGGGAGGAGAGTGCTGTTTCTCTCCGGCAGCTCTCTGCTGGCAGCTGGTCCGTCTCCCACCCATTTTCTCACCCTGGGCTAGGATGTGTACTTGTGTCCTCCTTGCCCTTCAAGATCTTCTCGGACCATAGTCCTCCAGATGCTGTAAAGGCTTTTAGCTTTGAAGCTCATGCGAACTCTGCTGGTCTCCATGCCTCCTAGTTGAGGTCACCTCTACACCCCAGTTTTCTCACTCTCATTCCCTGACTCTTTCAGCTCATGGCTCATGCTGTCAACCACTAGTCACAGGACGATTTTTGGTGATTTTTAGTAGCCTCAATTCTGACCCTTCAAAATCTTTATTGTCTCAGACCCTGACCTTCCTCTCTTCTAGTGACCTTGCAATTCACCCAACCTCAGCCACTTTCTCAGATAGTTATACCTTATATCTTGACTTTACCAATCACTGCACTCCCTCCATCTCCTCCGTTTCGAGCATCCCGCCTTCTGATTTCCACATTCTGTCTTTTGAGCTCACTTCATCTAAGCACCCTGACTCTTATAATTCTTTGACCCTACTGGGATCTTCAGTCCATTGAACCTATTAAATTTTCACAGCAACCCATTCCTTTAATGTCATTGGTTCCTTCCTTACCCAGCTTAAATTCCATGTTCCATGCATGTGTCCTTAACTCCCTGCTTGTTTCTACTCACTTGTTTCTACTCCCCGGCAAAATCCCAAACCTGGCTAAGTGCAGCCATCAGGCTAATCCTTTGCTGCATCCGCCCAGCTGATGAGCCTCGGAGGAAACACGTCCATGCTGAGCGGTCTCACTTTGAACTTGTCCATGTGTTCAGCTCAGTAGTTGTATTATATTTCTGGTCCATGAATTCTCCCCTTTCCTGGGACCATTGGTATCTTCTCTTTCTACAAGCACTTAAAACATGCTCCATCTTTGCTCATGACTTTGATTCTTACTTTTCTGAGGAAATAGAAACAATGAGAAAATAACATCTACTTCATTTCACTTACCTTAATCTGTGCCTGCCCACTCTGCCTTCACTCTTGTTTCTATACATGGACGATTGCATTAATGGATTCTTCATCCCTCCCTCTAGACATCTTATTTGATAGCTCCTGTCACTAAGAAGTGAAATGTATTTCCTCACCTTTTGACTCTGGGTTTGACATTGTGACTTGCTTTGGCTGATTGAATGAAGAAAAAGTGACAGTGACAGTTCCAAGCTTAGGTTGCAAGTGGCCTTAAATTTTTCCACTGGCGTTTGTATGCCTCAGCCATTACCATGGGCCCAGGCTCCAGAATAGGAAACGTCAATTAGACCTGAGCCCAATCTGTGAAGACAAAGCTGACTCAGCAAACTCCAGCATAGAAATATTTTTGAATACTTAACTTATGTACGTCTAATACCACTAAATTGTATTCATCACTGAATACATATTTACTTTTTTAATTAATTTTATTTTGAGATCATCATAGATTCACATACAGTTATGAGAAATAGTACAGAGAGTTCCTATGTACTCTTTACCCAGTTCTTCCCAGTTGAAATATTTGGCAAAACTAAATGATGGTATCACAGTTAGGATATTGGCATTGATCCAGTCAATGTACAGAACATTTCCATCACCACAGGGATCCCTTATACTGCCCTCAATAGTGCATTCTTTTTCATTGCTGAGTAGTCTTCCATGGTCTGGCTGTACCACAGTTTGTTTGACCAGTTGCCTACTGAAGGACATGTGGGTTGTTTCCAGTTTACAGCTGTTATGAACAAAGCTGCTGTAAACATTTGTGTACAGGATTTGGTGTGAACATAACTTTTCATTTCTCTGGGATAAATGCATAGGAGTGCAATTGCTGAGTGGTATGGGAATTCCATATTTAGTTTTTTGAAGAAACTTCCAAACTGCTTTCCTGAGTGGCTGCACCATTTTTTTAAATACTTTTTTTTACTGAAGTATAGTTGATTTACAAAGTTGTGTTAGTTTGAGGTGTACAGCAAAGTGATTCAGTCATAAACACACACACACACACACACACATGTTTTTTAGATTCTTTTCTGTTATAGACTATTATAAAACATTGAGTATAGTTCCCTGTGCTATACAGTAGGTCCTTGTTGGCTATCTGTTTTATACATAGTAGTGTCTTTATGTCAATCCCAAACTCCTAATCTATCTCCCTCTCCTCCCCACAACATAACCATAAATTTGTCCTCTATGTCTGAGGGTCTATCTCTGTTCTGTATACAAGTTCATCGGCATCTGTTTTTTTTTTTTTTTAGATTCCACATATAAGCAATATTGTACGATACTTGTCTTTCTCTGTCTGCCTTACTTCTGAGTAGCTGCACCATTTTACATTCCCACCAGCAATGTATGAATGATCCAGTTTCTCTGCATCCTTGCCGGCATTTGGTGTTATCATTTCTTAATTTTAGCTTTTCTGATGAGTGATATCTCATCGTGGTTTAATTTGTATTTCCCTAATGACTTATGATACTGAAGTTCATGACTGACTTTGATGAGAGATTTTATATTGAAAGCATATCTGTAACTCTCAAATAATGGCTTTTAGGAAATTTACCACTTCTCTTCATCAATCCCCAGTGGCTTCCAAAGCAGAAATTATTAACTCTACCATGGATTATGTTGGCTAAGTAGTAAAAGATTATCAAAAATCATATGTTTCACCAGCACTGAGATCCTTAAAAGAAGAATATAACTGTTATGAAAAAATCACCTCTTCATTTGTAGGAAACCAGTTAAGGAAGGGATGAACAGATTCAGGTCATATGACATGGGCCATTCAATGGTAGGATCCTTAAGGATGACAGAGATGTCATAGTTTTTTTTCCTTGATAGCCAATGAGATAATAAATTCTAAAGTCAGGAGAGCAGAATATTAACTGTTCTAAAATCTCACCTCTTGGACACAAATAATATCAGATTTATTGAGAAAATGACACCTATAGATCTTTATCTTTCATCTCTCAACCAGTCATCATCTGAGAGAGATAATAAATGCTCTAGGGAGTCTCCTAAAGTTTAGAAAATAGAGCTCTTGGGCTTGCTCTGCATCTTAGGTCTTTGAAACCAGCTATTCCCAGCAGAGTACATTGCTCCATCTCTATCTCTGTTCATCTGACCCAAAGTGGGTTTAATACTGGAAATGGGGAAGATTTTAGGGTTGTGGGCTGGGTTTGGGTCTTCCAGGTAAGTCAGCCAAAAAAAGTTTTATTCTCAGGGATTATGAGCACACCAAAACTCATGTAGGCACTGGAGGGATCAGTGGTGGGAAGCAACATCCCTTGGGTACATCATATGTACTGATGTGAAAAGAGAAGTCTCAGCCTCCAGCTCTCTTGATTTTCTGTGTAAGCTGTGTGACTAACTCAGCCTAACAAGTGAAACACCTCTAAGGGTGCCTTGAGAAACAGTTCAGAGGAAATCACAGGTTCAGATTCTCATTTATGCCACCTCACCTTCAGCCATCCTCCTGGCCAGTCATTATAAAAACAAATTTAAAAATAAGAATAAATCTTAAAGGAGAAAGACTTACTTTTTTACTCTTTAAGAATAATGACTGTATGGTAAATGGTCCAATGGAAATTAAAACTGAAATACTGAGAGTATAAAAAGAATCAAGTCAAAGTTAAAAATAAAAAAAATTCAAATTCCAATAAAATTATAAGGTTAAAAGTTAAAAATAATAAGATAAAATAGATGAGATGTAAAATAAAAGATAAAGAGCATGAAGCCAATGAGATAAAAGAAACACATGATAGTCAAGAAAATAAAAAAATTAAGATAAAACGCTAAAGTCCAAGAGATAAAAAGTTAAATATGTAAAAGAAAAATGGATTAAGGATGGAGAATAGAATGAGGAACTTAAAATGTAAAGTTGAAAAATGTGAAACTGAAAAAGAAGCATTAGGAGGAAAATGTTTTTAAAGGAAAATGGAAAAGAGGGCTTGAATATTAGAGAAACAGGCAATTTTAAAAGCTTGAGAAAATCCTCCATCAGTTGACTAGGAGCAAGAATTTGCTGTAACTTATTTCTTAGGGGTATTGTGGCTTTCCTCTTCCTCCAGTGAAATTTGTCCTTTGAAGTAGTAGTTCCACTCAGGAACTCTACATAGAGAGAACTTTTCAGTCAAGTAGCTTTCATGGTAGGGCATGGGTCTCATTTGTGTAAATTAGGATCGAGCCCTCGGTTGATACCAGCAGCATCCAGTTTGGCGTTTGAAAAACTCTAGGGAAAAAAAAATGTGATACATAGAATCAATACTCATCACATACATTTGCCTCTTGTGTAAATTTGGAAAGCACCCCCCCCCATTTATTATTTCCTTTTGACATTTATACCAACTTCATGAGGTGAGCAGAGATCATCTGCACCTTCAAGAAGAAACAGGTTCCTAGAGATTGGAGGTTCACGGAGCTGACAAGCGTGGAGTAGATAGCATTACACTCTGAGGAAAGAGCACTGTTCTTCTGAAACCAAGAGGTAAAACTTAAAACAGTAGGCAGAACCAAGGGTGGTTAAGGGAAAACCTTTCAGAATTTTGCAAAGAAGCCCATTTGCTTGACCTGTGCTGAAGGACCTCTGTGAATTGCCTTAGTAAGAAGGAAGTCTCTATAAGGGCCTCGATGTCATTTCGATATAATCCCTTTCCTGTTTTCTGCCTGTCCTGCCATATGCAGTCTATCCCACAGCCATTTGTGTGGCCACCTAGTGACCTTGCCATGGCAGGAAAGAAATGAGAAATTTTGAGGACGGCTGCACTCCCCGGATTTTCATGGCCTTGGCATAAAAATATTTAGTGCAGGTGCTGTCTGAGCAGTGAACTGGTGAGGAAGGGTTGCAGAGAACCGTGAGCCTCCAAAATCACCTTTCTGCCTACAAGGGGCTGCCCCAGCCTCAGGGGCCGTAGTAGTCTGTAAATACCAAGACCAGTAGAAGGGGAATTATTGTTTCCTGTCATCATTAGAGAATTTCCACCTTTGGGTGGGGGGATGGGGAGTCGGGGGGAGTGCTTTTCCAGATCTCAGTATAAAAAAAGAGTGGTGTTTTTGTTTTGGATTTTTGCTTTCTGCTGACCCTTGAAGGAGAGCACTTTATAATCAAGGATTAACATGAATTTGGATGCCTCTTTGAGTTTAAAAGAAGCATCCTTGTGTGTTGATAAAGCAGGATATTTGACGTTGGAACATCTCTGAAAGAAGTGGGCAAGGACAACCCTTTCCTCTCTGCTCTCTTCTTCCTGCAATTCTGAATGTCCTTAATACGCTTCCTTGATTTTCCTTGCTCTTGAGCTGTTGAAAGATAAAAGCAACTAGGCATGAAAGGGAAAATTTAACAAGGGCAACAAAATAAAGAGAGCAAGACATAGGTAATAGAGAAAGAGTCATAAGACATTTTTATAGAGAGAGCCAAAGCTTTCTAAGAATAATAAGTAAACCGTGAATGTCATAGAAAAATCTGAAAAATTTCTCCTTTAGCTCCTGTGTTATGGAGTCATGTTTCTTCTCTGCTCTGATTTTCATGCCCTTTTCCCTCTCTTCCTTCATTTTCTAAAATTTTCTTGACTTTTTATTTTTTATTTATTTTTATCTTTTATTGAAGTATAGTTGATTTACAATATTGTGTTAGTTTCAGGTGTACAGCAAAGTGATTTAGTTTAAAATAATATATATATTTTATTATTTTCCATTATAGTTTATTACAAGATATTGAACACAGTTCCCTGTGCTATACAGTAAATCCTCATTTTTTTATCTATTTTATATATAGTAGTATGTATCTGTTAATCCTATACTCCCAATTTTCCCTCCACCTCCTTGCCCTTTGGTAACTATAAGTTTGTTTTCTATGTCTGTCAGTCTGTTTCTGTCTTGTAAATAAGTTCATTTGTGCTATTTTTAGATTCCACATATAAGTGATATCATATGATATTTGTCTTTCTCTGACTTAACTTCACTTAGTGTGATAATGTCTAGGTCCATCCATTTTCCTGACTTCTGAAAAAGCTGAACCCAAAGGCTTCATTCTAGCATCTTCACCTCCAGGTAGAAACAGCATGATGACTGTCCATGCATTCGTTTGTCTCTTGTTTGACAAATATTATTGAGTTCCTTTTATGTGCCAGGCACTGTACTAGGCACTGAGAGTGCTAATTACAATAAAGGCTTAAACTGAGTATCTGCTATGTGCAAAAATATATACAAGTATTATAGAAAAATAGCCTGGGCCTTCTTAAAGAAATGCTGACCCAAACTTGCTTCACTAAGACATTAATTTCCAGGGCAATCAGTTGGCTGCAAAGTTGCTTCAAGTACCATCCCCCTTCCCTGGACTCATGTTTTTCATTTGCAGGAAGGAAAAGTGGCTGATACTTCTTGTTTATCACTTTGTGCCAATTTCTTATTCACCCAAATATCGGCTCTATTGGCAGAAAAGTTATGCCTGGCATCTGTTCTGTATCTAATGTCAAAATATTAATGATGCCTTCATTTAAAGCAGAAGACAATGCATAGAAAGGGGTAACCATGTGAAGCAGCTCAAGATTTACATACAGCTAAGATCGGTAAACAAAAATAATTTCTTAAAATCTTCTTCAGTGTCTTTAATGAAACCCATCCTGCTATTGGACCCCATTATAAAGGCTTGGAATGAAGATTAGAAGTCATTACATTGTGAGATATTTTGACAGCAGAAAATGTGTCGTGGACGTTTGAGCCTGGAATAAGCAGCAAGTGCTAATAAGAAACCCAAAGGAAACGCGTGGAACCACCACGTCTCAGAAGACGTCAGCAAAGAACACCGAGGGATGCAGAGACCCAACAAGGTGACGGATGCCTCCAGAGAGGTAGGGAGGACCACGTGTGCGAGAGAAGACCAAAGGCCATTCTCCCCACGGTTTCCCCTGCACTTGGTCTCCATAATGGGAAGGGATGTGGAGTTGGTAGAGAATTTACATGCTGAGTTGCCTAATGGGAGCCTTAGTTACTATGACTTAACAAGATTATTTTTCTCAAGAGTAAGATGCGATCATGTAAAATATAGAGAAAGTTACAATGTTTTGGACATGAGGGTCATTGTGTTTCAAAGACTCTGGTCTCCATACATTGACCTTCCTGGCCCTAACTGGGATTCTTTTGAGGAAGGAGAGTTACAAATATAGATTTGGTGCCAGTTGAGCTGTTACCAGAATGCCAGAGAAGAAAACAGACCAATGAGTTATGTCTACTTTAGAATGAACTTAACCTTACCCTTCAAAAGGCACTCTCATCATGTCTTCTTGGTGAGAATCTGGGCTCACACTGTGAACACATGGCAGGAAAGCCAATGTTAGAGGGAATAATTTTTTTCCTTTATAGCTCAAATAAAAGACTATTTGATCAAATTCTCTCATATGTCAAATATACTTTTGTCTTCTACTCCTAATCTCAGCACTCCAAAAATAAAAGTCAAAATTAATAAAGAAAATAAGTTTGTTCTAATAAGTATATCACCTTTATACCCTGTATTGAAGCAAAGGCAACTGCTGTATCACCTAAGAATTAAAGGAGGAAAGAAAAAGGTTCAAAATAGTGTTTCTCACCAACTTAGAAAAAAAAAAATGTAATGGCATTGGAAATACATTCTGGCCTAATCAGGAAACTTTCATAGTTCTTTCATGTTCTTCAGTCAAGTGTTCATTACAAGGACAGTATCTGGAGGTTTAATTAGGGGAGGAGCTCCGCATGGGACATTTGTGTCTTAGTTGGATGCAAAATCTCATCTGATTTCCAACATTGTTTGATAATAAATATTTAATAGGAAGACATGCAGAGATGGAAAGTGCTCAACTCAGAGGAAGATGTAGAGCACACCAGGCCAGTGGTTAAACCAAATTACTACATTTTGCAACTGGAAGCAGCAGATTTATAAACGAACCGATAGAAAAATTGAACCACCTCCTAAAAAGCATTGAGTCTGGATGGTGTTAATTCATCTGTCAGCCTCAATTATTTTCACATGTATTTCCATTTCATCATGTGTTTTCGTTTAACTGTATATTTTCATTTAAACATGTATAAACATTTTATTTAAATGTACATAACATTAAGGGAGAAAATTTATAAGTCCAGGTAATAGGGCTCAGAGAAAAGTGATCTTTAGAAGGGCTGTGTCTCACTTCACCACAAGTAAAAACCCCTGAAATGATTGTCTAGTTGGGTCTACACTGTAAATCATACAGGATGAACCCTCCATCAGGGATGAACAAGCTCTTGGTGAGTTTCCTGCTCGTTTTCAAAATCTTTTCAAATGCTGATATCACCTGTTTCCCTGAATCTCTTCATCATTGCTCATTCAGAAATTTGAAGATAAGGATTCAGGATGTAACAGGGTTTCCAGAGGATTTAGTTATCATTTGATAAGATGACAATGAAATAAATTAATAAATAAAGGAGAGATCTGGAAAGCTGTTTGCAAACTGATTTTCCTGCAATTTGAGTTCTCTTTTAAATACACCTAAGCAACTTTTGCCTAAAAGGCAGCCCTGTGTTGAATCCTATAAAAAGCAAAGATTGCCTTGTATTTGTTTTGTATGCCAGATTTCTACCCATTGAATTCCCTAGAGAACGGAAATCATAAATAAATACCAATTATAAAACTCATTATGAAGTTTTTAAGTGATTCAGGCTATTCCTTTTCCTTCTAGTTTTCTTTCATCCCTTTGGTCTGTCTCTCCACACCTTTCTCCTTAAAAGGAGACTAAGTCTGATCTCTTGGGGCCATTATTTTCTCTGAAGACAAAAGAAAAAGCTGCATCCATCCTCCTTCCCATTCCATCCCCCACCTCCTTTCTGTCCATACCCCATGAGGGACCTAATTGTCCAACATGGGCCAGATATAAATATACTAAAGGTAGATTCATGAGAGGTGGCCTCTTTCCACTTAAAATTCTGAAGCTACATATGTATCCTGGCAGGGTCTTATGAAATAGAATAGCTTCGATTCATTTAAATTAAAATCCTTCTCTTTTCCTCCTGTTAAAAAAAAAGTCACTCAATTCAAGTGACATTTTGCTAATAGTGATCATATCATTCAGTGAATATTTAAACCTCTGTAAGCTACTGACACTATTCTTTTTAGTTTTAAATACTGATTTACTGAGCAGTAGGTACACACATTAAATATGCATTGAAAGATGCAATACTTTTCAAAGCATCTAAATAATGAAAGGGAAAAGGAACAATAAGAATAACAATAACTAACATTTATTAAAAGAAAACTCTGTGTCAGATACTGTTCTAAGTACTTTACATGTATTAACTCAATTAATATTCACAACAGTCCTATGAGTCCTGGTATCCCCATTTAACACAGAAGGAAACTCAGAGAGGTTGAGTTTCTTGCCTAGGGACCCACGAACAGGAAAAAGCCAGCATTTGAACCTTGATAGTCTTCAGAGCCCGTGTTCTTAATGAAATGAGGAAAGGAAAACACGTGTTAAAAGGAAAACAGGAACGCTATCCGGAGGTGGTGTAGTGATCAAGAGAGTAAGAGACGCACAGTTACCCACCTTTTGATGACTGAAGAAGAGACGGCCAGGAATAAATATCATTCAACACGCAAGAGTCTCCCTCAGGTCCCTTCCAGACCAAGTGGAGCCTGGGGCTGCGGAGCGCAGGTGCTAAGACATGATTCCAAAATCCAAGGATAAGAAAAGGAATGGAGAGTAAAACAAGATAGCTTCCTGGGGTAAAAATGAGCTTAGGGAGAGAAGAGTCCATTTTATCCGAGAGTCACATCCATAAAGAGCCTTTCAAAGGGGTAGAAGGGCAGGTGCAAAGCTATAAGATCTGGAAGATTCTAGAGAGGAAAAAGAATACAATGCCTGGGAATCTTTAAAATGTGCCTTTAAGTGAGAGAAACGGCCTCTTCCACAGGGAACACTTACTTTAATGGGGAGGATTAGGGAAAAGTGGCATTAAGTTGAAGAGCCAGTTTCAGCTGTTTTCACAATTGACTGCTACCAAGATTCAGCCTCAACTATTCTCAGAGCAATCTATCAATAAATAGCTTGTCTCTCAATAAAGCCAGAGTAATCCTAATGACATATAAATGGAAACATGTGACTTTTCCGCTCAAACTCTTCCAATGACTTCCCATCTGCTGCTGGAAACAAAATCCAAACCTTTGCCATAGCCCACAGGCCCTTCCACACTGGTCCCCACTCACTGTGCTCTGGCCTCCTAGCTGTTCTTCAGTTCTGCTAAGTGATCCATCTGCCTCAGGGCCTTTGCACCTTCTGTACCAATCGCCTGGAATTCTAGTACCTGAAACATCAGTAAGTTTCCTTTCGTCTCTTCTTTATGTCTCTGTTCAAATGGCTTTCTCTTTTGAGGCCTTCCACACAAGGCACTCTGTATATTGTCTCTTTGCACAAGAATGCAAGCTTTATAATGCAGGCATTTTGTGTTCTTCGTTGCTGTATCCCTAGCACATAAAATAGCACTGGATCCACAGCAGACATTCAGTAATAATTGTTGAATGAATAAATGCAATCGACAGTGCTGAGAATTTTGAGTAATGATAATGAGATTGAAAGGTAGAAAAAAGTCCTTGTTTTATTAGAGACAGTAGCATTTAGTCCTCAGCCATGTTTTGTTTTATCCACAGAACAATTTTTCAACAATATAAGCCAATATTTAAATATCAAGAGAGTTCACATAAGAATCCAGAATTGTGGCCCTTGCCAAAAAAATGAAACGATTTGGCATCCACTGGACCTGTATTCCTGTATTTCAACAATTGTCCAAACTTGAATAGCGGCTGCCCTTTCAAGGCCGCCTTCTTCAGTTGACACACATACCCTACAACTATCTCCCCAGCATTGCAGCCAAGTGTTACTTGCCATTTATGATTTTTATTGTAATGTTGGATGGATTATGGGAGAGAAATATTTCTCTGTATCCATGTCTCTGTCAACACCAGGGAAACAAAAGAGCCACATGATTCAAGAAAAATGGGAGAGAGTTTATCTCTTTGTAGAAGTGAAGACAGGCCTATATGTTAAAATGCCAACATTAGGCCACCTGTGCCATATATTTTACCTGTCTGGCCCCTGTAATCACTTGAATTTGCCACACCTGTGCTCTACACAAACTGAGACAAGGAAAACAGTAAGCTGGGTCTAGCAGGCGTTTTGATTGGGCTTCATGGTCTTAGGATAAGGAATTGTGACTCAGTATGTGTGTCTACTTGTGTGCTTTAGCGTTCAGTTTTTGTTTGTTTTATTTTTGCCTGCATTTCCTAGAAAAGTTTCTTTGGGAAAATCACAGTAATCACAGAAAATTGAGACATAGATAGGAAAATTGAGACACAGATAGGAAAACTATCTTGCCAATAACATCAGAGCCAGTAAATGGAAGAGCCAGACTCTGTCTGGCTCTAAAATTCATGCTCTTAACCATCTCACTGCACTGCCTTCACTGTAGTACTACAGAGAGTCTCACAGCCCCCTCACTGTTGACCTTTGTGGGTGGAGGTGCTGTCCTGTGCATTGGAGGATGTATAGCAGGATCCTTGGCCTCTGCCCACTGGTTACCAGTAGCACTCGCCCTCCGCCCATGTGACACAACCAGAATTTCTCCAGACATAGCTGAATGTTTTCTGAAGGACAAAGTGGCCCTTGGTTGAAAACCACTTCACTAAAGGGAAGCTAAGGTTTGCTTGTCCCTCCTTGGCCACGCTAGTTAGGAGGCTCAGAGAGGCAAAAGCAAAGGTGGCAGCAACATTTTGAACTTGAAAGTTTAGATACAAAAGAAAACTGTAGATACAGCCCCAAATGTGGCATGTAAAGAATGAACCATGAGATGGAGAGAGATGTACGGGCACTAGTGATTGTCAGTCCCTCCTCACCATGAACTTCCTCTTGAGCAACCTTGGTATAATCAAAAGTAAAGGCGCAACTAGAGATTCTCATACTAAGTCAAGTAAGTCAGAAAGAGAAAGACAAATACCGTATGATATCACTTATATGTGGAATCTAAAATATGACACAAATGAACCTATCTATGAAACAGAAACAGACTCGTAGACATAGAGAACAGACTTGTGGTTGCCAAGGAGGGGGTGGGGGAAGGATGGATTGGGAGTTCGGGGTTAGCAGATGCAAACTATTACATATAGAATGGATAAACAAGGTCCTACTGTATAGCACAGGGAACTGTATTCAAATTCCTGGGATAAACCATAATGGAAAAGAATATTAAAAAAGAATGTATATATGTGTATAACTGAGTCAGTTTGCTGTACAGCAGAAATTAACACAACATTGTAAATCAACTATACTTCAATTAAAAAGAAAAGTAAAGGCACTCACAGTACTGATCTTGGCTGATTTCAGTGTGAGCAACGGGCAAAGATGAATTGGAAAGTTAAAAGAGCCAAAAAAGAATAGAAATACTAAAATAGCCTAGCATTGCACCAGGCACCTAACTAATTTCTTAAACATAGGTATTAATTGATAAGCTGATTGGTTTGAATTTTAAATCAAATGAAACATGCATTTCAAAATTTCACTTTATGAGATAAATGTGTTTTTCTTCTGTTAAAGTGCAAAATGGTATAAGAGTGGAATTATGATCTTCCCTGCTCAGCTTTGCTTTAGTACTACTGCTACTCTTGCTAAGTGCCTCTACTCACAACTGTCATTGTCTGTGCCCTTCGCTATGGAATGGGTGCACCATGGTTTAGAAGGGTTTGCCTCAGTAATATCTCAAGGCAATAAGTGTTATTTCAGTTTGATTGAGCAATGATGCCTTCTGGATTTAGTTATAAGATTTAGATTCCATAGTATATTTATATTTCATAAAAGTAAATATGTGTTGAAATACCTAAAGGAAATGTCTAGCTATAAAATAAGAAAACAATTGATAGGAAAAAAAAGTGAAATATGGCTAAAGCTCCTTTTGTGGTGTGTATTGGAGCACGCCTTCCCTTTACTCAGGGAAGAATAATAGCATGTGAGTGGCTTAGCAAAATAATATTTATCCCTGGAGAAGTCTTTGACAGGTAGGCTGTGTGCACAATGCCAGTGGGAGGCATGATGTCCTACATAAGATCCTTGCTTACAAGTCACAGAGCCCACCTCAAACTGGATTATTTTTTTTTTGGCTGTGCTGCGTTGCACATGGGATCTTAGTTCCCCAGCCAGGGATCAAACCCGTGCCCCCTGCCTTGGAAGCACGGAGTCTTAACCACTGGACTGCCAGGGAAGCCCCCAAACTGGCTTATTCATAAAGGAATTCTATTAGAAAGAGTCTCAGGTGCCACACAAAATCCAAGGACATTATTAATAATCAGGACTCAGGAAGATGGGAACCAGAGCAGCCTGGGAATCTTAACAGCAGGAGTTCACGAACCTTCCCTGAATTTGTGCTGTTCCCACCGTTCGCTGTCAGTTCCCAGCTCTGAGAATCTTGTTGGCCTTCCTTAGGTCAGGTTCCAGTCCCTGGTGAAAGCAAATGTGTCCAAGCGGTCAGAATCCCATGGTAGGAAGATGCTGTGAGGGGCACATATCTTGCGGGGAGGATGGGCAGTTCTCAATGAATAAAGCCTAAGCAGTCATGCCAGTAGGTGTCTGGGATTATGTTTCTGAGATGGAGAAAAAACAAGTGTAATACAGCAGTAATAGGACTTCAGAAATCATGGGAGTACAGCATAGTAGTAAACAGCATGGTCTCCAAAACAAGTGAGGTTCAAATTCTTGCTCTGCTGCACCCTAACTGTGACCTGGAGCAAGCACGTAACTTCTCTGTGCCTCAGTTTCTCCATCTGTAAAAGGAAGCTGGTAATAATCTGGCTTACAGAGTTATTGTGAAGGTTAAGTAAGTTAATATATCTAAAATATTTAGATAGTGGCTGACTCATAATCAATGCTAGATAAATGTTAGCTCATACTAAGATGTTGACAGCGTAACCCAGATGTGGCTGGTGACCTGGGTAGCCTTGGCTCTTGCCTTCGCCCAACTTGAACCCAAACTTTGCATGCCCCCCCTGAAAATTTCCAACTCCAATATATTAGTGTGGTGTGGGGGGAGAGGGAGAGGATGGATAAATGGATAAATAGATAGATAGACAGATAGGTAGGTAAAGCTTTCATGGGCAGGCAAAGAGAAAGGTTTTCACATACATCAAAATTTAATAAAATATCTCTGATCTTTCCTTAAATTCCTCTACTGCTGCAAGTTTCTTCTTTTTCCCCATGCAGACTTTGAAGACCGCTCTAATGGCTCCAACAAGTCAACCTGACTCCAAATTTGCACTCTACTGAGGAGGTAAAAAAAAAGTGCTGCAGTTAAGCAAACTTACACTCCACGCCAAGGGGCCTCTCCGAGGACCCGTACACAAATCATGCAGGCCCCGTCCTGTGCTGGATGCAGTGAGAGGGGAAGAGCAGGAAACTAAAGCAGAGGGATTACACTGCTAAGAAATCTAGGTTTTACCCAAGTTTTTAAAATTTCAAAAGTGGAGATATAGAAATATCATTTGAAGCAGGGCGTAGGTCAGATAGAGAAACAGTATTTTAACTTATCAAAGGCAAAACAAGGGCAACAGGCCTGAACTAAGGAGAGTGCTAGTCAGATGATCTCATTTTAATGGAAACGTAAAGCATGCAGTGGGGAATACTAGTGGAACTGTGTGTGGAGGACCACAGGGGACACCAGGACCACTGACACTGGATGCCCTGCAGGGTGGGCTCAAGGGAGCCAGGAAAGCGTATGGCCTGTAAGGCTTTGGCAAATTACTTGATTCTCTTCCATCATAGTTTTTTTCATCTGTAAGGTTGGGATAAAAATAACACATACCTCATACGGTTGTTTTGTGCATTTAAATAATATCATATATGTGCAGTACTTAGAACAGTGCCTGTACCTCACAAGAGCAAGCTATCACTAAAATGATTGATTGTATTGATTGACTGATCTTGAGGATTGATACTATTATAACGATGCATTGTGATTAAGTTGTCTTTCCATGAGGCAGAAGATGTGCTGGGGAAGGGGAAGTTGAGAGGGGGAATTCTGGTATAAAATTCCAAAATGGTTTAAACAATGGGCACTTTTACCTGATATTTGAAGTTTTGAAATTACATACTTGTATATTGTTTTTTACCTGTGACTGCAACAAACTATCCTAAAGTAATTTTTCACCCTAGAGGATGAGGGGATGAAAAGGAAGTAAAAGACGTAGGTCACGATCCAGTAAACTGTGGTTTGAAAAGAAGAGTCCCCTCACTTACCTGCTCGTGCCCACTGCTCTCGCGGTGCTGGGAGCCCTGACCTCAAACTCTGTCACAAAATCACGTGTGGGACCTGGTGCAGGTGAGTCACAGGTTGTAGCCGTACCTGACGCCTCCCACGCATAGTCATCAGGCTTCATCACCATCATGATCTACTACCTAGTTCAGTGCACAGCTCCAGGCATATTTCTTTAAGAAAAGACTAGATACTACAGAAGGCATTTCATCCTCTTAACCTTGTGAAGGATGTATTATCATCCACATTTACCAACAATGAAGCTGAAGCTCAGAGAGCTACATACTTGTGCTGTGTACTTGTGCTGTGCAGCTGAGCACATACCATACAGCTGAGCAGTAGAAACAGGGTTTCAGCTCTGACCTTTCTTCTGCTGTAATATGCTGCGACAGTTTTTTTTTCTGGAAGAAAACAAACAAACAGAAAACCCTCCTACTGCCTCTCATGACAGGAAGAAGCCATTAGACGGACATGCCTGTTCCTACAACAACCTCATACCTATTTACCTTTCAAACTTCCTTTCCCACCTGTTTCTTACACTTGTTTTATCTCCATCCAAGTCAGCCTGCTCTTCCTGAGTTCCTGAAATTGCTACCTGTTTTGCCTTTGCTCTTGTTTCCACTGCCTGGAACAACTCCTCACATCCACGTTTCTTCTCCATGCAGGCTTATCTGGCCTCCAAAATGGAAGTGACTTTTTTTTCCTCCTTCTTAACCAGTAGAGTATATTCTTTGTGCCTCTATTAAAGCATCTTTAATTTCTTAATTATGAAATGATGATTGATGTGACTGTTTTATCCCTGGAAACTTCTTAAGAGAAGGGAACCACATCTTATACATCTCTGTGGTGCTTCAGATGTATAGTTTCTGCAGCCTCTAACCAATAGTCTTAAACGTGGGGCATCCTTGGTCACCATGAACTGAGAGAATGAGTACAGGAGGTCACTTTGAGAGGTGGTCTGGTAGAAGAGTGAAGTGCTCAGTTATGGTACCACCTGGGTTACAGTACTTTTATAGGACTAGATAATGTCCTTCGGGTATGATGTGTGATTTGAGCCAACATGTAGCTAGGATGCATGAGTCTGGGAACCCAAGGGTGGAAATGAGAATGGATTGTCTCACTATGACGTATGGTGACCCAGTAAAAGTTTTTTGCTTCTCATCCGCCAAACTGGGTTCCTTTTGATTAGAGGTCTTAGTTTCCAAAACTGTTAAGCTTCCAGGTGACACAGTAAGGGTTTCATTGACCTAAAAATTGAGACTGACAGCTGGTCACTTTGGGTGCCTCAAACAAACAAAGGAGCTTTTATATTGGCTGGGTGACATCCTGATTTTCAAGGGGAAACAGAGCTAGTGTTACTCAATGGGGCATAAAGGAGCATGCCTGGGACCCAAGGGATTCTCTGGGGAACCTCTTGGTATCCCCATATTCCATAGTAAACATTACTGAGAAACTGAGTAACAAAATACAAGCAAAACTACTAAAAGCACAGATCCGTGAGGATAAGAACCATACACCTGGGGTACTGGCTGAGTGCAAAGGAAAAATGAAATGAGCAGTGGAGGAAAAAAGTTACACGTTGAAGTTATAGCCTATGGCCAGTTTCAAAAATGAGAACTGGATTACTTATGCATATTTTTCATTGTTTTGTGTATATATAACACTATTTATTTTTTCCTTCTCCAATTCACTTTCTATCTAAGATGCGTTAATACTGGTTAACTGTATAACTCAGTGTTTAAGTTAAAGGATATCAAAAGGATTGTGACTTATTAGAAGAGTGATAAATATCACCCAGGGTAAATAAAGTAGCAACCACAACGCGATGTCTCCATTTTTGTGAGAAGATGAGGATGTGTTTGGTTGTAGTCAGAAGAGCTACATCATGTCAGCCAGATGTTGTTCTGGTCTTTCTTCAGAAGTTAAACATGGGTTACAGGGGTATTATGGATGCGAAGTTGACAAAAGAGTGGACTGTGCTAGACTATTAGATGGCAGCCTTTCACTAGCCCCTCCATGCAATGTCCATGAGAACAGGTTTCACAAACCTCCAGCTGCAGAGAGCTTCTTGAGGAAGGGCCCCTGCTGTGTGCTCTGAGATTCATCGCCACGTTTTCACTGAGACCACACTTGCCATGAGCTACTTCCAGTCAGTCAGTGACTGAGTGTGGCAGGGATATAAGGTAGACGTCTTTCTGGGAGACCTGGGATTCCTCTAGTGACCTACTTTGGCTTGGAGACTCTCTGACACCTTGGCGAACCTTCATTAGACTGCACAGTGGCCTATGTCATTTCCACTCAACTTTCCTTCCCTCTTTATATACTAATCATAATAGCATCATGGTCTGACATCTCTCCTGGCTTTCCCTAGCTCCCAATTCATTTTTCTCTTACAGGCATTTCCCCTAATAAAAACTGCACATTTAACTCCATCTTGGAGTCAACTGCATGGAGGACCTGTACTAACACACCCCTACTCTAAGACTGCCTCTATAATGCGGAGTGGAAGCCAGGAGCTACATTCCAAGATACTCCTTTCCTGTGTGGCTTTGGGATAGAGTTTACCTATAAAAGTCACTTGCATGACATTCAGAAGGCAGAATGGGGGAGTCATCATTATCCTTTGGGACTCACTGTGAGCAAATGTAGTGGTTTCTCTGATTTCTCTGTGAGCTATCTCTTTACTACAGTAAGCTGGAAAAATATCTTTCCCAAAGACTAAAAACTTGCAGTGGTTTATCACAGTGCTTTTGAAAAACACCCACTCTCATGTTTCTAGTTTCTAGTTTTCAATGACTCTTTTCCCAATCTTCTAACTGCAGCCTTCCAGAATGTCATTGTTCGAGATGTGTAAACCCTAACTCCTATAGTGAACCCTTTTATTCCAGGAATATTTGAAATAGCTCAGTTTTCCTAACCATATCCAAACCGATACAAGAAGAAATTGAGGCTTATGTCTTTATATGATGCTTAAAATACATGTCTCCTCACGGGCCCCACCAGTATTTGAACATGAAACATGCTCAATAACTACCAATTAAAAGAATGAAGAGAGTGGTTCATGTTTATCCAGTTTTAAAACTAGGTAAAATACCAAGATACTTGACCTTTTGGGTTTCTCTTGCCCTGTTCCATCATCTCTATAGACTTTTCTAGTTGTACTCCTACCCCCTCTCCTACCCATCTAGTTTTTATCCCACTCTTTCCTGCTCCCCTCACTCACATTGGAACCACAAGCATTCACTGGAACCCTTCCATTCTGGAGTGGACCACAACCTCCCGTTGGCTCATTTTGGCTTCTCTATTAATGATCTACTATTTCCATAGAAAATACCATGCATTCTCACACAGAGGCCAGTATGATCTTTCCAAATAACAAATCTGATTACGTCCAGTTCCATGCTTAACATGCTTAAATGTCTTCCCCTTGCTTTTAGAATCCAGTCCAATCCAGTCCAATCCAGAATCCTTGCATTGCCTTTCATGGTCCTGTATGAAATTTCTCTTCTCATTTAAAACACTTTCCCCCTTGCTCTCTATGCTTTCACTACTCCAGCCTTTTTTTTGATTTCTCTAATATATATCAAGTTACTTTCCATTTCACATCTTTTTTTTTTTTTTACATTATGTCACTCTCCCTGAAATACTTTCCTCCTGATACACACTCACTGGCATGTGCATGCATGACACATACATCTTTCACTTTACTAATCTTACTCATGCGGCAGGTTTCAGTTTAAAGCTCACTTTATTAGAAAAAGACTTCTCTGACACCCTGTGTAGGTCAAGTCTTGTGTTACACATTCTCAGAAGGGCTTCTCTGGTAAAACACTTATCACAATTGTATTTAGTTCATTTTTCTGAGATGTTTTACCTCTTTCCCTTTTTACATTTAAAAGTTCTGTGGGAAGAGACCGCTACTCTTATATTTGCCATCATATTCGTGCATGTTAGGCATTTAGTAAATATTTTTGAATAGATACATATTCTTCATGTCAACAGGCAAAGTTCACAATCTGTGTTTTGTCAGTATGCCTATTTTCTGTGTTGGGGATCAAGAGTGAACTAGTGACAGTTCATCATCTTCAAGACAGAATATTGGAATTGGAGAGAATGTTAACACTCTTTATTTTATTTAATTATTATTTAACCCATCCTTATTTCACTAGAAATCACTATAACTTACTGGTTTATCAAGAGCCCAGATCATACAAGATAGAGTGACAAAATCATAAGACAAATAAAGGATGTTAATATCCCTAGATAACTTAACCCAATGTTAATTTGGAAAAAACCACTTTATGTTCATAAAAGCAAATAAAGTTTTAAAACAAAGAGATAAAATTAGTAGTCTAGATTGAATTTATTATAAACTTCCTATAAGAAGAGCACCACCTATAAATAAGCTCTGATGAAACAATATTTGAAGAATTGCCCAGATTTGTCTTAGGCCACTAGCATAGCATCATCAGACAAAAAAATGCGCCCCTCCAAGTTATCCCCCAGATGCATACTTGCCTCTTTAGTATTTTCTGAAACAAGCATACATACCCATTAAGACAAGACCCATTAAGACAAGACTTTCTTGTCTTAAGACAAGACTCTCACTCTTCCTACTGACTTTGAGATGAGCCGTTTTATTGTGTACAAAGAAAAATACCATATCTATTCCATTACTAATTTTGAGAAAGAGGCAGTATCTGGGAAAAAACCAATATTTCTGGCTATACTGAAAATCCAGACAAGCAAAAAGTCACCCTTGGAAACCTCCATGGCTGGTAAATGGATTGTATTTATGTTTCATGCTTCATTTTTTTCCCTCTCAACTGAAACTTTAAGAGTTTCTCCAAACAATCTGACCTATTTGTCTAACAGCACTTCAATGGTTATATATCATTCTTTTGGACCTTGACCTTAGAGAAATCTTTTCTTTTTCCCTTAATCTTTTTTTTTTTTTAACTTTTCACTTCAAAGTAGGCTAATATCACTGGAGAACACTGTTCAAGCTTAACACTAAGATAGACTCTAACAAGCTTGGTGAATCATATTACATGCAGTCCTGGGCATCCACTACTTTTGGATGAATAAAGCCAGAACTCAGATGCCTGGAAAGCTAGGAACTGCTGCATTCACATCCTCCAGGATCGTAACTCCAAAGCATGATCCCTTCACTGGGAAGATTGCAGTGACTCTTAGTGCCACCATCAAGGGCTTCAAAGGTTTAGAAGTAGGTGGTTTCTGCCTCATTTAACTCACCTGTTTGCCAGGTACAAATCCCAGATGCACCATAAAGAGTGACTATAGATTGTTATGAATTTAATCAGGTGGTGATCTGTGGGGCCTATAGTTTCAGAGGTGGGATCTACCAGCTCAAGTCAACCCAGCTCCTGGTACTGGATAATGCAGGTATTGACTCAACAAATGCTTTCTTTTCAGTCCACATCAACAAAGATAATCAAAAGCAGCTTGCCTTCAGAAGGCAGAGACTGCAGTTCAGCTTCATAGCTATGCTCAGAGATAATGAACTCTTCAGTCAATTGTCTGGAGGACCTTGAAAATCTTGATATCCCATAGGAGGCTGTACTGGTTCATTACATTAAGGGTAATTTTCCTAAATTGTCCTAGTTATTTCTAGCCATTGTTGTAAATGCTTAAGTAACACACATTCACATCAGAAGGCAAAAACTAAACCCAAAAAATGCAGGACCTGCCACATTGTCGAAGTTTTCCAATGGCCCACTAAGAGGGGGCAGGTCAGTTGGCCCCTTTTAAAGTGGGAGACAAGTCTCTACCCTTGTACTACCCATCCAATACACAATAAAAAGAGGCATAAAATTTGGGGGGGTCTCTTTGGATTCTGGGAGGTAACATATGCCACATTTGGATGTGTTGTGCTGTCCATTTTGTGAGTGACTTAAAAGTCTACCTAGTTTGAATGGAGTCTGGAGGAAGCTGAGGCTCTGTACCAAGAGCAGGCTGCAGTGCAGTTTGCCCTGCCACTTCTCATGATCCAGGAGACCCAGTGGTGCTGGAAGTTATCTGTGGAACACAGCAGTGACTTACAGAGCTTCTGGCAGAGCTTCCTAGGGTTTTGGAGTAAAACAATGCTTGATCCTGCAGATACATCTTCTTTTGTAAAGCAAATTTTAGGTTACTATTGAGCCCTGGTAGAGACTAAACACCTGACCATGAGGACAACTAGTAACTTTGCAGGCCAAACTGGGCATTATTTGATACACTGAATCATAAAATCGGATGGTGAAGCTGTTTTCAAATGGAAAATCTAAGAAGCTCCCAAAGTTACAAATCTAAGAAGCTCCCAAAGCTCCCACCTGATAAAGTTGCATTATCAGGTGATCAGATTTCCTAAGTATTCTCTGTTGCCACCTCTCCCTCAACCCACACATATGATCAGCTAACAGAGGAGGAAAAAAACATGGTCCTGCCTGGTTTATGAACAGGTATGAATAGTATGCTGGTACCAATAGAAGTGGATAGTTGGTGAATTACAGCCTTACTGAACATTGGCTCTGAAAAAACAATGCTGAAAGGAAATCCTCCCAGTATAAAGAACTTCAGGCATAACGATCTGCTTGTCCACTTTCATTGAAGAAGATTTTATCTGAGGTATAGATAAACATTGATTGATGGACAGTGGCTAATTTAGTGGTCAGGGACTTGGAACAAAACTGAAAGATGGATGATACGGGAGACTTGAGGAGACGTATGTAGTTGGGTTTCTTAGAATGGGAAGAGTATGTAAAGATACTAGTAAATGCCTACCAGAAGGCATCTATTTCAGAGGAGATGGACAAAATGGCCCATTTGCTAAATGTCAGTCAGCCTCTTTCCCTAACGACCCCTTTTTGCTCAAGGCATCTATTTTAAAAGTGGTCGTGACGACAGAGATGGAGACTAATCTTGAGCTCAACAACACAGACCTTGTTTTACTAGCGTTGATCACATTATGGCCATTTAGTGAGTGCCCCAAACTGCTAACAGTAGAATCCGACACAAAGCCTCAGTAGAGCATTATTACCTAGGAAAAGCAGACATCTACCTGGTGGCTGATTGATTACGTTCGATCTTTTCCCATCATGGAATAGGCAGTTATTTATTCCTAATAGGATCCAGGGTTAGAGAATTGTTTTGCAAGGTGCCGCATATGCCTTACATATGTGGGCAATATATATATATATATATATATGTCTACCCACTGGCAAAGTGAATTAGTCCTGGAATTGAGGGCTGCGGATGGAAGAGGTCACTCTCACGATAACACCTCACACTGAAAAGATTTCTATTTCCCTTACCCATTAGCTTGTGGACAGTGGCTTTGGAGAGTCTAGTACTCAAGAAAGAAGTGTTCCACTGGGGGATACAGTTATCTTTCTGTTAAATTGAAGCTGAGGCCGGCCCCTGGCCATTTGGGGATTCTCATGCTGCTTAACCAATAGGCAGAAAAGATAATCATTCAACCAAAAGGTATAAAAGGCTGTGATGATTCATCCAGATTACTAAAAGAGAAATTGATAAATCAGGGACTTCACTGAAATGTAGCAAATTAATTTAGATACCTCTTAAGCAGGTCAATCAGTTGACAGTGAGGCACTAATAAAATCAGGATCACCAAGGACTCAGTTGCTGTGCATATTATGCTTTGGTTCATTCCACCCAGTAAAGAACTTCCTCCAAAGGAAGTGTTAACAGAGAGCAAGAGGATTATGAAATGGATGACAGAAAAAGAAAACTTTGATTTTCAATTTAGGCATTATGAACAGCTATGGAGCAGAGATTGTTGCATCTATATAGTATTTTAATTAATTGCTTTTTCAGTAACTCCTCTTTTCCCCATTTTTTACATAATACAGAACGTATTAGTGAGGGCTAATATTTGGGGCTTCATGTGGAAATATGACTGAAATTATACCACTCTGTGATATAGGATCGCCGATGGGACTCTGTCCCCTCTGTGGGGGACACACATTGTTATCTATATAAAGAAACAAGAATAGATTCTGAGGGGAAAAAAATGAATGGACTACCCCACATACTCTCAATTTCTACCACATTCATCCCCACCAGTTTCACCCTTCATCTTCTCTACCCTGTTTTTTTGCTCAAGAAGGCTAAACTCTATGGACTGCCTGAACCCTTTTGCCTCTGTTTGCGTTCAACCAAGGATAGGCAACTATGGGACATCATAAGGCAGAAGATTTATGCCCTTGGACCTTTGCCTGTCAAACCAGGATTGGTAGAAGCTCCATTCCTCAGCTGAGGGTCATATCTCTTTAGCAAGCTTCTCCTACAGTTATATCTTTCTGGTGGCTTCAGTAACCATTCCCTTCCCATAACCCTTTAGGTGGGGTGATAACTACTTTATCATCTCCTGATAGTTTCCGGTAACCTTGTCAACATCTTTGCAAACAGTTCCTTCCTTAAATTATCTTCAATTATACCTTCTAAATGTGCCATTTATTTTCTGCTGTGACTCTGACTTGAACAAATTCCATGCTCCCTCCATTCTGGAATTCTTTGTTTCTTTTCAGTTCTTCTTCTCTCTTACCTCCAGGGTTTACTTAGGCTTTTTCTCTTGCCTGGAAGATTATCCTCCAATCATACTCTTAAATGTACTGTAATTGTGTATCCATCCCCAAACTTTAAGCTCAGTATGTACAATGAATACATCCTTCCTACCCTCCTCTAACCCCCAGCACCTGTCATAGAGCTTGGCATATGATAGGTACTTAATCAGTACCTGGAATAAATGATCCATGCTCTCAACATTTCCATCCAGAAAAATGTTACCTTTGAACTTTTTTTTTCATAAAAGGGTTTTGCATAGCAGAAGATTGACAATTCATTTACATTCTCTGTCCTGCTTTCATTCAGCATATTCCCGCCTTTTCTCAATTAAATTCAAATTACCCCATTTGCTCCAGAGGTAAATGCTTCTTTATTTTCATGACCAACAGAAGCTTACAGGATAAATAGAATACATGATGATACATGGAATACAAACCAGAATCTAAAGCTTTTGGGCTCCCAAATTAATAGATAAAAAGCGATACATTGACTCAGGTTTCAACTCCAACATGTAAAGAGCTTGGAAGTTGTCACTCCCCTCTTTACAAGAAAAACTGAACAAACTAAAAATCAGTGAATTTTCTTGGACCCATCAGAGAACTGAGTTTGCAGGACAGATTTCCAGGGTGAAATCTGGAGAGATGGGGAAGGCAAGAGGGTCTCTGCTTACCTAGAGCAGAGGTCACTGGAGTCAAAACCTTGTCGAAACATTTAAAGCCAGAACCTCCTGGGTGCTGCACTCTTAAGGGACCCCACCCCCACCCCAGACTTCTGTGGGTTTTACCTCCAGGAGCCTACTAGCTTCTCAAGGTGAAGATGCAAGAAAGATACTCTTGCCATGCCAGGGGCAGAGTAGTCATTGTGAAACATACCTAAGAATGTTCTCTAACAAAGCCGAAAAAGACTTCAGCAAAGCCTTATCCAAAATGAGGGAAGGGACTGTTGCCACTCCAGGACCTCTAGCTTTCCTGTCTCATCTAAGGGGAACAAAGCTACAAAAATGAAGAAATACTTAAGGAGGTCACAGCCCAGAGACCCAGGTCCTTGAAAGACTGAGATTAAATTATAAAATTGTAAGATGCTTTCTCTTTGCTACTTACCACCACACTCCTTCATGATAAAAACTCTCAGCAAACTAGCAATAGAAGGAAACTTCCTCAAGTTGATAAAGAACATCCACAAAAAACCTACATCTAACCTCATCCTTAATGGTGAGATAAGAAAAAGAAATCAAGGATTCACCGATTGACAAGGAAGAAATAAAACTATCTTTGTTCCCAGATGACAGGATTGTTGATGTAGAAAATTACAAAGAGTCAACAAGAATACTCCTGACACTTAATAAGCAAGTAGAGCGAGGTTGCAGGGTGCAGTGTTGATTAATACTTAAGTCAATTGCTTTACTATATACCACCAATAAACAATTAGATTTTTTTTTTTTTTTTTTTTGGGCTGCACTGGGTCTTCGTTGCTGCACACCGGCTTTCTCTTCTTGCGGCGAGCAGGAGCTACTCTTTGCTGCATTGCGCAGGCTTCTCGTTGTGATGGCTTCTCTTGTTGCGGAACACGGGCTCTAGGTGCATGGGCTTCAGTAGTTGTGGCACGCGGGCTCAGTAGTTGTGGCTCGCGGGCTCTAGAGCGCGGGCTCTAGATCGCAGGCTCAGTAGTTGTGGTGCACGGACTTAGTTGCTCTTCCGCATGTGGGCTCTTCCCAGACCAGGGCTCAAACCCGTCTCGCCTGCATTGGCAGGCAGAGTCTTAACCACTGCACCACCAGGAAAGCCTAACAATTAGATTTTTAAATAAAAGAAAAATACCATTTATAAAGCACCCAAAAAATTAAATTGTTAAGTACAAATCTAACAAAATATGTAGAGGATCTGTATGTAGAAAACTACAAAACTGTGATGGGAAAAAAATCAAAGACTATCTGATAATAAATGGAGAGATATTTTGTGTTCATATTGGAAGACTCAATATTATTCAGATCTTGATTTTTCCCAACTTTATCCAGAGATTTAATGCAATCCCAAACAAAGTCCCTATATTTTACAAATATTAACATAAACTGATTTTACATTTATGTGGAAAAGCAAATGACCTAGAATAGCCAACACAATATTGAAGAAGAAGACATAGTTGGAGAACTCACACTGTCTTTAAGAATTAACCATAAAACTAGAGTAATCAACAGAGTATAATATTAGTGAAAGAACAGACATACAGAGCAATGGAACAGGATAGAGATCCAGTTGAATATAGTCAAACTAATGTTTGACAAGGGAGCATGGGAGAGTCAATGGAGAAAGGAGAGTTTTTTCAACAAATTATGCTGGAAAAACTGGATGCCCAAATATAAAAGAAAAAAAAATAGTCTAAAGAAATATATTACACCTTTCACAAAAATTAACTCAAAATGGATCATAGACTTAAATATAAAATGCAATATTATATAATCTCTAAAAGAAAACACAGGAGAAAATTTAAGCGACCTTAGAATTGGCAATGAGTTTTTAGGTACAACACAAAAAGTGAGATTGAAGAAAAAGTAAGTGGGACTTTATTAAAATAAAAAGAAAACTTTTGCTGTGTGAAAGACACTGTTAAGAGAATAAAAAGAGCCACTGATGGCAGAAAATATTTGCAAGACATGTATGTAACAAAGGACTGTTATCCAAAATATACAAAGACCTCATAAAACTCAACAGTAAGAAAACAAACAACCCAATTAAAAAATGGGCAAAAGTCCTGAGCAGAGACATCACCAAAGAAGATATACAGTTGGCAAATAAACATATGAAAAGATGTTCATCATCATTTTCATTAGGGAACTGCAAATTAAAACAGCAAATGAGATACCCCTAACACCTACTAGAATGGATAAAATTTAAAAAAAAAATTTTTTTAAAGGACAGTACCAAATGTTGGCAAGGATGCGGAGCAACGGTAATTCTCAGTCACTACTCGTGGAAATGCAAGATGGTACAATCACTTTAGACGATAGTTTGATAATTTCTTACAAAGCTAAACATAATCTAAACAGTCCCACAATCAGGCTCCTAGATATTTACCGAACTGATCAGAACTTATGTCCACACTAAAAGCTGTGCTTGAATGTTTATAGCAGCTTTATTTGTAATTACCAAAAACTGGAAGCAACCAAAATGTGCTTCCATATGTGTATAGATAAGCAAACTGTGGTATATATCTATACAATTGAATATTATTCAGCAATAATAAAAAATGAACTATCAAGCCACAAAAAGACATGAATGAATCTTAAGTACATGCTATTAAGTGAAAGAAGCTAGTGTGAAAAGCTACATGTATAACTCCAATTATTTGACATTCTGGAAAAGGCAAGCCAAAAAAGGGTGCAAAAACAATAAAAAGATCAGTGGTTCCAGAGATTTGGGAACAGGGGAGAGAAAGTTCAATAAGTGAAACATGGGAATTTTTAGGGTGGAGAAACTATCCTGTGTGATACTGTAATGGTGAATACATGGCAATATACATCTGTCAAAACCCGTAGAACTTTACAGGATTTAATGGATGCAACTTACATAAACAACATTTAGGAGGTCAGGAGAATCCCAGGATGGAATGCAGAAAGTGACAAAACAATCTAACACTATTACAAATGTATAAAACAACTTCATTATAGGGGATGGGGGAAAATTGCTGATTTAACTAACTTTGGAAATGAGCGGAATCTGTTAAGCTAAAGGCAAAAGAAACTCTACATAAGAATTGTGTTCTAGTTGATAAAATTGTCCCACAGGGATATGGACTAATAATTCTGATACTTCTTCTTGTATAATAGAATTGAACAAATAAGTAAATGGGCAATGAATAATGGAAGCCAGGTTTCTCATTGGTTGAGAAGTGATGACAGGTAAGGAAGGGGAGGAGACTGGAATGATTCATGTGAAAATGGATTTGAATTGGAGATATCAGTATGCACTCATGTTTAGCTTAATATAGATACAGATTGTTACATATAGAAATATTTTTAGATATGTGTCTAGACATGGGTTAGCATACACATATATATTCCCTTGCTCTATCAGTTAAGAGGACCTGGAAGCAAGGAGACACCAGCAGCAGCAAGCACTCCTAATGCCTTGACCTTGGTTTCTAATACCATTCTCCATTAAAGGAATGAGGGCAACTTTGAGAAATGACTGAATCTAGAACTAGGCTAGGAAATAAACAAGATGAGCCCAGAGTATCATGAAGTGACCAAATATAAGGAACTGTTAAAAACAAACAAACTAACTAAAAACCAAAAACACAATGAAGGGATATGGGAAAGGGAAGTAGTGGCCAACTGATAGAGCTCCCAATGGCCAAAGCTGGAATAATTTGAGTAACAAAATAATTGAGAAGCATTGGATTATAACCAAAAGTATAAAATAAAGACCCATGGGTGCATACAGATTTAGCTAAATGATAAATTGAACAAATAAGTAAATGAGGCAAAAGAATTCCAAATAATTTATGTAGATACTCTGCCCTCAAGGAAGTGGAGTATAATTCTCCTTAAATTTAGGTTGCATATGGTGACATCGTTTTAAAGAACACCATATGGAAAGTGGGGGTGGGAGTAGGACATTACAGTGAAGAAAGCTGACGAACACTACCTCAGCCAGGTGATCAAGGTTCACATCAACAGTGATGTCATGTTGCTTGTGTGTACCCTTGATGTGATGTGATGAAAATGGCACTTTAGTTCTGTGGTCTTCCTCTCAAGAACCTATACCCAAGTCTAATGAGACAAATTCCAGACAAATCTCAGCTGAGGTACATTCTACAAAATACCTGATCAATCCTTCTCCAAGCTATCAAGATTGTCAAAAACAAGGAAGTCTGAGAAACTCTCACAAGACAGGAAGACATGATGACCAAATAGAATGTGGTATACTGGTTGGAATCCTGGAACGAAAGAGGACATTCAGATAAGACTAAAGAAATTTGAATAATGTATGGACTTTGGTTAATTAATACAAAACAAGCAAATGATTAATCTTATCAACAAATGTTATAGTAAATTCCACTTTTAAGTCTTTATTCATGTAATCTCCCAAGGTGAATGCTATAGCCTCCTCCCTTGCTTATTTGAATTCATTCATTCTTCGAAGTTAAGCTGGAGGCCTACCTTTTCCACCGATCCTGGGACTACTATTCTAAATTCCGGTGATCTCTCCCACTAAGGGCTTAGTGTGAGAGTAGGTGTCATACAATGTAGCCCTTATTTATATGTTATGACTTTCCTCCTTATTCTCTTTGTATCCTTATCTTAGCTTCTTGAATGATCTCAAGGTAAGCAGATATGTCTTTGTAAACTTCCTTTATATGGTAATCAACTTTGAGTATAATTCTAGGCTTAATGTATGTGGCAGTTAAATTTTTTTCATTAATTAAAAAAAAAATCATAAGTGATGTGCCCCGAGATGCGTTTTCAGGCCCAAGAGTATGTCTATCACTAGTACCAGTTTCTGGAGTGTATAACCAATTACAATTATGACATTTATAGGAATGGCAGAGGCTAACTGATCTTTTTTTCCAAAGGGACTCCAAACTCCCTAATGACTAAAATATAAAATCTCAACTCTTCAATTCCTTCACAAAGTGAATTCTGCCAACAGCTTCAGTCTTATCCCCTGATGTTCTTGCATCCCAAATAGGAGAAATAATTCAGTTTATTTGGGGGAAAAGGGGCGGGGTATGGATTTCCATGCTCTTCTCCATATTTAGAAGTGCTCAAAGCACTTCAGCTGGTCACTCCTAACACCCCAGCTAGTAAGACTTAGGTACTTTTTCCCTGTTCTTCTGTATCATTTCAAAGTATTGAATCACGTTATTTAAATGTAACTGTTGCAATACTATATTGAAGTAATTATGTTTACTTATCCATCTTTGTGACCATACTGTGAGACTCACAGTAATAGGGCTGTATTTTCTTCATCTTTATAGCTACCATAACTCATAGTGTAGTTGGCACTTAATATGTCTTCAAATGAAAACTTATTGAGTAAATGAATGAATGAATATGAATACAGTGTGAAAGAAAAGAAAGTGCTCTAGCAGGTGTGATTCTCAGTAGCCTAAAAATCCACAGAAAGTTAGCATCATTGATATATTTCCTGCAATATTCCAGAAAATGCAAACTCTCGTAAGAAATGCCTTGTAGAAACACCCACTGACCACCTCGGTGAAGGGTCTGAAGCTTTAAAGCACATATTCTATGTATGCTAAGCTGTAGATATGACCCTTCTTTATTACTTTATATTGTGTATTCCTTATTATTTTATACTTTATATGGATACTTTATATTCTATAACTCACCTATACTGTTTACTATAAACCTATCCTATCCCTGGCACAAATCTTGAACCAACTGTCTTTCAGTTGCAAGCTCCCTTTGAAATTTCTCTATAAGAATTTGAACTGCCCAAGAATGTGGCCCCATCTTCTGTAAGTTTCCAACCAAGCAAATGGAATTTGTAAGCACATTGGTCAAGTGGCTGATCCAAGCCAAGGCAGACACATCAGTAGATCGTCGCTTTAAGATGTGAATTGGTGTCATAGAATGATAAGGCTGGAAGTAGTTTCCCTTCATTCATTTAGCACACACTTAGAAAGCACACCTACTGTGTGCAGGTGTAATGCTGGGCTCTGGGACATTACGGCTCCAGACTTTCATTTTATGCAAGTGAAGAAAGAGGTCTAGATGGGTAAGTCAGTTCTCCTCATTCACTAAGCTAATTATCACCAGAGTAAAGATGAGAAGTTAGGTCTCTGAGGTGACCCCTTCATTACATTGTCTAGCTGTGAAGAGTCTGGTGAAATTCTCTGAAAGGAAAAGTTTACCCTTTCCAGAGCGTCCTCAGTACTATAATTCCACCATCCATTCCTTTTGGGCCCTTCTCTTTCAAATTCTCCTGTGAGAAGTAAGATACTAGTATTAAAATCTGTAGTACTGTAGAATAAATTAATTTTTAAGTGTGGAAAAAATTGGAGCGGCATGGAAATTCTAGGCACCTAGCAGGGAAATAGATAATAAAAAGCAAGAATAAGGAGCAAGAAGGAAGGAAAAATCTAAGTGATGCACCGAGGCAGACAGATGCCAGCTACCTCACAACTTCACCTCAGGCCAATCTGGCCTGTGTCAGAGTGGAGTAATTAGCTCGCTGAAGTCTGAGCCCTTGGTTCCTCTGCCAGAAGTTTTCCCTGCGGTTTATGAACGTCATCCTTCTGCCCATGAGCAGGCAGACCTGCTGAAAAATCACCGTGACACAGAAGTGTCTGCTGGTTAACAGTGACTGCAGGAGTGTCCACTCTGGAGCCCAGAGAACAAAGAGTTTCCAGTGTTGATTGCAGTGCTCTTCCCTGTTTTGGGTCAGAAACATCAGCGGGAAGAAAGGGCACTTAAGAAAGGATTTTTTTTTTTTTTTAATTGTTAAGACCAGAAGAAATTCTAACAAGAGCACAAGCTCTCTCATAAGAGACAGCCCCAGAATGGCTTAGCTTGGCTGCCTGAATTTTTCACCCGTAAATTGATTAGGAACACTGGGTTAGACCCTGGGTGAAAGTAGAAAAGAATCATTCTGGACAGCCCAAAGGGAAAGCTTAATAAGGCCATGCCTGGGCAGGTGGCCAGTTGGGTGAGTGCATGCTGTTTAGAAAAGAATATCAAAGAGAAGGGACCAGGAAGGCTGATGTGTTGCATCTAAATAAGAAACCATTTTCCTCCAAGTTTCGTATAAATTCCAGCCAGTGAAATCTAGGACCACAAATGGTGAGAGTAGACCTATTCATTCTGCTTATGGAAGATCCCATGAGCATCACTGCATGCAGCTGCTGCTGCCAATGACCCTCCAATTGAATCATTGGGTTGCAGAAAAGGTACCCTCCGTGTGAGGACTTTGCCAAGTCGATCTTGTGCGTGCCTGGCCTGCCATTCTCACTCAGAGTCCCCGTTTCATCACCACTAACAGCTCCTCAGAAAGAGTCTAGATACTTTTACAAACTCTGTCTCAAAGAGGACAACAAGAAAGATGGATTTGGGTACATTTTGGTGCCATTTCATTTAGAATTGAGAACTTGTGTCTCTCAAGGGAGAATCACTTGTCAAAAAGGAGAGAAGATGTAGTCTTTGGAGTCTGTGTTTGCTGGGGGATTTCATCAGAAATATAATGCCAGACAACTCTGAATTACAAAGCTGCAAGGTGTTTGGTATTCTGCTGGTGCTAAACCTATACTTCCTTTCTTTTGCCTGTTTCTTTCTTTCTTTTGGCTTTTAATTGTGGAAGGATTCAAACATAAATGTAAAGAAAAGAGTGCATATGGGTACATTCAGGTACCCATTACTGAGATGCAAAATAACAATTATCTGCCAATCTTGTTTCATCTCAGCCTCTTGTAGTTCCACTGTGTTATTTTAAAGCAAATCTCAGACATCATATCATTTTGTCATAAATAGGCCAGTGTGCCTTGCCTTTGTATAACCTGTATTTCTTGAGATGTATTTAACTGGTACAGAATAAGTTGGGGGGCTCTGCTGGAGATTAGATGCTGCATTCTTAGCACACCCTCTTCTCTGTGCCAAGAATGCTTTCCTCCACTGACGATGAAATCTAAGAGTGTCTGATTTGGGAGCTCAGGAGGTACAATTAGAGACAAGAGACCTGGTGATGGCATGGTAACTGTTTTTTGCCTGGCCCCTCAGGCTGAGTTTAATCTCTATGATTTGCAAAAGGACAGAAAGTAGATGGAACAATTTCCACGTAAGGCTGAGAGTCTGAATGTGGGGTTAGGGCTAGTGTCTGGAGGAGTCGTTTTCGGAAACTTTGAGAACACTGATCAAAATAAATACAGTTTAGGAGCCCATGTGTGAGATGGGGGTTGGCAGAAAGTCACTCTTCTGCCTTCTGCATGGAACTCAGCAACACTCTGACATGGCGAGATCTATAGAGTGATTGGAAATAACTTCATTGGCAGAGTCTTACGCATTTACACGAGGGGCAATTTCAGCTCTGGCAAGAGCAAATTCCCACCATACATTCATTGATTGTTTCTTTTATTTATTCAAAAATGCATTAAGCCTGTACTGTGTGCTAGCTATTGCTCATGTTACTGGGATCAATAACAGAGATCAAGATAAGAAAAATTTGCTCATATTTTAGAGGGAAAAAGAAATGATATGCCCTAAATATACAATGTAATGTCAAGGTAGATAAATATGATAACAAGGAAAGTAAACCAAATGAAAAGGAGACTAACTTCAGGGCTGTCTTTTACACACATGGGCATGGAAGGCCTCTATGAGGAGATAACTTCTGAAAAGAAATCTGAATAAATTATGGGGACAAGACGTGACAGGTGTGGGTGAAGGAAGGCTGGGTTAAAGGAACAACAATTGCAGATTCTCTGAGATTTAAATAAGGTGGACATGTCCAAGAAGACAAGGCCAGTGTGACTATAGTGTGGTGATCAAGGGGACAGGAAAGCAAGAGGCAGTCAGATCAACCTTATAGGGCTCTGGAGAATGAGTTTGTTTGCTTGTGTTCTTTGCAGGGCCTCTGCGTTGCTTAATGACAGAGGCATGAGTTTGGGCTGTGGGCCTGAGGCTAAACATTTAAAACAAGGGAATAACAAGATCTGTTTAGATTTTATTTGTAAGGACCCTGGCTTCTATGTAGGCAAGGGATTGCAAGCAATACAATGAAAGCAGAGACCTTATAAGAAGCCATTGGAGTAATCTGGCAGTGGATGACGAGGTTAAGCCTAACAAAGAGATAGTGAGATGTGATTGGATTTAAGCTACATTATCACATAAAGCTAATAGGACTTGCTGATGGATCAGATGGATGTGGGTGTGAGGTAAAGAGACTCAAGTATTTGGGGACCAGACAATGAGATGTATGTTGGTACCTTTACCAAGGTGGAAAAGAGTAGATCTGGAGTGGTGTAGACACCTTTAGTTGCTAATAAACCATATTTGCTCCTTGTTCTCTTTCTTCTGCATCATCAATTTGTCCTTTTTTACTGGTCATTCCTGGAAGTAAAGAAATGTACAGTAATATTTCCCGTATGCTATCTACTGCTTCGACCTCCCTGGATTTGCAGGGTCTGGCCCTGATGGGCTGTGTTTCCTGCTGGGTTTGGCCAATGAGAGAAAATGGGTGGAAGATTGGAGGACAAGAGGAATGAAAACCAAGATGCTTCTCCCAGGCCCTCTGTCTCAGGTGGCATCACTGGTAGAATCAAGGACTGATCCCTTTGGCACTTTGACTCTACTTAGGGTTTAGAAGTTCAAGAGGATCCAGAAAAAGGGACTAAGGTGGAGTGACCAATAGAAAAAGAGGAACCCCATAAACCAAGTGATAAAAGCCTTTCAAAAAGAGAGAGTAATCAACTTTTGTCCAGTGCTGCTGAGAAGTCAAGTAACATGTGGCAGAGTATCTATTACATTTCATAACTGATTCTATGAGAAGAACAGCTTGGTTGGATTGAAGAGAAAAGATTGATCAGGAAAGATTAAGGCAAAATATGAGAAGAGGAAATAAAAACAAATATTGATGAATTGTAATGGGAATAAGGAAATGTGATTGCAACTTGAGAGGATGTAGTGTTTGGGGCAGAATGTTCTAAAGATGGGAGGTATAGCCATCAGAGGCCATCCAGTAAAAAGGAATCTCTCTAAGTATTTAAAATAAAGGTAATTTAACCAGAGCTGAGATGAGACACCAACAGGGGCAGATGAAGGAGCCCAGGATTAGCACCTGTAGGCCACCAATTCCTTCTGGCCAAAAGAACAATGTTGTGTGGGGGAAAGATGTTACTAGAGTCCAAAATTTAGGATCACCTGCAGAAGGTGAGGTCACATGTCCATTTGAAGCTGGAGCCAAGGAGGAAGTTCAGCTTCCATCAGAGATGTTGCCCATTCAATATTCTTCTCCCTCATGGCTCAACATTGACTTGGAAAATCTTAACAGTGTGCAGTGATTCTCAACAATGTCTATTCATACGAATCATCTGGGGAGCCTTTAAGACACACCAGTGCCCAGACTATACCTCAAACTGATTAAATCAGAATCTATGCGGTGGTGAGCAAAGCTTTGGTATTTTTTATTTTATTTTATTTATTTTTTAAATTTTATTTTTATTTAATTAATTAATTTAGTTTTGGCTGCGTTTGGTCTTCATTGCTGCGGGTGGGCTTTTCTCTTGTTGCGGCGAGTGGGGGCTACCCTTCGTTGCAGTGCACAGGCTTCTCATTGCGGTGGCTGCGCTTGTCGTGGAGCGCGGGCTCTAGGTGTGCGGGGTTCAGTAGCTGTGGCACGCAGGCTTCAGTAGTTGTGGCTCATGGGCTCTAGAGCACAGGCTCAGTAGTTGTGGCACACGGGCTCAGTTGCTCCAGGGCATGTGGGGTCTTCCCGGACCAGGGCTCAAACGCATGTACCCTGCATTGGCAGGCGGATTCTTAACCACTCTGCCGCCAGGGAAGTCCCGCTTTGGTATTTTTTAAAAGATCCCCAAGAATTCTAACGTATGACCAGATTTGAGAACCACTGCTCAAAATTCCACGTGGCAAAACAGTACCGAATGCTTCCTTGTGGGAAACTGCCTCCAGTGCTTGCATCCAGATCTGAGGAATCCATCGTAGCAACGAATGGTGAAAGCCCCAAACCTCTCTGTTGAATTAATTTCCTTAATGAAATAGGCTGCCTGAAAGCTCCATCCCTTTAATGCTGTTTTGAAGTTATGAGAGCAAAAGATGAAAAGCCCAGGAGCAACATTCTGTGTTTCCTTTCACCAGAACAGAATAATTAAGCAGTGTGGTTACCCACATGGCACTGAGAGATACATTTTCCAGGATGCTATAGGTCACAGCTGATAGAGGTTTGTGCTAGCCACGTGGAGGGAGGAATTAATACATCTGATCTCTTCAAACCACTAAAATGCCTTTCAAAGTGGGTCCTGTTTGTGCTTCTCTAATTTGGAATATATTATGTACCTCATAATTAGGGCTTCTCTCCTTCTTGGAGCCTGAAACGTTTGTCACTTTTAGAGAATCAAAATCTTGAGTCTGTGGATCAGAAATAAGCTCCTGGCCTTTTACTGAGAATCCTGCCTTTTGGGTAAGTAATTTCCCCAAGCAGCTGGGATTTAGTCAGTGTTCTTAGTTATAATTAAATGATAAATCTTCACGTGGAAGGCATCCAACAGCAAGTACTACGTCAGTTCCATCAAAGTGGAATAGATCACAAATACATTTACCTAGGAAAATGATTCCACTTTGGAAAACTATATTCTCTTGTCAGAAGCCGGATGACAAGCCTGTGAATAGTCAGTAACAAAAGGTGCTTCAGTGGCTCGTGATGCATCTTTCACACTCTGCATCCATGCAGTTTTCTGGAAATGATGAGTGCCTCCCTCTCTGCCTGACATTTCCTTATTGGCATCAGCATCCCCAATGTCCAGATAGGCTTAGCGCTCAGCATTAATTTAGGGATGGTACTGCTCCGCTGGGGCGTGAAGCACATCCCAGGCAGCTCTTCCTGTGGCATTCAGATCGTTCTACCTTTCAGGACTGCTACTTTCAGATCTCTTCACTAAACAAACATTTATTAAATACCTACTGTGGACTGGGCTTGTACTAGGCAATGTGGGAAGTACAACCCTGACTATGACACTTTTGAGTCATTTGTGCGGTAAGGCATTGAGAGTTCATTAAGATGGGGGGAAGCGAAGAGCTTGGAGTTGATAATTCAAACTGTGTTTTCCAAATTAAAAATTATATGGCTCTCTTTACATATGTGTGTATACATTTATATTTCTATGTTTATATATAGTACAGTTTAATTCATGTTTATATCCCACGTGTCCTAGCACACAGCACTATAACTATGAAGAATTCAGTAAGCTTTTGTTAACAATGCATTGCATGAGTGAGATAATTATGATTATTGAAAATGCATGGCATAAAAATTTTAAATGCTAACGCATAAATTTCTTATTGTATGAAGAACATTATTATAAATTATTTAATCCTCACGACAACCGTTGGAGTTAAGTATTATTATTATTTTCACTTTTCAGATAAAAAACAGGAAACACGTAGAGATCAAGGAACTCAGTTTAAGCACACACGGCAGGGAAGCGGCAGAGATAGGGCGCATATTCAGGCTCTCTGGTGTCAGTTTTACACCAATAAAACTACAGTCTAGAGAAGTGTGGTAAGTTAGGGTTTGACGTGTGCTAGGATTATTTGCAGAGGTAAAGCAACTTGGGGTCCTGGAAGGGACTTTGTCTTTGGTCTGATATATCCAGCTCCACATTTGATAGCTCTGTGACCCTGGGCAAGTTCATGGACCTATCTGAGCCTCAATTTCCTGATCAAAATTATAAGTGCATCTATCTTGTTAGTGAACAGAGCCTGGAATCATAGTGTCTAACTGCATAACTGAGCAAGCTACATAACCTCTCTGTGCCTTAATTTCCTTGTTTGTAAAAGGGGCATAGGAATTGCAACTATCTCATATCCTCATATTATTGTTATCAGGGAAACATGTATTTATGTATGAAGTGCTTTGAATAACACCTGACACCCAGTAAGTGCTAAATCTGTCAGTTATTATTATATTGCTCTAGATATTACTACTATTATATGGCTCTAAATAGTAAATATTTTTATTGCTACCTAAGGCCAGCCTTTCCACTTTGCAATAAACTCTCTCACCTACTCAAGTGTTCATTCCCAGAATTCCTCCCTCTTTGTCCTATACCATCCTCTCTACTGGATCATTCCAATCAGTATTGAAACATAATTTCTCCCACATAAGAATGTAACTCTTTATCCTCTTTCCTTCCCAGCTCTCAGGCCCTTGTTTCTGCTCTTTGTTATAGCAACATTCCTTTTAAAAGGTGTCTATATTTGTTATTGCCAGTTTTTCTCCTCTCAGTCTTTTTATTTTTAATTCTTTTGTGGTATATACAACATAAAATGTATCAACTTAATCTTTATTTGTACACGCCAGTGGCATTAAGTACATACATATTGCTGTGCAGCCATAATCACCATCCATCTCCAGATCTCTTTTCATCTTTCAAAATTGAAACTCTATACCCAGTAAGTAATAACTCCCCTGTTTACCACTCCCCCTAGCCCGCGGCAGCTCCCATTCTACATGCTGTCTTTATGAGGTTGGCTATTCTAATTGTGACTGGCTTATTTCACTTAGAATATTGTCCTCGTTCATCCATGTGCCAGCTTCATATATTTTGGTGGTCTGCTATTAGGTGCATAAATATTTATAATTGTTATATCATCTTGCTGTACTAAACCTTTTAATAATATATAAAGTCTTTCTTTTCCACTTGAAAGTTTGATTATAATGTGTCTTGGTAATGGTCTCTTTAAGTTCATCCTACTTGGAATTCATTGAGCTTCTTCAATGTATATTCATGCATCCAATTTGTGGATGTATATTTAGGTATTTCATCAAACTTGGGAAGTTTATGACTATTCTTCAAATAATCTCTTTACTCCTTTTCTCCCTTCTCCTTCGGGGACTCCCACAATGCATACGTTAGTTTCCTCGATGGTGTCCCACAGGTCCTTAGGCTGTGTTCACTTTTTTTTCTTCTTTTTTTTCTGTTCCTTGGACTCAATAATTTAAATTGTACTATTTTCAAGTTCACTGATTCTTTCTTCTGCCTGCTCAAATCTGTCTTTATATCCTTTTAGTAAATTTTCTATTTCAGTTATAATTTTCAACCCCAGAATTTCTTTTTGGTTTCTTTCTAGGTTTTCTAATTCATCATTGATATTTGCATTTGTTCATATATTGTTTTCATGACTTTCTACACAACTTTCTTCAGTTCTTTGAGCATCTTTAAGAAAATTGCCATCTGGTCTTACTCTGGGACAGTTTCTGTTGGCTTATTTTTTTCTTTTGAATGGGCCATACTTTCCTGATTTTGTTTTTGTTTTTGGTATGGCTTGTGATTTTTTTGTTGAAAATTTGACATTCATATATAATGATATGATAACTCTGAAAATAATATTCTCCCCATTTTCTGGGGTTTGCTGTTTTTTGGTTTTGTTTTGTTTTAATTTTAGGCTGTCTACATGCTGAGGATCAGCCTGAGGTGTAAACTTAAGGCCTTCTCAGGTCTCTTCTGAGTCTGTGCCTTCCCCTGAACATGTATGGTGACTTCCTAATTTCCCCTATATATATGGTTGCTTTTGAATGTACTAGCTTTTAATATCTGGTTCCCAAAAGGAGAAAAAGAGTAAATGATGAAGAGACAAAAAACGCACACCAGCCCTTTAAATCCACTGGAAGTCACTTTAGCTGGAAAAGGAGGGGCTTGCAACAAGGTTGGGAGAACAAAAGTATCTGCTCACCTCATTGTCTGCACCTCTGTGATCAGAAGAAGCAATCAGAACATGGATCCCCAATACTGGAGGACAGGGTCCTTATTGCCCACCCTGGCTCCCTCAAACTTGGTGCAAGCTTCTCCAGGAACAAGTGCACAGCTGCCTGTCACAGGGCAGCAAGTAATGAGCTAAACGCTAAAATTGACCAAAATTAACTGCAGTTTACTGTCTAAGCCTTACCCTGCAAGTTGTAAGCCTTCAGTAGAGTTCCAATATAGTTACATCAGACAGATTCTGCCAATGCAATTGTTGTTTCCATTCTCTTCTTTTTAAAAGTCAGGTTCATTGATGTATAATTCATTAACATAAAAATTTTCCCACTTTTAGGTACACAATTCTGTGAATTTGAGCAAATGCATAGCTGAGTAATGACTATCATATTCAAAACATAAATCATCTTCACCATCCCAAATGTTCCCTTCAGCCCATTTTCAGTCAATTCCCTCACACACTCTTAAAGATCAGAAAACCACTGATCTTTTCTCCTGTCCTTTTTGATTTTTTCAGGTTGTAATATAACTAGAAACAAGCAGTAGGTAACCTTTTGAATCTGACTTTTGTCACTTAATGCAAATGGGATTGCGGAGTACTAATATAGTGTGATATTCTATTGTATGAGTGTACCGCAGATTGTTTACCATACACAAAACGATAAATATTTGGGTTATTTCTAGCTTGAGGTAATTACAAATAAAGCTGCTATAATCTTTCATGTAGAAGATCGTGTGTGAACATAAATTCTCATTTTTTCTTGGGATTAGGAATGGGGTCGATGAGTAGTATAGTAAGTATTTGATTAACTTTAGAAGTTTTCTGCAATCCCTTTTCCATTTTGCTTACCTAACAACAGTGTATGAGTCCCAGTTTCTCTATTTCTTCACCAGCACTTGATATTGTCCATTTTTTAAAAAAGCATTCTAAGAGGAAAGGACTAGTGCAATAGGCTGAATGTCTGTGCCCCCCCACCCCCTGCCCCAATTTCCTATATTGAAATTCAAGCTTCCCATGATGGTATCAGAAGATGGGGACTTTGAGAAGTAGTAAGATCATAAAAGTGGAGCTCTCAGGAATGGAATTAATTTCCTTATAAAAGAGACCCCAGAGAGCTTCCTTGTCCTTCCACCATGGGGAGACACAGCAAGGAGATGACCATCCATGAACCAGGAAGTGGACTCTCACCAGATATCTAATCTGCTGGCACCTTGATCTTGGACCTTACAGCCTCTAAAACTGTGAGAATAGGGACTTCCCTGGTGGCACAGTGGTTAGGAATTTGCCTGCCAATGCAGGGGACAAGGGTTCGAGCCCTGGTCCGGGAAGATCCCACACGCCACAGAGCAACTAAGCCTACGAGCCACAACTACTGAGCCTGCGCTCTAGAGCCCACGAGCCACAACTACTGAGCCCATGTGCCACAACTACTGAAGCCCGTGCGCCTAGAGCCCATGCTCTGCAACAAGAGAAGCCACCGCAAAGAGAAGCCCACGCGCCGCAACAAAGAGTAGCTCCCGCTTGCTGCAACTAGAGAAAGGCTGCACACAGCAACAAAGACCCAACACCACCAAAAATAAATAATAAATTAATTTTAAAATTAAAAAATAAAACTGTGAGAATAAATGTTTGTTTTTTAGGCCACCCAGTCTACTGATATTTTTGTTACAGCAACCCGAATGAGCTCAGAAAGAAAAGAGGAGAGCTACAGAGAAAGCCTCCATCTTCCTAGAGAATACCTAAGTAATCCTAAACAGAATGTCAGTGAAAACATGGATGATAAAGGTCTTTCTGATGAGGCACCAGTCAAAAATAATGAACATGCTATTGGACACTGGAGGAAAGATGATCCTTATGATAAAGTAGTAAATAATTTTGCTGAATTGTGTTCATGTTCTACTATTTTGTGCGAGCGAGGAAGTTGGATATTAGCTGCAGGAAGCCAGCAGCTATTCTCCAAGACAACAGAAGAATCCCCAGAAGGCAATTCAGAGATCAATAGGCCCATCACAGGTCCAGAGTGCAAGGCCTAGAGCCATTTCAAAGGAGGGACAGCTGGCAATTGTGGACCTGAATATAGGCTGCCCAGTGCCACCTCCCATCATGGGCCACTCTCTACCCACCACAGTGCCACTCTGTATGGGGTGATGTTGCCACCTTTGTAGGCCTGGAAGGCAGAGCATTGAGCCAAAGAGGATTAATCTTGAGCCTTAACGTTTAAGGTACTATTCTCCCACTTAGGTTCTGGACTTATCTGGGACCTGCCTTTCCTTTCTTCTTTGGTATTTCTCTTTTTGGAAATGGGAATGTCTTTCCTATGCTTGTCTCACCATTGTATTTAAGGAGCACATAACATGTTTGATTTCCAGGTTCAGTGTTGGAAAATTATTTGCCTCAGAATGCATCATTCCTTGGGTCTCATGCTTATCTGATTTCGATATCTAGCTGAGACTTTGAACTAAGACTGGAATGAGTTATGACTTTTAGTGTATTTTGCGTGTGAGAAGGACATGAATTTGGGGGATCAGGGGCAGAATGCTATACGCTGAATGTTTGTGTACTTCCAAAATTCATGTTGAAATCCTAACCCCCGATTTGATAGTGTTAGGAGATGGGGCCTTTGGAGGGGTAATTAGATCTTGAAGGTAGAGCCCTCATGAACTGGATTAGTGTCCTTATATAGGAGACCCCCCAAAATTTCCCTCTCCCTTGTGCCATGTGAAGACAAAGCAAGAAGATAGTTGTCATTGAGATAGAAAGTGGGCTTGCATCAGACACCAAATCTGCCAGTGTTTTGATCTTGGACTTTCCAGCCTCCATAACTGTGAGAAATAAACATCTGTTTTTCAGGCCACCCAGTCCGTGGTATTTTTCTCATAGCAACCTGAACTGACCAAGACAAGCGGTCCCACTTTGTAGTTTAAATATGTATTTCCTTGATTAATGATGTTGAACACCTTTTCGTGTGTTATTTGCCTTTTGAATATTTTCTTTGGTGAAGTGTATAGTAAAACTTTTTGGCTATTTTTATTGGTTTATTATTAATGAGTTGTGAGAGTTCTTTGTATATTTGGGACAATAGCCCTTTAGCAGATAGGTATTTTACAGATATTTTCTCCCAGACTTGTGTTTTCATTTTCTTAATGTCTTTTGAAAAGCAGAAGTTTTAATTTTGATCAAGTCCAATTTATTAATTTTTTTCTTTTATGATTCATGATATTCCTATTTTATTTGAGATTTTTTTTCTTAAACCAAGATAACAATGTTCTTCTGTGTTTCCTTCTGGAAATTTTAACATGTTAAGTTTTATATTTAGATCTATGATACATTTAAAATTCATTTTTGTTTATATTGTGAGATTTGGGTGATTCCTTCGCATATGGACGTCCAATTATTCCAGCACCAATGTTGTCATATAACACAACATATTCTTGGGAGTAATATCCCATTGTATTTATAGGTCTTGCCTACACTAGAGGTGTGGGGATTATACAAGGGTGTAGGTGATTGGAGGTCCTCTTAGAATTCTGCCTACCACAGTACCCTTGCCAAAACTCAGTGATTACATAAGTTTGGATCAACTTCTGAATAATTGTGTTTTATTAATCTATATGTCTATATTTTCACCGATACCATGCTGATTGTAGCTTTCTGAAAAGCCTTGATATCAAGTAGTATATGAGTCCTCCATTTTTTTCTTCTTTTTAAAAAAATTATTTCCTGATATTCTGGCTCCTTTGCTTTTCCATATAAGAAAATATTAGAATCAATTTGTCACTTTCTGCAAAAGAAACGTGCTGAGATTGTGTAAATTTATAGATGAATTTGGGGATAGTTGACATTATGACAATACTGAGCCTTCCAATCCATTAGGATAGTATACCTCTCGGTTTATTTAGATCTCATTTAAGTCCTCTCAGCAATGCTTTGTAGTTTTCAACTACAAACCTTGCACATAATTTACTAGATTCATCTCTTAGCATTTAATGTTTTTTAGTAGTATTGTAATAATAATTTCTTAATTTCCAGTTTTTATTGCTTAATGCATAAAAATGCAAGTGATTTTTATACATTAGTCTACAATCCTGCAACTTTGAAACATTTACTGACTAGTTGGTTTTGGTGCATTTCTGGGGATAGTTTTTTTTTAATTTATAATCTGTATGGCCTTTATTTCTCTTTCTTACCAATACTGTGCTGGATATGACCTCCAATGTAATGTAGAATAGGATTGCTGAGGGCATCCTTGTTGTACCCAGTGTTAAGGGAAAAACATTGAATCTTACACTATTAAGAATTCACCTATAGGGACTTCCCTAGTGGTCCAGTGTTTAAGACTCCACACTTCCACTGCAGGGGGTGTGGGTTCGATCCCTGGTTTGGAAACTAAGATCCCATATGCCTGCCGCACAGTGCGGCCAAAAAAAAAAGAATTTACCTATAGATTTTTCATGAGGAAGTTATCTTTACTTCCTAGTTTTCTGAGACCTGTTATCTTTTTAATTTGTTTGTTAGTTTGTTTATTTATTTATTTATTTGGCTGCACTGGGTCTTAGTTGCACACGCAGGATCTTCATTGCTGCTTGCAGGATCTTTAGTTGCAGCATGCAGAATCTTTAGTTGCAGTGTGCGGGAGCTTTAGTTGTGGCATGTGGAATCGTTAGTTGCGACATGTGAACTCTTAGTTGTGGTATGTGAGATCCAGTTTCCTGACCAGGGATCGAACCTGGGCCCCCTGCATTGAGGGTGTGGAGTCTTAGCCACTGGACCACCAGGGAAGTCCCAAGATCTGTTACCTTGAATGAATGTTGTTTTGTTAAATGCTTTTTTTCCCTTGCATTCACTGACATGATCATATTAATTTTCTTCTCTAGCCTGTCAATAAAGTGAATTATATCCATTGATTTTCAAATGTTGAATCATCTTTGCCATCCTAGGGTAAACCCCAATTGGTCATAATATATTATCCTTTCTATATATTGCTGGATTCCATGGCTAATATTTTGTTGAGAATTTTTGTGTTTATGTTTTTGAGGGAAATTGAGTTGTAGTTTTCTTTTCTTTTAATGTTTTTGTCTAGTTTTGACATTAGGGAAATGGTGGCCTCATGAAATGAGTTCTGATGTGTTCCATTTTCTTCCATTGTGTGGAAGAAATTATATAAAATTGATATTATTTACTTCCTAAAAGTTTACTGGAATTTATGAATGAAACCATCAGGATCTGGAGTTTAAATTGTTTCAATTATCTAAATAGATGTATGACTATTCTTTTCTATATTACTTCTTAGGTGAGTTGGGCAATTTGTATCTTTCCTGATTTATTCATCTAAATTGTTAAATATATTGGCATAAAATATTTGTAATTTTCCCTTTTTAGCCCTTTAATGTCTGTTGAACCTCTAGTGATGCTTCTCCTGTTATTTCTAATATTGCTAATTAATGTTCCTCCACTCTTTTTTAGAAGATTCTAAATTTTATTGCCCTTTAACATTATTGATCATTGTTTCATTGATTATAATCAATTATATGGTTGCAGTTGCTTTCCTATTTGTTCCATTGATTTCCTTTGTTCCTTTTTCTTCTTTTTCTATTTGCTTTTGATTTAATTGTTTTTATGATTCTATCTTAACTCCACTATTAGCATATTAGTTATACATCTTTCTAAAAATATTGTAGTTGGTTATCCTTACAGTTATAACATACAGCTTTAGTTTATCACAGTTTACCTTCATATAATATTATACCACTTCATATAGAGTGTAAGAGCCTTAAATCAGTGTAATTATAATTCTTCTTTCTCTTGGTTTTTGCTACTGTTGTCATACATTTTGCTTTTACATATGTTGTAAACCCCAAGATATGTCATTACTGTTTCTGTTTTAGTCAGTTGCATTTTCAAGTAATTAAAGATAAGGAAGAAAGTGACTCTTTAAAGTTACCTTTATTTTTGTTATTTATAGGTTTTCTAGATCCATGTTCCTGTCTAATATCATATATCTACTACCTGAAGAACTTCCTTTTATATTTCTTATAGTGCAGATATATCTCCTACTATTTTATTCTAATAGTCTTTTACTATCACTTTACAAATACTTTATCCCTGGTATAAAATTATATGCTGACATTTTTTCAGTCTTTTTAAATATGTCACTCCACTGTCTTGCTTAAAAAGATTTTGATCTGAAGTCTACTGTAATGTTTATCTTTGTTCATTTGTATCTTTATGAATTTTTCTATAGCTTTGCTTTTCAGAAATTGGAAAATGGGTATATCTAATTACATATGTGTGCATTTTGGTTGTTTTTTAATTTATTTATTTATTTTTATTTTTATTTATTTTTTTTTTTTTGCGGTACGTGGGCCTCTCACTGTTGTGGCCTCTCCTGTTGCGGAGCACAGGCTCCGGACACGCAGGCTCAGCGGCCATGGCTCACGGGCCCAGCCGCTCCGCGGCATGTGGGATCTTCCCGGACCAGGGCACAAACCTGCGTCCCCTGCATCGGCAGGCGGACTCTCAACCACTGCTCCACCAGGGAAGCCCAAATTGCTGTCTTATAGTTCCAAAATCTGAAACAACTCTGAGTCTGGTTCTGTTGATTGCTTTTTATCTTGACAGTGCATTGTGTCTTGTTTTGTTTTGCTTTTTTGTGTGTGTGTCATAATTTTTTATTGAATCTTAGGCATTTTATGTAGAGCAGTAGATACAGGGATAAATAATATTTATGCCTGAAAATAGGGTTGCTTGTTCCTCTATTAGGCCATTAGAGAAAAGGGTGAGTCAATCTAGTCAGGAATTGATCTGTTTGGGTTTCGTTGTTGCTATGGTTACCCTAAGTGTACCATTAGCTCAAATCCCTCTAATTAAGGACTGTCACTGACTTCTGCTGAGAGTCTGGCCTAGGGTACTGAAGAGTTTTTCTCCGTGTTCCCAATTAGCCCAAATATTTGGCCTTCCTTTCATGACTGGATAACAGGGGGACTCTCTCCACACTCTTCCCCCACCTTAGTGGGCCAGGTGCTTTCTGACTGTCACTCTATGTTTCTTATACATGGGGCAGGGACAGGGAAGATGCTCTGTTGTCCTGTTGTAGGCAGGTCTTCTAATAATGGGCCTCAGATATAGAGCTTTCTTAGGATTTCTGTTTCTCCTCCATGTGACAGCCAAATTTGCCCTATGTCTGTGATGGATCTTATGCAAAAGAGTTTCTTGCTTCTGTCTCAGTAGTAGGAAACCTCCAGTATAGGTTCTTGAACCTAAAACTCATTACTGTTCTTCCTTCAGAAATAGAGGAATTTTTCTCCTATTCATTCCTCAGAAAAATAGGATTCACCGCCCCTTCCCAGGAACCTTAAAGCATTTACTTTGTATGAGAAAAGGGATTCTAACCACTTTAATTATTGCAACTAAATTATCATCATCCGTTGCCTGGCTTACTGTAAGAACTTTTTCCCCAATCCTCTTCATTCCACTTTTGCCCCAGCACATTGTCATCATGGCATTAAGAGTGAATTTTGAAAATCCAGGTCGGATCATGTCACTTTCCTACCCCAAACCCTCCAATGATCCCTATTTAAGTCAGAATGAAACCCAAAGGGATTACAACAAACTACAAGCTCTTTCTCTGCACCTCCCTTTTTTTAACGTCATCTTTTACTGCTTTCCCCCTCACTCCCTGAGATGAATAATAATCTAGCCTACTAAAATAACAAATAAACTTCAGCTGCATTTGCCCCTTCACTGTTCTTCAAAAATGCCAGGCATATTCCCACCTCAGGGCCTTTGCACTGGATTTTCCTTTTCACTGGAACTCTCTTCTCTGAGATATCTATAGAGCTCACTCCTTCACCTTCAAATATTAGCTCAAATGTCATCTTTTCAAAATAATAACCCACCCACTTCCAGTAAGCACTCTTTGTCCTTCTTACTTTGCTTAATTTTCCTTCATAGTACTTTCTCCCAGAGTATATAATTATCACCTCTACCATAGTACATATTTTACTTATTTACTATGCTTATTGTTATCATTCCTCCCATTAAAAAAGAAAACAAGAATTTTTGTCTCTCTTTTTCATTGCTCTATCCCCAGTGCTTCAAAAAGCATCTAGCAAATAGTAAACAGTCATTAAATATTTCTTGAATGAGTTGTCAATTCAGAGTTGATTGTATGAATTAAATTAGTAACATGTAAAACACCTGATATTCAAGAGGATCTCAGTAAATACTTTTCATGAGTACAACAAGCAGTGATGGGCACATATTATAAATATTCTATAATAAATTAGTGTACATTTAAAATTTTTAAACTTTATATTTCCTATTCTAGGTGGAAAAAATGAGAAAGTACATATTTAAAAACTAAATCCCCATAAGTGAGAAGGTCAAGGTAGTAGAGGACAATGTGCATTTTACAATTTTTGTGAAGTTTTTAAAGTATGAATAGAGTATTTCTCTAAAAGACACAAAACTATGTGTAAAAGTAGTTGTCTATAAAAGGGACCCTAGAGCACCAGGGAGGATCAGCATTATATAAGGACTTATTTTCCAGTGAATGTACTTTGTTCCTGTTGATTTTTTAAAAATCATATGCATGTATAGCCTATTAAAAGTAAATAAAATCCATTAATTACACTTACAGATGAATTTGAATTCTCCAGAGACACAGGAAAAAAAGTGTGTGTGTGTGTGTGTGTGTGTGTAGAGAGAGAGCGAGAGAATTACTATAAGGAATTGGCTCACATGATTATAGAAGCTGGCAAGTCTAAACCTGCAATGTAGCCCAGCAGGCTGCAACTCCAGAGGAACTGGTGATGCAGGTGAAATCCAAAGGCTATCTGTTGGAGAATTTCTTATTGCTTGGAGAGGCCAGTCTTTTGTTCTATTCAGGTCTTCAACTGATTAGATGAGGTCCACCCACATTTTGAAGGGCAGTCTGCGTATTCAAAGTTAACCAATTAAAATGTTAAATTCATCCTAAAATACTCCTCCATGTTGACGCATAAAATTAACCATCATAATAGGTATTTGCCCAAGACGAATTAAACACACATCCAAAAAATGTCTTGTACAAAAATTCATAGCAGTTTTTATTAATAAATTTATTTAATTTATTTATTTATGTACTTTGGCTGCGTTGGGTCTTCATTGCTGCATGCAGTCTTTCTCTAGTTGCAGCAAGCGGGGGCTACCCTTCATTGCGGTGCACGGGCTTCTCATTGCAGTGGCATCTCTTGTTTTGGAGCATGGGCTCTAGGCATGCAGGCTTCAGTAGTTGTGGCATGCAGGCCCAGTAGTTGTGGCTCATGGACTCTAGAGTGCAGGCTCAGTAGTTGTGGCTAATGGGCTTAGTTGCTCCACGGCATGTGGGATCTTCCCGGACCAGGGCTCAAACCCGTGTCCCCTGCATTGGCAGGTGGATTCTTAACCACTGGGCCACCAGGGAAGCCCTCATAGCAGTTTTATTCAGAATAGACAAGTCCATCAGTAAGAGAATGGATAAATAGTCATATACTTATAATATAAAATACTACTCATGTATAAAAAGGAATAATTTCCTGATACACTCCAACATAGATTAATCTCGAAAGCATTAATCTGAATGAAGAAAGAGTTACATAAAACAACATACGGTACGTCCCCTCCATACAAACAAGTTCCATTCCGAGAGCGCATTCAGAAGTCCAATTTGTTCGTAAATCCAACAGAGTTAGCCTAGGCACCCAACTAACACAATTGGCTATATACTGCTGCTGCTTTTATGCTTGCTTCCAGACATTCTAGGCTTGAAATAAAGATACTGTACTATTGTACTCTATACAGTAAAGTACACAAAAGCACAGCCACTTGTAGAGGATGCACACCCGTGACAGTGTACGCCAGACACGTGATATGATTGGATGTGCGAATGCACGTTCGTGTGTTTGAAAGTTTGCAACTTGAAGGTTTGTATGTAGGGGACTTACTGTATAAGGTATAATTCAATTTATATAAAGTTCTAGAACAGGCAAAACTAATCTATAGTGGAAAAAATCAGAATGGTGGTGAATCTAGGAGCAGGTATCGAAGAGGAAAAAGCATGAAGAAACTTTCCAGGGTATTAGAAATGTTCTGTATCTTAAGAGGGATTTGGTTTTCACAGATATATGCAGATGCCAAACCTTTCAAATGGTACACTAAAAATTTTTGCATATACTTAATAAAAGTTTTAACTTACAATAAACAAATGCTGAATACTATTTAATAGTATGTATGCTCAAGTGTTTAGAGGTACTTAATTCAGCATGCATATTATGAAATAGAGTTTAGTATTTGTTTATAGTCTACAACCTACTTTAAAATGCATCAAAAACTTAAGTGGATTTGTGGATAAACAATGAGAAAGAGATAGTTGTGTGAGAAAGAAAGCATAGTAAAGTTAATCATGTAAGCCATGTGGTAGATATATGGGTATTCATTGTACACTTCTATGTTTTTCTATGTTTGAAACTTTTTATAATAAAATGTTGGGAAAAAAGAAAACATAAAAATTTTTAGAAGTTATCTCTCAATACATTCTGCATAACTGACCCCTTTTTAGTAAAAATGAAAACACACTTTTCTAATTAATTTACATTTAAATAGAAAATCTCTACAGAGAAAAGCTATAATAAATTTTTCATGTACCTCTTTCAATTCCATTTCTTAATGTAGAGCAGAAGCAAACTATAATAAAAACTAAAGCATTGCTTGTGAGGAAATCCACGTGATTATTCCCTTCAACCAGGCATGAAAGGGAGAATTTTAAAAGAAGGTTCATGAAGCTTTTATCTCCCTGCCTAAAATGTATTGTTACTATTGCTATTGCTGTTAGAACTCTAGACCTAGGAGCCATGGCACATTATACTGAAGCTTTGATAACAAAGCATCCTTTGCATCAGTAGAATTCTCTAGGTGAAGGGCTCAGAGTTCTTCAGGTAGAAGAGGAGTGATACCTATCAACCCTTTAGTCTTATCCCTGATAGGAAAATGAAGGTCTGACTCCTACCAGAAGTTTAATAACAACTTGTACCAACCAGGCAGTGATTTTGCAAACTAAGGTTTTGGGAAAATAAATAGTAAAATTTCTTCTAACTTTGCAATGGCAATTTCAGATATGAAATAAAAACATTGCCTATGTCAGAATGACTTAAACTATGTTAATAACTGTACTAATTATGGTGAACTTGACCATAGACACTCCCTTTTATCATCAAACAAGGACTCGATTATCTCTTCTAAATTGGAAGCCTTCTGGAACCCCTTCCCATTTTTCCTTCTCTGTTATTCCACTTCCATGGTGTCCTCAGTGAAATACACACACACTAATGCACACAGACATAGCCTGGTAATGTTGAAGAAGTATTTTCCCATAATAATACACAGTGCCCTTTCATTCACCTAGTGCCTTACATTTCAATATGCTTTAGTAATTTAAAGCCCACTAAGACTCAGTAAGGTAATGTCTGCAGCACTAGTTCTCAAATACTTGTTCAAATAGAGCTGCATGAAAATCATCTAGGAGGCTTATTTTAAAAGCAGGTTTATGGAACCTGCACTACAACTATTCAAACAGAATTCTGTGTGATGGTGCCCAGAATCTTTTATATAGATACAGGTATAGATATTTTCAGTCAACAAAATTTAAGAATCACAGTGTTCATACCAATTATGCTTATTCTTGGCATAAGAATCTTGATTGCAATTATGAGCTGGGGTCCAGCTAGTTGAGGTAGCTGTTCATAAGAACACAGTGGACCTTTTTTTTTTTTTTAAAACCTGTGGACCTTTTGAACTTGGGAATTGAAAAGAAACAAAAGGATTAATTGAAAATGCCTTCATGTCCACGATGGAATAACTTTAGAGTATATGTGTATGGATATAAGAAAGAGATAGAAGTGAAGACGTTGAAATAGACAATAATTAGAGTGATATTTAACATGGTTCTGCTTGTAAGACCTAATCCATTCTTTCTAGAAATTACTAATAATCCTAACCAAATGAGTCTAAAATATATCTTTGCTTGGTCATCTTCTTTCTTTTCTTTCTTTGTCATCCTGGGTCACTCCTCTTTATCTCTGATTTTCAGTGCAATGGTGGCTTCATTACAGCAGCTATGACATTTCAAAGTTGGGAGACAATTCTCCATTTGTTTCTCATATTTCTGCCTGTCTTCTAAGCAGAGGCACTGACTGCCTTTGTTCTGAGCTATATTTTCATGGCTGTGTGCATGCAAACAGCCTTGGAAGATAGAGATGGTGTCTTCCTCCAGAGCAACAGGAGTGTTGGCTTAATGGTCAGTATAAAGATTCAGGTTTTCTAAGCCCAAGGGTTGTCTCCTGTAATACAGCCGATCACATGTACAGGCATCACCTGTCCCTCTTCACATCACCTTGGGGAATTGGGGCTTGGGACTTCAGTGTAAGAAAAGACTGATTCTCTGGCTACTGTAAGTAATTATTTGTCCTTTGTGTCTAATCTAGAGGTTGTGTATCTTCTGTCAGCATCCTCTTCCATAATCTTTGGTGGGGTAATTTACTAGCTTGAAGGTAAAGTAAAATCCCAGAGGCTTTACAGTTTTGATAGTTAATTGCATAACGTTTTCGATTTCTCTCTATTTACTAAAAGTTCAGACTAAGCAACAAGTCCTCGAAAACTTTGTGCAGTTCTAATTATCTCTGTTGGTAACATAAGATTTCAGGAGGTTTTTTCATCTTCAAAGCAACACTGAAAACACTTCCACACACAGCATCACTCTTTTTACCAGGTCTACACTGGCCTACATTGTCTCTCTTGAGAATTCTGAAATGCGTTCTTCTGGAGGGAAGGGTTGGCATTTTACCCCACAATGGCCTCTGCATATGCAGCAGCTTCCCAGTTGAATCTGAACTAAAACACACTCTCCCATTGATTTTATGACTGATTTTCTCAATGTCTCCCATCAACTTCACCACAGCTGCCTAGGCAGTTGGAGAGGAAGGAGGATGGTAGTGATTCCTTACCAATTACATCTCTGTGGTCATATATAGACTTCAAATTATTTTACTTTATTTCATTTTATGTGAGCGTAGTATTATAGACTTAAACAATTTTAAAGATCAAAAAGGTCTTAGAAGTCATCTCTGTGCAACCTCCCACACAAAGCAGATACACAGGTGTAAACAGACATTGCTTAGTAACCTACAGGGATGGGAGCTGATGGAATTCACAGTCAATGCCTATCATGATAGGGTTTATTTAATATTTAGAAATGTCTGCTTATACAATAATAAATCAGTTACCTTAATCATCTCTAACCATTAGTCCTAGACCCATCCCCTGGAGCCACCACTGACTTTATCTGTCCTCTCTCAGATATCATAAGCGATCTCCTCCCCAGACTAAACTTAGCAAATTACCACAATTATGTTTTAAATGGCATGGCTTCAAAATCTTTGGATATTCTGGCAAAATCCATACTAAAATGTATTCATATGTGCTTTTCCACACAACAACCTAATGGTAAAACTCAACACTGTATTGGTCTTTTCTGTGCAGATGCATCATATTGTTGATTTATATTATATTGACAGTTAACTGGAAGCATCAGGTCTTTTTCATATGAATTCCTGACAAATCAGGTTCATCACATTTTAAATTCCGGCAATTGATTTTTTCCTTTTATCTAAAGTAATCTATATGCACTGTGCTAAATTAGTTTGGTGGGTTTTAATCCGTTGCCATCCTCTTAGGACTCTTTTTGACTTTTTTATGCAATCAAAACCATTGGTAACTTTTCCAAGATTCGTCATTTAAAAACCGTGAAACAAATGCCTTTATCCTTTATTTAAGTTATTGATTAAAACATCAGATAGAACAGGACCAGTAATAGAACTCTGTGATCTTTAACTTTAGCACCCTCTCATAATTGACATAATTCTAAAGATCTATATTTTTTATGTGTGATTATTTAAAAGGGTTTAAATTTACCTTACTATATTGTCAGCTAGGATTCATATGTTTATATTATTCCCAAAGTTACAATGACTTGAGAAAATTTAATGTGTCTTGCTGAAATTTGAAAAAAAATTTTGATTAAGCTTTTGTTATAAAATGCGTAACTATTTATTGTAGAAAATTTCAAATTCACACAGAAAATTTAGAGAGTTCAGTTGACCCTAGTGTGAGGGTGACTGTCAAAATCAGAATTGGTGCACATAGCTTGCAAAAAAACATATATATAAACAGAGAAGTGAAGATGAAAACACAGAGAACACACATCTTTAGTATTATTAAAAAACAGATAATCCCAAGCTTTGAATCACCTGTACCTAGAGAAATCAACCCTACAGGCCAACATAGCTACTATTAGACTTCTCACTGTCACTTCAAGACATTGTGTGTGCAGAGTAGGGCTAGTCTGAGGAGAATACATGGAAAATGGGAAAAGAGAAAAGGAGACACAGACAAAGCCAACATAAAATCACCAAAGAAAAATCCAACACTGAACACAGGTCTGAAACCTAATAGTTGAAAGTACTAGGTGCGAGTAAAGGATTCAAAAATATATAGGTGGCGGTCTTGCACAGACATTATTTCTGGGGGAGAAGAAGATAATTAGAAAGGGAGAGACATTCTTTTAACTTGTAGTTGTGGAGGCAGAGAAGCAATTAAGAGAAAACATCGAGCTCTTGAAAAAATAAAAATAAACAACAAGACATAAGAATTATTTCCTCCCACTATCATCACCAACATTAAAGACATACATTAAAAGAAGTAACTTCATTAAACTAACAAAAAATGTACTTTTGAAATAGAAACTTTGTTTATGAAATGGATTGAATAAAATTAGCCTATTTCCGTATAAAGCTCCTGTAAGATAAAGACAGAAAATGATAAATGGTATATGTGATAAAAATTCCCCTAAAAGAACCAACCATGAAGCGGAAAAAACTATAAGACAACAATCAACTGAATAAAATATCCTAAAACAAGTGTTTGAAGATAACATTTATATAACAAATGCAAAATTTAAGAACAAAAATAGATGGGACAGCAAGAAAGGAAGTAAGAGTTGATTGAAATCAGGAAAGAAATTAAAGAAAAGGTCATAAAGGAAGATTAAGGGAAAAGATAATTAAGTGAGAATGGATGAAAATGTTAACAAGGGGAATTGAATAGGGACAGATTAACAAGCAAAACAACAAGAAAAAGAAAAAAAAAGAGAGAGACAGTGATTAAAATGGAATATAGGCAAAGAAGATCTAACATAAAAATAAATAAAACCCCTGAAGACGATTATCAAACAATGTAATGGACCTTGTATATAAAACTATAATCCAGAGAGTTCTACTTTTGGCCACATGAAGTAAACAAGGTCCAGGCTTATATTCCTGTCTCAACAACTAGAAAACTGGAGAAAAATATATGTAAACTATTTTTCAACGTTGATAATTACACAGTGAAGGACTGCGATCCATGAGAGAAGAAAAGCAAATGCAGTGAGCCTTATGATTAACCTTACGATTAGACGTGTTGGGGTGTTTCTAGTAGAGTGCTATGGCCTCAGCTGAGCTGAGGCGGCAGAGGTTTTAACACTTGCCTAATTTCTTGGCTGACCACAAATTTTGGAGACACGCCCAAGATCACCAAAGGAACCTAGCTTAAAAGCAGCAGATGGGAGTTTTAGGAGCAACACTGAGATACCCACTTTTTCATGTCAGGAAGTCATTTTTCCAGTTTGAGTCCAAGCAGGTTAACCAACACTCTTCAGAAAGACACAACGGAATCCATAGTCACTGTAACATATTATCTATAATGTGTGCTTAACAAGAAAAAGCTACAACACATGCGAAAAGATCAAACAAACAAACAAAAACACTAGGAAAGAAAAAGGGAAAGTGTGACCCCATACACAGGAAAAGGGAGTCAATTCAAGCGTATTCTATGCAGGAGCAGCTGTTGGATGTAGCCGACAAAGACTTCAAATCACCTATTATAAATATGTTCAATGAATTAAAAGAAAAATGTTCAAAGAGAGGAAAAATTATAAAAGTGAGTGAACAAATAAGGAATATAAATAGAGAAACAAAAACTTCAACAAAATGCATATTATGTAACTGAAAGTTACAATAACAAAGTTAAAACCCAGTAGATGGAGAGTAACAGTTGATTGGTGCACTTGATCTTGAGATATGTGAAAGCAATAAAAGAGTGAAGTTTTAACTTAAAAGATATTTACGTCAATGGAAAAGAAAAGGGGGTCCAGAAGTAAACCCATAGATTTATGAGCAATTGATTTTTAAAACTTTTTATTTATTTTTTGCAGCCAAAATAAATTAATTAATTAATTTAAAAAATTTTAAAAGAACAATTGATTTTTGACAAAGGCACACAGGTATTTCCAAGGGGGAAAGAATTAACTTTTCAGCCAATAGTGCTTGGACCACTTGATATCCATCAGTAAAATAGTAGATCTCAAGCTTTACCTCCTATCATACACAACATTAATTCAAAATAATGCATAATAGATGCATAGACCTATTATAAAGATTAAAACTATAAAAATTCTAGAAGACAGCATGGAAGACAATCTTTGTGATCTTGGGCTAGGCAGGATTCAGATTCTTTAGACAAGACCTAGAAAACTAGAAGCATAAAACAAAATAAAAAGTAGATACAGTGAACTTCATCAAATTTTAAAATGCCTTTCAAAAGATAATTCTAGGGAAAACTAATAGGCTGTCACACACGGGGAGAAAATATTCACAGTACATACATCTGATAAAGGAGTTGTATGGAGAAAACATTAAAAACGTTTACAATTCAATAACATGAAGACAAACAGCTTCCAAAAACCTGGCAAAAGATTTGAACAGAAACTTTACAAAAGAAGCTATATGAGTATCCAGTAATCACAAAAATAGGTGTTCAATATCATTAGTCATCAGGGAAATGCAAATTAGAGCAACGATTAAATACCACTACATGCCCACTAGAATGGCTAAAATAAAAAACAAACAACAAAAAAGTGAAACTACAAAGTATTGACAAGCAGGTAGAGCACCCAGAACACCTACACACTGTTGGTGGTGATGTGAAATGGTTCAGAAACTTTGCAAAACAGTAGGGTAGTTTCTTATAAAATTAAATATACATGTACACTTATGTGATGTGGCAATTTCACTCCTATTTACACAGCAGAAGCAAAAATGTATGTTCACACAAAGACTTGTACACAAATGTTCATATACGGCTTATTCTTAATAGCTCAAAAGTGAATCAACACAAATGTGTGTCAATGGGTAAACTCATAAACAAATAGTGATATATACATACAGCAGCATACTACTCATCAATAAAAAGGAATAAACTAGTGACACATGCAATAGTATGGGTAAATTCCAAAATGATGCTGAGAAAGAGAAGCAAGACAAAACCGAAGCCAGACATATTATAGTTCATAATGTGTGATTGCATTTGTGTGAATTCTAGAAAAGCCTAATCTGTAGTGATAGGAATCAAATCTGTGCTTGCTTAGAGCCAAGAAATGGATTTTGGAGGTAGTGCAAGTGTATTGGAGGAAAGGCATTGAATAAAAGGGGTCTCAAGGGAACTTCCTTGAGTTATGAAGAAGTCCTATATCTTGATTGTCATGGTGGCTACATGGGTTATATAAGCATACATTTAACCAAAGTCATCAAGCTCTACATTTAAAATGGTTGACTCAATGTATGTTAATTACATATTAGTAAAACTGAATCAGGAAAAAAAAACTGTAATCAAAGAAAACTCGAAATAAAAGGAGAACTGCATCTACCTAATAAAAAGATCCACTGGGTCCCTCTGGAATAATCGACTTGAAATTCTGACTCTACAACATACACTTCTAAAGCTATTCCAAGTTAAAGATAAAGACAAAAATTCTCAGAACGTAGATACTAAAAGATCAAAGTAAGAAAATAATATTGGCATCAGACCTTTCAAAGTCAGCATACAAAGCAAGGCAAGAATGCAGCAGCAGTTTTAAGAAACTCAAGAAAAGAAAGTATGATCCAAGGGTAGTATATTCAACTAAGCTACTGTTCAACTGTCAAGACCACAGATAATAAGTTTACACCTGAAAAAACTCAGGCTGTTCTCATGAGTCTTTCTGGAGGAAGCTGCCAGGGAATGGTCTTCATCCAACTAAGAGATAATGTGAAATTTTTGGTGAAAGGACTGATGGTGAGCATTCAGTATGTTTAATTATAGATGTAAGACTAAAACAAAGATGAAGAAAAGGTTGAAAGAGTAGTGTGTAAGTATGATCTCACAAAGTACAAAGAATTCAACTTTTAAAATGGAGAAAAAAAGGGGATTAAAAATGGGAAAGTAAAATAAGTTCATTTATTGTTCAAGTGGGAAAAAAAAGATAATCATTTAAAACTGACAAACCAACTAATAAAAGGGAAAGTAAGAAAAAAGGGGGATTAGGGTGCTTATCAAAGGAAAATATAAAAAGACATTTTCTAGGACAAACAAAACAAAATAAAACCCATTTTTTTTTAAAAAAGCAAAGAAATTTGTGTGGAAGAAAACACACTTATTTTAACTTCCCAGAAATAGTCGATGTTAACTAAAATCCTTTACAATCTCCCCCTCCCGACCCTCTCTCTCTCCTTCTCTTTCTCCCATCCATTCCTTCTCTCTCCAGGTGTGTTTTCTGGAAACTTGGACTGTCAGATTGTATTTTCATTTAATATTTCATCATGAGCATTATCCATGCCAACAAACGTTCACCAAAAGCTATGACTTTTAATAGATTCGTATATATTTCATGTAATGGTTGAATTAATATATGTTTCCTTCTGAAATCTCGCTGGCTCATTCTGTATTTATTATCAAGCACACATCCATTTATTCAACCATTCAACATGTTTATAAGCTGTCTATTGTGTGTAATACATCTGTGGGCAGGATGAAAGTATTCTCTGCCCTCCCTAGGAGGGCAGTTAAATAATTATATGTGTGATTAATTTTAATAATGTTGAAGTTCAGAGAGATAAAGGAGTGTAGTTTAAGGGAATTTATCTCAATCTTGAGATAAACTCTAGGCCTAGTTTAGGCATCACTGTGGAAGGAAGTGAAGTTTAAAATGAAACATAGCAATGTGAAGTGGGCCTGGGATCAGGAGATGGGGACCGTTTAGTTATACTTTCTCATCATCTCCATTTTTCTGTCACTTCTAAAGGTAACATCTTTCTTTGACTTTTTTCCTCTCTCTAAATAGACTGTATCCTTACTTTTTAATTCCAGAAGACTTTAAGTTTTTATAAAACATGTTGAACCTATTTTTTTCCCTCTAATTATGGTGCCTTAACTCTTCCTAACTCTTCTTTTTGTTAAGATGAGAAAGTAATTTTTCCTTCCTTCTCTGTTGCCCCGTCTTTATCAAATTTGTTGCTGTTTTGAACTGATTCAGATTTTATGAATTATAATGTATTTTTCATCATATATATTCTTTAACAAATTAGTTTAGACATTTGCTATATTCTATAAACATTTTAATGACTGTTAACTCTATGTGTAAATGATTGTTGAGATATTTTATACCACGACTTGTCCATTTTTGAGTTTCTTATCTTGACTAGTTTCTTTTTGGTGGACTGGAATGTTTCAAATGTTCTTTCTTCCAGAAAAGTGATATCCTTGTTGATATTTACATGTATCTTGTGCTTAACTTTTTTTTTTTGCTTTGCGGTACACGGGCCTCTCACTGTTGTGGCCTCTCCCGTTGCGGAGCACAGGCTCCGGATGCGCAGGCTCAGTGGTCAGGGCTCACGGGCCCAGCCGCTCCGCGGCATGTGGGATCTTCCCGGACCGGGGCATGAACCCGTGTCCCCTGCATCGGCAGACGGACTCTCAACCACTGCGCCACCAGGGAAGCCCGTGCTTAACATTTTTAAGGGAGATTAGAGTAATTTAATCAACAAAGAATTCAGTATGTTTGGGCAAGATTTATTCTTAGAAAATGAAATGCTGATCATTAAGAATGAGTTTAAGTTCCATTTAAAGTCCAGAATAGGCAAATGTATAGAGACAGAGAATAGATCAGTGGTTGCCTGGGGCTCTGGGGCTGAGGAGATCAGATGTGAGGCTAAGTGATATGGTGTGGAGTTTCCTTTGGGGATAAGAAAAATGTTATAAAATACATTGTGGCAATGGAGGCACAACTTTATAAAGACATCAAGTCATTAAATTGTACAGTTTAAATGGGTTAATTATGTGGTTTGTGAATTATATCTCAATAAAGCTGTAAAAACTGAATGAGCTTATTATTTTCACTGTTCGGTTGTCTGTTTGCTGAAATTCCTCTTCTTTTCCTGAAACCAGAGGCATCACCTGATCACCTCTAGGCTTTTGGCATCTCTTCTCTTTGCCATGGTTTCAAACTCAAAGTATGAACTAGATAAAAATCGCAGCATCATAAGCATTTCACGCAGGCCCAGCTGGATATCATACTATGGACTTAAAACTCATTTCCAATATTGACTCTTAGTTCTACTTTGCTTTATTTGCCTCACTGAAGTCTGATGTTATGCCCTACACGCTTTCACCCCTTAGCCAAATAAGCTATTATGAATGGATCTTATCAACTAATTCATGTTCTTGTATAAAGCCTTCCTTATGCTATGACCCCTAGGAGACATCACAGTTCTGCAGAAACTTCATCACGATGGCAAAAAGCCTCAAGCAAAAGAGCAAAAGTTCTAATGGTGGAATTTAAGGCAAAGGAAGAGATTGGAGAAGCATTTGTCAATGTAAAGAGATTTTCAAGTACCCTGAAATCAGGACACGTGTTGGGGGGCTGGTCATGCCTCCCTCTGAGGCTGGCTCTTGAGTGCCCCTGGTTTACACTTCCATCCTCTGCATTATAATTCTGGGGCCATTAAGGCTGGCATTTCTCCAAGAAGTTCCTCTTGCCTAACCTGGGTGGGTTTAATGACACTTTCACATTTAGTTTGCTTTTTTCTCTCCCTCATGGCCATCTCCCCTGCAAACCACTATAGATGAAAGACGTTTAAGGCCACTGTTATGAGGAAAGTAATAAGTTCAAATAATTATTTTTTTCATGTATGTTACTTTATTCAAACCTTTTATGAACTTTGGCAATTTTTCTTCTCTTCATCTAAAATAATGCTGAAGATACTTAAAATTTCAGACAAGACATTTATGAAGCCTTAGAAAAGGCAATAAGAAAAACACAACCAGAGAAAACATGCTTTTAAAAGCTTACCTATATTCTTCTGGGAATTTTTTGTAGTGACTAGAGAAGGAGAACAAAATGCCATACGGGGATATTTTTAAATTAACTCAGCACCACTCAGGAGTATCTGGAGGTCTGTGGAATGAAATCAGCATGGATGACCCTTACCAGTGACCATCAGCTAAAAGAGAAATGTAGCATCCTTGGGAGCCAAAAGAATGAAGATAGATAGACCGTAGGGCTTTAGAAGAGATTTCCAAGACCCCACCATCCACTGCTCCCCCCACCCCCAATTCAATAATAATTGATAAAGCCCTCACTGGCAATAGTCAGATCCTTTTTTGGAGAAAGATGCTACTTCAATCCCAGGTAATCTGCTGCTGTTTCACACACTATTCAGTTAAATCTTTAGCTATTTTTTTGGACTATCTTAACGTTCCTCTGCTCAGTATAGCCTCCCTTCTTTCTCTTGTGTACAGTGGAAATGAAAGTTTATCATCCTTTTCTGGGTTTCAGTGTTGTTCATTGTGGATTTTCAAATTAAATACTGTATTTTCCTTTATCTGCTTTGTCATTTTTGTAGGTGGGTCATCAGAAACTTCCCTTAGAATTTTACCTCTAACTCAAGCTGCACAGTTTAAAACTTTCTGTCCTCTCTCAGCAGCAAATACTGTGACAGGGTGATCTCCCAGAACGTCTGTGGTTATACACCCTCACTCACATCAGGCTTACTGTTTAATGGACCCTTTGCATTTCTGGTTCACTAACAGTCTACCATGCCGCCTCAGTCTTTCTCCCTTTCATTTACACATAACTCTTCCTGTTTTGATGATTTTTGGTTTGACCTCATAAGAAGAAACCTTTCTAGGGAACCCTCTCCTACGGTGTTGGTGGGAATGTAAATTGGTGCAGCCTCTATGGAAAACAGTATGGAGGTTCATCAAAAAACTAAAAATAGGGCTCCCCTGGTGGCGCAGTTGTTGAGAGTCTGCCTGCCGATGCAGGGGACACAGGTTCGTGCCCTGGTCCGGGAAGATCCCACATGGCACGGAGCGGCTGGGCCCGTGAGCCATGGCCACCAAGCCTGCGCATCCAGAGCCTGTGCTCCGCAACAGGAGAGGCCACAACAGTGAGAGGCCCGCGTACCACAAAAAATAATAATAATAATTTAAAAAATAAAAATAATAAAAATAGAGTTGCCATATGATTCCGCAATCCCACTCCTGGGCATATATCCTGACAAAATTATAATTCAAAAAGACACATGCACCCCAGTGTTCATTGCAGCACTATTTACAATAGGCAAGACATGGAAGCAACCTAAATGTCCATCAACATATGAATGGAGAAAGATGTGGTACATATACACAATGGAATACCACTCAGCCATAAAAAAGAACGAAATAATGCCATTCGCAGCAACATGGATGGACCTAGAGATTATCATGCTGAGTGACATAAGTCAGAAAGAGAAAGACAGATACCATATGATATCTCATATATGTGGAATCTAAAATATGATGCAAATGAACTTGTCTATGAAACAGAAACAGACTCACAGACATAGAGACCAGACTTGTGGTTGCCAAGGGGGAGAGAGAGTTGGGGAGGGATGAAGTGGGAGTTAGGGGTTAGCAAATGCAAGCTATTATATATAGAATGGATAAACAACAAGGTCCTACTGTATAGCACAGGGAACTATATTCAATATCCTGTGATAAACCGTAAGGGAAAAGAATATTAAAAAGAATGTACATATATATGACTGAATATATTATATATATAACTGAATCACTTTGCTGTATAGCAGAAATTAACACAACATTGTAAATCAACTATACTTCAGTTAAAAAAAATAATAATGACAAAGAAAGTCCCTTGGCCATAGGACTTTCCTACCCTAATAAAAAATTATTCACAAGAAATTTTTGAAAAGAAAAAAAAAAAGAACCTTTTCTTCGTTTCCCCTGCCCTTTTGCAGCTTCTCAGAGAGGCACAAGTGTCAGCTGTTGAGGCAGTTTTTAATTATTGACTCATGAGCCTTGGCCTTCCCCAGGGAAAAGGAATCTGCTTTTTCACATTTGTGTTATTGAGGGCAGTGTCTAAGATATGATAAATAAATAACAGCACGTGATGAATGTCTGATCCTTTGTAGGCCACAAGAGAAAACTTCTGTCAAAGCAGCCATGCTTCTTTCTCCTTTTAACAAGGCATCCTCACTGAAGCAGCCACAGCTGCTGCTGTGGAACAATAAGCAAGTGCTTCAAGCACCCATTTTTCCTATGTTTGGAAAAAAAAGGTGGCAGCCTTCATAAATCCTAGATTGTGGGGCTTGTCTGTTTTCATCCTTTCTCTGGTTCATTTTAAAGGAAGAAGAACAGAAGTGAGATTTCCTCTCTGGAGACCTAGATGCCTGTCCTTGATTCATCATTGTGGGACGTTTAGCAACCCACTGTCTTTCTGATCTTCAGTTTCCTTTATCTACAAAATAGGAATATTACTTTACTCTGCTTACACTGCATCAGTGTTATGAGACCCTGATGAAATGATATGCATGGAATACGTAAAAATATGAATGTTTATTGGCATCATTATTAGGAGGTGTTTTTCTCTTTCACTCATTCTTTCATTTGACAGGTGTTTAAGGTCTATGAAAGCTGGGTTTTTGTTTTGCTCACTGCCATATCCCGGTACCTAAGACACCATGTGACACATGGTTAGCACTCATTAAATATTCAAGAAATAAATGGATGAAGGAATGAAGAAATGAGCTAAGCGTCCACCGTGTAGTTTCTGAGCCCAATACTGGCTAATATAAAAGTGAATAAAACAGGCATGACCTCTTTAAAAGTACCCCCTCTCCTTCATGATTAATGATTTTGCCCCCCAATTTAGCCTCTTTTCCATTCATAATCTCATTTCCACTTTCCTTTTATTTTCTCTGACTTGCTTTGTTTCCTCCCACGATTTTATCTTGGCTTTTCTGAAAAATGTTGATTTAAAGTTTAGAAAGCTGTTTAATTCAGTGTGAAATTTGATTTTAGTTTTTGATGCAATCTAATTTTTCTAGTTAAATGTATTTAATCTATGTATATATTATCAAAACATTTTTTTTTATATTTTTGTTCTCTGTTATAAAAAGTCGTAAAGATTTCTACATAAAAAAAAAAAAAAACAGGCATGACCTCTGCCCTTATGGGATTTACTCAATGATTTATCCTTAAGTATGATGTTAGTTGTGGGCTTTTTATAGATGCCCTTTGTCAGAATGAGGAAGCTTTCTTCTATTTCCAGTTTGCCAAAGGTTTTTACTGGAATGAATGATGGCTTGTGCCAAAGACTTCTCTGCATCTAATGAGATGGCAATGTGAGTTTTCTTTATTCTGTTAATATGTCAAATTACATTCATTGTTTTGGTTTTTTTTTTATTTCTTGATGTATAGTTGATTTACAATATTGTGCTGGTTTCAGGTGTACAGCAAAGTGATTCAGTTATACATATATAGATTTTTTCTTTTTCAAATTCTTTTTCATTGTAGGTTATTACAAGATACTCAGTATAGTTTCCTGTGCTTTATAGTAAATCCGTGTTGTTTATCTATTTTATAGACGGTAGTGTGCATCTATTAATCCCATACTCCCAATTTATCCCTCCCCCTTTCCCCTTTTCTAACCATAGGCTTGTTTTCTATATCTATGAATCTGTTTTTGTTTTGTAAATAAGTTCATTTGTACTATTTTTTAGATTCCACATGTAAGTGGCATCTTACTATATTTGTCTTTGTCTGACTTACTTCACTTAGTATGACAATCTCTAGGTCCATCCATGTTGCTGCAAATGGCTTTATTTCATTCTTTTTTATGGCTGAATAGTATTCGCAATTTTGCTTTTCTGGAGTAAGCCCCACTTGCTCGTAAAATATTATCATTTTATATGTTGCTGGATTTTATTTGCAAATACATATTTTTAAAGTTTGGCATCTGTGTTCATGAGACATATTTGTGTGTAACATATTTATTGCCAGAATATCTTTGTCAGGCTTTGAAATCAGTATTTTGCTATCCTAATAAAACGACTTGGTATGTGTTTCCTTCCCTCCTTTCTCAAAATATTTGTGTAGGATTAATAGTATTACCTTCTTAAATGTTTGGTAAAATTCATCACTGAAGCAATATGGTCCTGAAATTTTCTTCATGGGAGGATTTTTGATAAATAACTAAAGTATTTTCATGAGTATATGACTCTCAGATTTTATCTTTATCACTTTGTGTAGGTTTTAAATCTCAAGGGAATTTATCCATTTTCTCCAAGTTGTCAAATTTGGTGGCATAAAATTGTTCATAACATTCCCTTAATACCATTTAATATCTGTACATCTATTCTGATATACCATTTTTCATTGCTGATACAGTATTGATAATTTATGTCTCTCCTCTCTTTGAAAAAATGCCTATTCAGGTCTTCTGCCCAGTTTTTAATCAAATTGTTTGTTTTGATATTGAATTATGTGAGTTCTTTATATATTTTGGATATTAACCCCTTATCAGATATATCATTTGCAAATATCTCTCCCAATCAGTGTTTTGCCTTTTAGTTTTGTTGATGGTTTCCTTTGCTGTTCAAAAACTTTTTAGTTTGATGTGGTCCCATTTGTTTATTTTTGCTTTGTTGTTGTTGCTGATGAAACAGATCCTATAGATATAGGATGCTAAGACTGATGTTAAAGAGCATACTATGCTTTTTTCTAGGAGTTTTATTGTTTCAAGTCTTACATTTAAGTCTTTAATCCATGTTGACTTTATTTTTGTACAGTTTTTGAGAAAATGATCTAGTTTTATTCTTTTACATGTAGCTGTCCGGTTTTCCCAACACCACTTGTTGAAGAGACTGTATTTTCTCCATTGTTTATTCTTGCCTCCTTTGTTGTAGATTAATTGACCAGATGTGTGTGGGTTTCTTTCTGGGTTCTCTTTTATGTTTCATTGATCTATGTGTTTGTTTTTGTGCCAGCACTGTACTTTTTGATTATTATAGCTTTGAGGTATAGTTTGAAGTTAGGGAGTGTGCTGCTGGTGCCAGCAGCGGTTTCTGCTTGTGAGCCCCTTTTCCAGTAAGGTGTTATTCTCTGTATTTTCCTGTTTGTCTCACCAGTGTGGGGCCAGTGGTCTGCCCTGTGTTCTCATTTCACTTATGGAGCCTAGAAGAGCTGTTGAGTTTTGTAGTCTGTTCAGCTTTTTACTTGCTGTTAGAAAGGAGTGGCAACTTTCAAGCTCCTTATATGTGGAACCAGAAACCATGACTCATAATTTTCTTAATGCATCATCCCTGCTCACATACACACATGCTGTCATTCTGTTAACCCAAAATCCATTTCAGCTATCATTTCTCTGTTCCCATTTACAAGAAAACGTGTTTAAAGTAACATATGCATTGCCTTCAAATTAGGTTCCTTTCTTTTCCCTTGTGTCCACTCCAATAGAGTTTTTGCCTGTAACACTTGACTGACATTGCTCATATCCAATTCACATAAGCACTCCATGTTGGTAAACCTACTGGTCAATTATTAGTTATCTTACTTAATGTAACAGTAACGCTTAACATAATTATTTACTCCTTCCCTTTGGAACTATTTCCTTTACTTGAGTCTCAGGGTATCACACTCTCTTCTTTCTTCTCCTTCTCTGGTTGCTGCTTGTTCATTTCCTCGTCTGGTTTTTCCTCATCTCTTTGTCTTCTAGGTAATCTAGGACTCAGTCTTTAGACCTCCACCCTTTTGTATTTACTCTTATTATTTAGTGATCTCATCAAAGAACCTAGCTTTAAATAGCAGCTCTATGCTGATGTCTCTCACATTTATACGTCAAGACTGGTCCTTTCTCATGAATTCCTATGTATTTACAACTCCCCAACTCTGTTATACTCAGCACATCCTTCAGGAAATAGACATTTCAAACTTAACCTAAACCAAACTGAATCTATGATTTTCCGCTCTAAACGTATTCCATCCAGTCTTCTCCATCTCAGTTAATGGCAAGTGCATGCATCTGGTTGCTTAGGGAAATCTGTCGGGAAATTGGTTAAGAAAGCTTCTTACTTCCACTAAATATATATTCAGAATCCTCTGTTATCAAAATCCCTACTATAACCTTCTTGCCCAAGCAGCCATTTTCTCTTCTGTGAATTATTGCCATAGTCTCATTACTTTTTCTATCTTTGCCAAACCTGAATCTACTCACAACATGCAACCAAGTAGGTCAGATCCTATTACTTCTCTGCACCAAACCTTCTAATGGCTTTTCTCCCAACTCAAAGTAAAGGTCAAAAATCTTTCAAGAGCCTGGAAGGTCCAGCACAATCAGTCTCACCCATTATCTCTCAAATGTCATCTCCTGCTATCTCTGCTCACTTATTCTGTTCTAGCCACACTCACCTGCTTGCTTTTTATTTTTCCACATTTTATACACATTTAGGACTTTTGCATGCAATGTTTTTATTTCCTGAAATGCCTTCCTCAGATAGTTGTGTGCCTTGTTCCCTTTCCTCCATCAGATCTTTACTTAAATATATTATCAGTGAGGTCTCCCATGATCATCTTATAATTGGAATCTTCCAACTTCTCTAACTCCCTTCCCTTCCTTATTTTTCTTTTAAGAGTTTATCACCTCTCACCATGCTACATTTGTCTATTTATCATTCTATCTATCTATCTTTCCATTTTTTGTTTCCCCCTCACTCAGCTCTATTTGTGGATAGATGTTTGCTTGTTCTATTTACACATTTAAAATTAATATATATTATGGCAAAGTATTACTTTCTGTATGCAATGGAAAATGGATCTGAAATGTAAATAATAAAATGGCCATTGTTTGTTGAGGCTTTAGAATATGCCAGCCTCTAGATTAGGAGTTTTACATGTCCTCTCTCTCTCGTTTAATCTTCACAACAATCCATTTGGGTAAAACTGGTCTTCCCCAATTTTTCAGGTGAGGACACTAAAGCAAGAGAGAAGAAATAAATTCCCCAAAGTCAAACAACATGTTGGCAATGTCAGTTAGTATCTGAGCCCAGGCATTCTGATTCTAGAGCCCATACTCTTAGCCACCACACTAACATTTGATCAATAAAACTATAATTGTGCAGATTAAGACCTTCATAACTAATTAATTAATACCAATACACTCTTCTAGGTTTGTGAGATATAAAAAGATGATATAAATAAATTGTCTTTCAATTAACTTTTAAAGATGCCAATGAAATGGTTGTCTTGGGAATTCCCTGGTGGTCCAGTGGTTAGGACTCCACGCTTCCACTGTAGGGGGCACAGGTTCAATCCCTGGTCGGGGACAGCACAACCAAAAAAAAAAAAAAGTTGGTTATCTCTTTTTAAACACAAACTTTCTTTAAATATTTTTAATCAGGAAAATAAAAGCTTCTAAAATGTTTTTGAATTAAAAATATAGAACCATCATACTTTTCTTTGGTAGATGCCCCATTATGTAGTATGCAGTTAATAAAGTAACATTTTTTCTGTCTTGGGTAGCTTTGAATTTATAGCTCTTAAAAACTGCTAAAAGGACACAACTAAAAATTTAATGGGCATTTCAGCTAAGTCTTTTTAAATTTTGTATTAGATTTCCCTTTAGCCTTGGGTAAAGCCATAAAAAAAAATTGCCTGCTTAAAAATGTAATCATCACACAGGAACCTTCCTAAAGTCAGCATCAAAGAGAATAAAGTATATTTTATTAATGATACAATTCACAAAATTACCAGCCCTGCCACTCTCTGCCCTCCGGGGACACCTCCTCCTCCTATTACATGTACACCAGTCACTGGTGTTTGTTCTGTGTAATTTAACTTTCTGATTGCCTTGAATGCTTAATGAACTAGATTAAGTGAAATGCTGATGAGAATTGTTGAATTCTGTTGGCAAAGCGGACCACTGAAATCCTTGTCTTGAGACAGAGCCCAAGGAATGCAAAGTCCTGATTTGAGGAACTAGAATCAAGAAGGGACATGAGGGCTTCCCTGGTGGCGCAGTGGTTGAGAGTCCCTGCTGAGGCAGGGGACACGGGTTTGTGCCCCGGTCCGGGAGGATCCCACATGCCGCGGAGCGGCTGGGCCCGTGAGCCATGGCCACTGAGCCTGCGCGTCTGGAGCCTGTGCTCCGTAACGGGAGAGGCCACAACAGTGAGAGGCCCACGTACCGCAAAAAAAAAAAAAAGAAAGAAAGGACATGAGAACTGTTTGTTTTCACTTCTGAAGTGAAGTTTCATGAATGAATGGAGTCAATTTTCAAAGATCCAGTTAGGCCTGGGAATCTGGGCCCCTCTCATGCAACAATGGCCCTGTCTCACTTAAATGCCTTTTTCTTCCTCAAAATGTAAGTCTAGGATGCATACTAAATTATAATTATAGCCTCTTCCCTCCTGCCTCAATTTGATTGGTTTATTCTTGTCTCAAAACTATGTAAGTTTCTTCCTCAAATTTGTCTCAAAGAAGGAGGAGGTGTATCTCCCTGGGAGAGACTACACAATGATGTAATAACTAAGAAATACCAAGTACTACTTGATATGTTCAACCTTGAGAATTGAGATGCAAAAGATAAAGCCAGGGCAATTTATAATAACAGTTTTCCAATATCTAACATGGATTTCCCTATTGAACTAGAAGAAATGGTCAAAATGGCATGCTGATTGCTTGATAGTAAATTTCTTCTGGCTAACCAAACTTATGCAGAAAAATAATTAGATTTTTTTAAACTTATTTATTCCCCATTGAAAATATGACTCCACTTAAGAGGACATAAGCCAATGAGAAGGTAAGTTCTTGTTTCTGAGGTGTCTTAGCATGGAAGAAGAAGCAAACTGTTTTCACAAAAAGGAGCTTTTTGTGTGTATGTGTATGTGATGGCTGCTAAGGGATGTACACAGCAGCAAAGCCATACTTATACACTGGAGCTTGTGGGATTATCATTATTTCCATCCTGTTCAGAAGCTACCCTAAAGATCTAACTCTGCACAGAGCCAAACCACATGAGTTTCAGAAGGAGCTTTTAACAAGCATCACATCTGCTGTAAGATACATACTTCACTAGTGCAGAATGCCCTTACCCTGAGATAATTCTACCCCTGATACAGGGTGGGAAATTAGGGAGTGATTCACACTAATTTCAACTGTTCCTTTATTCTAATGTTCCCAATAAGGTGGCTCTTTCTTTCCTTTCATTTATGTTTTCAGTGTCTGGAGTTAAGAGTACTTAATTGGGCTGAATCATGTACTTGGGCTTTAAAAGAATTAAACAGGCTCTTTGTAAATTGCTCCAGCTGGCCCCAAAACCATTTTGAAACACTGCATTAGACAAAGCAACAATTAAATACATGTCAGGAGGCAAAATACAAGTAGAGAAAGACAGATTTTTCTACTCTACTACTTTATGACCTCTGATAGAATTTTTTAACAAATTGTTTAATCTCCAGTACCTAAATATATATGTTCAGTAGAACATTAATTTGTTAATAAATTAATTCAAAGGATGGAAGAAAATATCAAAAAATGCACATAAGAGAGAAGATAATCTTGTGACCGTGTTTTGATTTTTTAATAATATTTTATTAATAGATGCAAAGAACTCTGATTATTCCAAAAAATTAGAGAGGATACAATTATCTGTACTTTATAAAGCTGTCTATTTTATAGTTGTGCTCAGTGTTTAAGAGCAATAAGATACAAAGTCATATTCAATCACACTTATGATTCATATTCACTCAAGTTATTATCCTAAGCAATTCTTTATCACTAATACAAAGAAAGGTCCAGTTTCAAAGATGGGTGAAAGATGGCTGCAGGTGATTACTTATGATGGCAAGGTTGAAATGTTTTCTGAAAAGGTGAAGAAAAACTTAATGATAGGATGTCTAACATAGATGGAGGTAAACTTCAAGAAAAACCTTCACCTAGTTGTAGTTTCAGGAATAGTAGAGTAGTTTGTAACAATTGTAAAATGATATGTAACTATATATACATGAGTATATACACTCATACACATGTGCACATTCATATACATACATTTATTGGATCACACTGGGGAATGACCCAAAACAGGTGAACTTGAGAAGATTTAACCCTTGAAAGAAGTCTGAGAAGAGATTTCAGCTGATGCCCTTTGCATCAGGCAGTGTTTGGAGTTTGAACTGTGCCAAAAGGAGCTTAGAAAAGACCTCATAGTTATGTAGAAGCCCACTAGGTTCATATCTTAAGAGTAAACACTGCATCCCAGGGCTAAGGATATACCTAAAAAGAATGGCAAAGCATTAGATCCCACACACAAAGTATAACCCATCTGTCAAAAGCAGGTAATCAGCCAGTAATTTCACTGCTGCTAGAATAAAAATGACTACTTTTCAGAGGAAGATAACTGAATTCAGAGTCTCTACAGTGTATCATCAACAAAATTAAGTATTGACAAACCCACAGCCAACATCATTCTCAATGGTGAAAAACTGAAACCATTTCCACTAAGATCAGGCACAAGACAAGGTTGCCCACTCTCACCACTATTATTCAACAGTTTTGGAAGTTTTAGCCACAGCAGTCAGAGAAGAAAAGAAATAAAAGGAATCCAAATTGGAAAAAAAGAAGTAAAACTGTCACTGTTTGAAGATGACATGATACTATACATAGAGAATCCTAAAGATGCCACCAGAAAACTACTAGAACTAATCAATGAATTTGGTAAAGTTGCAGGATACAAAATTAATGCACAGAAATCTCTTGCATTCCTATACACTAATGCTGAAAAATCTGAAAGAGAAATTAAAGAAACACTCCCATTTACCATTGCAACAGAAAGAATAAAATGCCAGGAATAAACCTACCTAAGGAGACAAAAGACCTGTATGCAGAAAACTATAGGACACTGATGAAAGAAATTAAAGATGATACAAACAGATGGAGAGATATACCATGTTCTTGGGTTGGAAGAATCAACATTGTGAAAATGATTCTACTACCCAAAGCAATCTACAGATTCAATGCAATTCCTATGAAACTACCAGTGGCATTTTTCACAGAACTAGAACAAAAAATTTCACAATTTGAATGGAAACACAAAAGACCCCAAATAGCCAAAGCAATCTTGAGAAAGAAAAACGGAGCTGGAGGAATCAGGCTCCCTGACTTCAGACTATACTACAAAGCAACAGTAATCAAGACAGTATGGTATTGGCACAAAAACAGAAATATAGATCAACGGAACAGGATAGAAAGTCCAGAGATAAACCCATGCACCTATGATCACCTTATCTTTGATAAAGGAAGCAAGAATATACAAAGGAGAAAAGACAGCCTCTTCAATAAGTGGTGCTGGGAAAACTGGACAGCTACATGTAAAGGAATGAAATTAGAACACTTCCTAACACAAAATAAACTCAAAATGGATTAAAAACCTAAATGTAAGGGCAGACACTATAAAACTCTTAGAGGAAAACATAGGCAGAACACTCTATGACATAAGTCACAGCAAGATCCTTTTTGACCCACCTCTTAGAGAAATGGAAATAAAAATAAAAAGAAGCAAATGGGACCTAATGAAACTTAAAAGCTTTTGCATAGCAAAGGAAACCATAAGCTAGATGAAAAGACAACCCTCAGAATGGGAGAAAGTATTTGCAAGTGTATCAACTGACAATGGATTAATTTTCAAAATATACAAGCGACTCATGCAGCTCAATATCAAAAACACAAACAACCCAAACCAAAAATGGGTGGAATACCTAAATAGACATTTCCCCAAAGAAGATATACAGATTGCCAACAAACACATGAAAGGATGTTCAACATCACTAATCATTAGAGAAATTCAAATCAAAACCACAATGAGGTATCACCTCACACTGGTCAGAATGGCCATCATCAAAAAATCTAGAAAAAATAAATGCTGGAGAGAGTGTGGAGAAAAGGGAACCCTCCTGCACTGTTGGTGGGAATGTAAATTAATACAGCCACTATGGAGAACAGTTTGGAGTTCCTTAAAAAGCTAAAAATAGAGCTACCATACAACTCAGCAATCCCACTACTGGGCATATACCCTGAGAAAACCATAATTCAAAAAGAGTCATGTACCACAATGTTCATTGCAGCTCTGTTTACAATAGCCAGGACATGGAAGCAACCTAAGTGTCCATCGACAGATGAATGGATAAAGAAGATGTGGCACATATATACAATGGAGTATTACTCAGCCATAAAACGAAACAAAATTGAGTTATTTGTAGTGAGGTGAATGGACCTAGAGTCTGTCATACAGAGCGAAGTAAGTCAGAAAGAGAAAAACAAATACTGTATGCTAACACATATCTATGGAATCCGAAAAACAAAAAAAAGTTTCTGAAAAACTTAGGGGCAGGAGAGGAATAATGACACAGACACAGAGAGTGGACTTGAGGACACGGGGAGGGGGAAGGGTAAGCTGGGACGAAGTGAGAGAGTAGTATGGACATATATACACTACCAAATGTAAAATAGATAGCTAGTGGGAAGCAGCCGCATAGCACAGGGAGATCAGCTGGGTGCTTTGTGACCACCTAGAGGGGTGGGATAGGGAGGGTGGGAGGGAGATGCAAGAGGGAGGGGATATGGAGATATATGTATATGTATAGCTGATTCACTTGTTATACAGCAGAAACTAACCCAACATTGTAAAGCAACTATACTCCAATAAAGATGTTAAAAACAAAAAGTGACTCTGAGGTGACATAGTTATTGGGTTTAGCACACAAGTGTTTTAAAGAAGCTGTTATAATTGTATTAAAATGGTGTTAATAATGAGAGAGGCTATACATGTTTGGGACCAAGGGATAGACGGGAAGTCTCTCTACCTTCCTCTCAGTTTTGCTGTGAACCTAAACAGCTCTAAAATAAGTCTGTAAAAAATAAAATAAAATAGAAAGAATTACTAATGATGTTGGGTGAAGGTGACTTACTATAGTTATGTCCTTGAGGAGATGGAATAAATTCTAATCCTGAGAGTGCCCAGGATAGTAAATGAGGTAGCTGGACATTGTGGAAGCTTTATTCTGATTATTTCTATTTTCTAAGATAATTAGGAAATAAATTATGCACTGAGAGAATTTAAGAGAGAGGAGAAGCTATGAAACATTTTATAGGAGGGTGTTACTTTTCTAATACTCTAGTAATTATAATGAGCTATGTTGTGTATAGGAACTGTCTACCAAGCTAGCTGATTATCTGGTTATCTCAAAATATCTTCTCTGTTGCTAAGGTGACTCAAAGACTCAGTTTTGCCACTGTACCGTTTATGGAGAACAAAAAGTATTTGTATCTCTGGCACCTATTTCAGTGTCTGGCACACAGTGGACATTTAAGCAATATTTACTAAATCAATAAATATTTTAGAACCTTACTGTATTTGTGTATATTGCTGATTTTTTACATATATGTGTGTTGAATGTGTATCATGTCAGTCCTTGAACCCTTTCCAGCCCCAATTATCTACCTATATCCAGAATACTCTTCCTTCTAAAATTAAAAAAGAAATATACTGTCTTTTAGGGAGTATTTAACAGCTCACACCCTGTAAATATTCAGATTTGGAAATAGTCTTTTCACTGATCTGTATCTTAGGGCAGATATTTCAACTGTTTCTAGTGTACTGTCAGCACGAATAATTCTGACATGGAAGACAACACTGTTTGAAATCAGAGAAATTGTCATTAGAAATTACAGTCCTGGGCTCGCCTGGTGGCTCAGTGGTTAAGAATCTGCCTGCCAATGCAGGGGACACGGGTTCGAGCCCTGGTCTGGGAAGGTGCCACATGCCGCAGAACAACTAAGCTCGTGTGCCACAACTACTGAGCCTGCGCTCTAGAGCCCACGAGCCACAACTACTGAGCCCATGTGCCGCAACTACTGAAGACCACACGCCTAGAGCCCGTGCTCCACAACAAGAGAAGCCACCACGATGAGAAGCCCGTGCACCACAATGAAGAATAGCCCCCCTTTGCCGCAACTAGAGAAAGCCCACGCGCAGCACCGAAGACCCAATGCAGCCAAAGATTTTAAAAATAAATAAATAAATTTATAAAAAAGAAAAAGAATCAGGATTCCTATTTAAAAGCAAAAAAAAGAAAGAAATTACAGTCCTATTTGGAATGTTGTTTTAGCAGTTACATGTCTTATGTCTGTACACTGGGATCACATGTTAAATGAAATATTATTGTCCAGATCAAAGTTAATATATAGTGGGCATTCGATAAATTGTAGCTAGGGAGCCCAGTACATATATATTATATTCCTAATTTTAAGTCAAGTTGATGTTGAAATTTCTCTAGTTGAAGACCACAAGTTACCTTGGGCTATATTTTGATCATGGAAGAATCAGTTGAGTGGAATCCCATTATAATATAAATGTGAGACTCATAGGTAGGTACCCACGGACCCAGGGGAAAAGACTGTGATCAAAAGGTTTATGTAGGCTGAAGAAGGCCAGTCACATTCATTGGATGAGTTTTGAACGAGGAGACAAACTGAAAAACAACACTGGGTGAGTGGACCCACCACTGAAAAACCAGTGAGGCTTCTGTAAGTGTTTGGAACAGAAAGAACAGCAGCGTATCAGTGAAGGAGATAGCTGTAAACGGCTTGGCCCAGTACTTTATCGATTGGCAAGAGTATGAGAAGCAGCAGTAGAAGCAGCCCTCTAGGGGACTCAGTGTGCATTTGTTATGACGCATAATGAGCAGACTAGGCCTCCATCATTTCACAGACAATTCTGCCCAACTGTCAAGTAGGCACTGAAGTCACTTTTAATTTGAAACTTTAAAATATATGTAACCTCTAAATGACAAGGTCGTACTGTATAGCACAGAGAACTGTATTCGGTATCCTATGATAAACCATAATGGAAAAGAATATATTTTTTTAAATGTATAGATATGTATGTATGTATATATATATATGCATAACTGAATCACTTTGGTGTACACAACACAACATTGTAAATCAACTATACTTCAGTAAAAAATAAATTTAAAAAAGTAACCTCATTTGATATTAACCAGCAAATTAGATCATAACAATTAGATTACTGTTACTAATAATAGTAAAACCAACAGTAGGTGACAGTTTCATAGAGGAACTCCAAGGGGAAAACAGAATGGGCCACTATTTCCATCTTATATGATTACCTTGAGTGCCAAGTGTTTCTCTGAAGCTTTTTTTATCTCAGGCATCCAGCTAAGACCAAGTTTAATCTTCTAACTTCCAAATTCTGAACCCAAGTTCCTACTGATTTTCAGTTAACCCTTCTTCCCTGCTTTTCCAGAATACTCCATGAGCAACAAAAAAAAAGCAGCTGGGGATTTTTGCTCCCTTTTGGAAAAAATGCCAGCATGTCTTTCCTTCCTAGAAAAGCCATAAGCTCCTAGTAGGTAAGTACTATCTGATGCTTGATTTATGGTTTTCTGTAACATCCAACGCAATGAGTAGATTTATAATTGATGGACTGGTTAGTTGTAAAAACACATTTTATAGTGGGCAGAGAACCCAGGAATGAAGAAAGCTCTCTGTCACGGCTGGAATTTCCAATATCCCTGTGGTGCTAATCATGAGTTCCCTGTTGCTTTACTTATCTGACATCTATTTCTCATCCGCCATCACCAACTGCTACCACTGGTGTTTTACTGTTTTTTACGTTGACTTTCTTTGCTGTCTCCCAACCCCCCCCCGAAAAGAAAATCACCCTGAAGACAATTTTGTGTTGCTTTTTGGTGTAAAATGCCAAGTCTGTAAAAATGTAGTTTATACAAAAACCAAAAGGGAAAAACTAAAGGCAGTTGGCCTAAAAACTTCACTTGACATGTCCTAACATCACCTCTTTTGAACCTTTCTTCTTGCTTTTGTTATTCTGTTCTATGACAGCAGCTATATTTAGTACCTTGTGCTATCTCCATTCTTAAAAGTGAAGAAAATGTTAATTGTGTCAAAGGCTAAGCATCATTTAATTACCCTTTTTAAAGAATGTTAAAGGCATTGAAAATATTTAACCACCAGGTGAATTTCAGAAAAGTAGCAAGATTAGGCAGTACAGCGTTCCAATTCAATGAGCAGCAGACTGGGTTTAAAGAATGTAAGTGAATGGAAGAGAAAATGTGATTAAAATGTCAGTCCTGCCAATGGTCGATTACTTTTCCCAAAATATACTAATAGAGTTCCTCAAGCAGTTTATTGTGTCTCTTATCTCCACCATCACCTTTCTTTTTGGGGCAAGTAAGGCCTCCAATACAGTTTCCCAAATAGTTTCTCACTATTGAAACAGAGGTAAGTCTTCAAAAGTTACGTAATTACGATTTGACAATGAAACACTTGAATGTTCCGTCCCGGTTTATCTTTCTAATAGGAATTTTAGCCCTAAGAGTTTTCAGCCACCTAATTCTCTGCCTTACATTCTTAATGGACTGAAAAAATGGTGTGGGTGATTGGGTAAATGGGGTAGAAATGACTCAAAAGTGTTAGATCGAAAGTAGGGTAGGGTAAAACTTGATATGCAGATTAAGTTCAAGGTTTGAAGAGCAGGTGCTCCCCATCGTACCTCTTACTCTGAAGGAGCTCCTCTGATGTCAGGCCCCCCAGCATAACCCACTACCACCATCTGTGCTTTTCTAATTCACCGTCTCTAAGTTAGTACTGTGAAGTACTTGATTTCATTATGTATTCACTTCAACCACACGTGTGTGTGTGTGTGTGTGTGTGTGTGTGTGTGTGTGTTAGGGAAAGAGGATTAAAAAAATGAAATAGCATATTGTCCTTTTCCTAAAAGGCTCAGTCTTCCTAAGACACAAACTAAAGCCTGCACCAAATGCACTGGAACATAGAAGAAATAATACCCAACTCTACATGGGAAAACCAGCAAAAGCATCACAGACACAAAAAGTTTGAGTTTGGTACAATAAATGATAAGTAAGACACCCCACTAGAGAGACCAGCAAGAACAAATGCACAATGGCATCAGAGTCAATGGTACAGCCAAGAAAACACACTGAGTTGGGATGGTGGTAGTGCAGGGTACATGGGGGAAGGGCAGGGATTGCAACAATTGAAACTATTAAAAAATTAAGGTTGGGCACAGACCATGATAAAAGATTGTTATCACTGATAGAAAGCTCCTGAAGAAGGATTTGGTAAAGAAAATTATGTAATCGCTTATTCTGATGGGCAAGTGTCGGTAAGATTAGAGTCAAGGAAACTAATTGGAAGGTCATCTCAAGGGTTCAAAATAGAGAAGACAAAAACCTTTTGTGAAGTCAACAGCACTGGTTATGAAGAAGAGTAAACAGTTTGAGACATTTGAAATTGAAATTCACATAATTGAGTTGTACAGAAAGATGAAAATGTATAGTAGAGGGACTTCCTGGTTCTTGACTTGGGCTTCTGCATCATTTACAGTGCCGTCAATAAAATAGAGAATATAGGAGGAAGAGCAAGCTTGAGTGAAAAAGATACTGTTCAGATTTGAACATGTTGATTTTGAGGTATTTGTGGGATTCCTCAGGCATTGAACCTATCAGGCACTTAAGTATATGTTTGTAATTCAGGAAAGAGTTCTGGTCTGGAAACTTGGATGCAAGGATCATCAGCAGAGAGGTGTTAATGGAAGCTGTGTCTTGGTATGAGAAAGTGTTCAGGATCCTTACCAACCCACCTCAACATACAATTCCAGAATCCCCTATCATTGTTTTTCTAATCAATTCCTTTCCTACAGAGAGCATATTCTTGTCATTATCTTGACACAAACTGTATGCATTTTTACTCCCACGCCCTTGTTCATACTATTGGTAGTTCCTAAAAAGTCCTCTTCCTCCTTCTTGACTTTCAATATGCTATTTTTCCTTTAAAATAAACCCAAGTCTCTCTTAGTCTAGGAATCGTTTCATGGCTAATTTAGTTACACTAAATATTATCACTACTTGTTTTGAATTCCTAAAGGATATACTATCTGTCTCAACTATTAGTTACTTATATCCTAGTTAGTATTAATTTATAATTTTATAACAATTTGTACAAATGTATAATTTAATGCACATATTCATAATATAGTACAAGTATTTTTTATGTCTTTTGTAAGTTATTATTTTTGAAGACTATAGATTATACCCTATGAAGGTATATGTAATGTACTATATCACATATGTCATAGGTATACCACAATTTTACTATCAGTCTTGTGATATACATATTACAATAATTATACTACTAATGCTGCTTACACAACCTCTTTAAAAAATGGTTGTAAGGGTCAAATGAAACAATTTGTAAAAAGTACTTTGTAATTGTGAAGAATTTTATAAATTTAAGAAAAATTATTATATTATTTAAATGATAAATATATGAGATTTATATACATTGTCACATCCTATATGCACAATGAATGATCATTAGAAATAAAAAGTTTTGGATCAACTGATGTAATATTACAGACCAGACCTTGTGAAACATGGCTTCAGAGACTTAGACTGTTGGCCTTTAGAAGTAGGATCCTCATTTTGGGATGAGGGAAACTTTTGTATTCTGAACTAACAAATCAGAACAAAAGAAAAGAATTCCAGATTCTCAGTTGTTCTGGAGAATGTCGTGTTAGTTATTTCCTCCTTGTACTCTTTTAGAATTATGTTAAAAAAAATAGTGTTCACTTATACACATTCTTTAGAAAGTAGAAATGACCATAGTAAACAACTTTTTAAAATAAGAAGAAACTTGGAAATCCTCTCTACCTGTCTTGTAGACTTATAAAATTTTAGTAATAAAGACAGTGTAGGGCTTCCCTGGTGGTGCAGTGGTTAAGAATCCGCCTGCCAATGCAGGGGACATGGGTTCAAGCCCTGGTCTGGGAAGATCCCACATGCCACGGAGCAACTAAGCCCATGTGTCACAACTACTGAGCCTGCGCTGTAGAGCCCGTGAGCCACAACTACTGAAGCCCACGCACCACAACTACTGAAGCCTGCGTGCATAGAGCCCGTGCTCTGCAACAAGAGAAGCCACTGCAATGAGAAGCCTGTGCACTGCAACAAAGAGTAGCCCCCGCTCGCCGCAACTAGAGAAAGCCCACGCACAGCAACAAGGACCCAAAAATAATAAGTAAAATAAATAAATTTTTAAAAAATTGTCAAGGTGAGGGAACACAGGAGACTTTGGTAAGGAATGCAGGAACAGTAAACCATTGGAGAAAGCCAATTTTCAATGAAAGTTAAGAGATAGAAAGAGCACTAATGGAAAAGTTTCAATCATAGGGAAATTTCATTGCTTAAAGTACCACAAGGTTTCCCTATAGCACAACTAAAAGGAGCTAGGAGGAGAGATGGAAAATGTGGAGAGCTCCGAAGGCAGGAAGTCTAACCCAAAAAAAAAGTGGGAGTGGACAGGAAGGAAAGGATTTGCTCCTACAATAGTAAGTATTGATAATTGGCATGAAGGAAGTGTTGTATAAGAACTAGATATCTTAGCTCTATTCAGCTCTTCTTTGCTAAATTCATTTCACATCACTACTCATAGATAATACTTTAATATTGAAAACTAAATCATTGAGGGTTGGTAGAGAAAAAAGGTTATAAAGGAAAATGAGGAAGAAATTTAGATTTCAACCAATTTTTACAGTAAGGAAAATGAATTTAATGAAGTTAAATAACCTGTCTAAACTTCCTCAGCTTGGGAATAGAGCTCATGTCTTTTAACTGTACTGCTCCTAATTAACTATCAATCAAAAGACTCATATTTTTGCCCCATCTGTGCTATTAGCTAGCTTTCTTTGATTTATTTTTAATCACTACATGCTTTTTTCCTTTTATTATTATTTTACATATAAGTCACACAGAAAGGCAGTGTTTGCCTCTCTCTGTGTCTCCTGGTGGTAGTGTAAATTCAACCTGGGAGCTTATGCTAGCAATACTGCGTGGAGTTTCATTTCTTTTCTCAAGTAGAATGGTGAGGTTAACCTTTGATTTTGAATTCAGGATTCTCACATTTCCACTAAATTTTTGATCAACACATTATTTTATTAAAATTGCAAACAGCTGTGGGGTTTTCTTTCTGGCCTGCTATTTTTCTTTTATTTCTCATATTCTTCCCCTGAGGAATAGCATGTAACACATTAATAGACTTTGCCACTGACAAATGTTTAAACTTAATAAAGTCAGTTCCTCTTTCTGGTCTGTAAGTCATTTACATGTGAAGTGAGGAAATTGTACTACACTATTCCTCAAGTCATAAAAGAAGATGTAAGAATTTGCTGTGAAACCCTTCATCTATCCTATTTACTGTTCCTTTTCCCCACCAAAGCTCAAAGTGTTAGATTTTCCCCAACTTCCAGGGATTCAGAATTCTGTTTAGTTCTGAAATGTATAGCAGACAGTGTCTACCCTAAGGTCATGCTGCAGTAACAAATAGCCCCAAAATTGCAATTTGTATCCAAAGGGGCACAACGTTTGAGTTATGCAGGATAAATAAGCTCTGCAGATCTAAAGTACGACAATGTGACTATACAGTTAACAATACTGTATTGTATACCTGAAATTTAGTAAGAGAGTAGATCTAAAGTGTTCTTACCACAAAAGAAAAGAAAAAAAGTTGACAAAAGGTCACTAAATGAGGTAATGGATATGTTAGTTTGTGGCAATTATTTGACAACATACATGTATATCAAAACATCAGGTTGTATACCATTTTTACTTGTCAATTAAAGGTGAAGGTAAAGGTTACCCATTCATACAACGTCCACTGTGAGTCTGAGTGAATTCCAAGTTAATTTTCTTCCACATGAAAACTCAGCATTCCAGGCTGTTCTAATCTCATGACACCTCCACAGCAGCACATGCTATCAAGATCTCTGGGTGAACTAGAGAGTCAAGCATTGAAAACAAAATGCTTTACAAGAAAGTGACATGTAGTGCTTTTACTCACATTTTATAGGACAAGCAAGTCCTATGGCCCTGCAGAAATTCAAGGGGTAGGGAAATGCAACTCTCCTAATGTCTCCTGATGAAAGAACGGGCTAATGGGGGATAGTTGAAATACCCACATGAAATAGAAAAGTAGCATTTAAATTCCATTTTTCCCTAGTTTAAGTGCTCATAATAGCCAGTAATAATTCAATATTCTAGGTGTTTTTGTATTAACATGCTTTTAAAATGTTTATAGTAATGTACAGGTGCTCTTGTCTTAGTTTAAACACTAGCTTAAGGAAATTGGTTGCTTTCAAAATGGTTATAAACAAACATTATTTGAGATTTATGAACTTTAAACCATTAGTGCCCATGAATTTAATTCTCTGTGTACATTTTCAAATTCTGGGTGTTTTATTATTTTCTGAGTTGGTTTTTTTTTTTAAATAAATTTATTTATTTTATTTATTTATTTTTGGCTACGTTGGGTCTTCATTGCTGAGCATGGGCTTTCTCTAGTTGCGGCGAGCAGGAACTACCCTTTGCTGCAGTGTGCGGGCTTCTCATTGCAGTGGCTTGTCTTGTTGCAGAGCACGGGCTCTACGTGCACGGGCTTCAATAGTTGTGGCACGTGGGCTCAGTAGCTGTGGCTCGTGGGCTCTAGAGTGCAGGCTCAGTAGTTGTGGCGCACAGGCTTAGTTGCTTTACGGCATGTAGGATCTTCCTGGACCAGGGCTCAAACCCGTGTACCCTGCATTGGCAGGTGGATTCTTAACCACTGCGCCACCAGGGAAGCCCCTGAGTTGGGTTTTTCTGTTTGCTTTATTTGTTTTGTTTTGTTTTAGTCTGTAAAACTAGGTAGGATCTAAAAGTCACTTATCCAATCTGGAAATCTTTTGTATTAAAATTATAATTATTGGGTGGGCCAAAAGGTTCATTCGGTTTTTTCCGTAACATGGCTCTAGTAGCACTTAGTTGTCTTTAACTTCATTCGAAACAATTTTGTTAGATTGTATGTGACAGCTGTCATATCAGCGTGCATTAAAAAAAAGACATCAAAATTGGTGAATTTTTATGTAGCCATTTTAATATTGAAGATGGAAGGAAAAAAATCAACATTTTCGGCATATTATGCTTTATTATTTCAAGAAAGGTAAAAACGCAACTGAAACACAAAAAAAGATTTGTGCAGTATATGGAGAAGGTGCTGTGACTGATTGGACGTGTCAAAACTGGTTTGTGCAGTTTCATGCTGGAGATTTCTTGCTGGATGATGCTCCTAGTCTGGTAGACCAGTTGAAGTTGATAGCGATCAAATTTAAGCAATAACTGAGAACAGTCAGTGTTATACCACGTGGGAGATAGCTGACATACTCAAAATATCCAAATCAAGCATTGAAAATCATTTGCACCAGCTTGGTTATGTAAATCACTTTGCTGTTTGGGTTCCACGTAAGTTAAGCGAGAAAACTTTCTTGACTATATTTCTGCATGCGATTCTCTACTGAAATGTAATGAAAACGTTCCGTTTTTAAAACAAATTGTCACGGGTGATGAAAAGTGGATACTGTACAAAAATGTGGAACAGAAGAGATCATCGGGCAAGTGAAATGAACCACCACCAACCACACCAAAGTCCGGTCTTCATCTAAAGAAGATGATGTGTGTATATGGTTGGATTGGAAGGGAGTCCTCTATTATGAACTCCTTCTGGAAAACCAAACGATTAATTCCAACAAGTACTGCTCCGAGTTAGACCGACTGAAAGTGGCACTTGACGAAAAGCGTCCAGAATTAGTCAACAGAAAATGCATAATCTTCCATCAGGATAATGCAAGACCACATGTTTCTTTGATGACCAGGCAAAAACTATTACAGCTTGCCTGGGAAGTTCTGATTCATCCGCCATATTCACCAGATATTGCACCTTCGGATTTCCATTCATTTCAGTCTTTACAAAATTCTCTTAATGGAAAAAATTTCAGTTCTATGGAAGACTGTAAAAGGTACCTGGAACAGTTCTTTGCTCAAAAAGATAAGAAGTTTTGGGAAAATGGAATTATGAAGTTGCCTGAAAGATGGCAGAAGGTAGTGGAACAAAAGGGTGAATACCTTGTTTAATAAACTTCTTGGTGAACATGAAAAATGTGTCTTTTATTTTTATTTAAAAAACTGAAGGCATTTTTGGCCTACCCAGTACAATAATTTAAGGATAAAATTCTTAGCCTGTTTTACCAGTCCTATATTAAAAGAAAATGTTCCTAGCAGTACTCTTCAAAAAGGGAATTAGGGGGCTTCCCTGGTGGCGCAGTGGTTGAGAGTCCGCCTGCCGATGCAGGGGACATGGGTTCGTGCCCCGGTCCGGGAGGATCCCGCATGCCGCAGAGCGGCTGGGCCCGTGAGCCGTGGCCGCTGAGCCTGCGCATCCAGAGCCTGTATTCCGCAACGGGAGAGGCCACAACGGTGAGAGGCCCGTGTACTGCGAAAACAAACAAAAAGTAATTAAAAAGGAATTAGGAAGGAATTGCAAGATAAATATCACATGTGAAAAGTTTGGAGTTCTCACCACCTATGTGACAAAATTGCCCCAAATTTACTCAATTAGGCTGAAATGAAATAGGATGTCTTTATCTATGCTTTGGGATTTTCCTGAAGATGTATCTTACCACTGGCCTCTTTATTTTCCTTGATTTGCACTTTTTCTATGGAGAGTGGAGCCCTAACCAGGAGCCTGCCAAGACACAATGGGTATTTTCCCAGAATGCTTCATGGCGAAGTTAGTAGACTAAACAATCAATTTATATGCCTTTCCCAGGCCCTTTCTCATATACTATGTTCCCACAATGATTGCTAAGTGGACAAGTGGGACTCATGATTCAGGTCCTTTACCCACAGTTGATTGGACTAGGCACAAGGAATCATGTGACCCCCCAAGAAAGTAAGAGGTAGAGTCTATGCCTTGGAGCTCCTGAGGGCTTTCCAAGTCTGGCTCAGGAATACCCTAAAACCAACTATACTGCCATCTCTGGGTTCCTTAAGATATTGCTTTAACTTTGAAAACAAAATGTAGCTTTTCAGGTGTTTGTTTTGCTTAAAGTAGTTTCCATACCTTTGTGTCCCTTTAAAACCAAATTATCCCTGATGAAGACACTAGGCATATGCCAGATAATAGCAGGTAGCAATTTTGAGCACTTACTGTGTTTCAGACACTATTCTAAGCACTTTATATCTATCAATTCTTCAATCCTCACCACTGCCTAAGAGAGTTGCTAATATTATCCCAATTTACAAATAAAGAAACCAAGGCACAGGAAGGTTAAATCACCTGCCAAAATCACAGAGCTAATAAGTGGCACAGCCAGGATTCAAACCATTATTGAGTCCAAGTTTGTACTGCTCACCACACGACAGGCCAATAAATCGAGAGATGAGGTGTTGGGGCAGGGAATAGTGACTTTATTTGGAAAGCCAGCAGACCAAGATGATGGACTAGTGTCCCAAAGAACCATCTCACCTGAGTTAGAATTCAGGCTTCTTTTATCCTAAAAGGGAAGGGGTGTGGCTGGTTGTTGCGAACTTCTTGGTGCTGGAATCCTGGTGCTGGAATCCTTTGTTTTTCCAGCTGTCCATGTGGCTCTGGTCACAATGTTCTATAAACCTCCAACAAGATAAATGTTATTCTCTGTTCTGCAACTTTTTAATCTCTGTATGAATGGAAAAGTGTTACACATTTAAAGGTCAGGGTCTTGAGAATGGGCTCTCCTGTATATTTCAGGCTACAGGCAACATTCTTTTACACAAAGTGCAGAGCCAGCATGACTCAGCACAGGCAAGAGAGCACAAGGGTTAGGGCTAAATGAATAGATCCAATATGGAGTCAGGCTTGTTCTTCTCTGTTACAAAACCTATGAAGTCTGATTCTAGAGCACGTGCTTTAGCCTTTGGAGGTAATAGCTCTTGGTGTCTCTCTGCTTAGGTTTATATTCACTAATGCCGAAAGCAGAATATGGTAGGTCTGAGAAGTTCCAAAGTAGAGAGCCTCCAGAATAAGACATCTGGGAAAGCATTGGGGTGATGGGAGAGTATGAGATCTGGCGATGCCAGGAACTAGCATACAGTGATCAGAACACTCCATTGAATGCCTGAGAAGTTTGCTGACATTCTTGCTTGGAGCAATGGTGTGGAGTGGAGTATGAAAGCTGGGCCCGGTGGAGGTAAGAGCGTTGCTTTTGCTTTTGCTCTTGCCTTTTAGCCTCTCAAGAGTTTGTAAATTAAGCCACCAGCTTATAAACATGAATCATTTGCTGAGTGACTAGGTTCTGCAAGGTTTTACTTTCCCCAGAACATAACTGATTCAAATGTTTTGAACTATATCCTTTCTATTGCTAAAAAACTTTGAGTACTGACTGGCGAAGATTAAACAAATAAATAATAGAGAGGTTTTTTTATAATTTTATAATCAGGTAACTCCAACAGTTGAATTAGTCTCCAGCACTTCATTACCAGACTCGGTACAGACTAAACATTGTGCTACCTAACAGATTTCTGCACAGATACTGCCACAAGTCATGTTTCTGATTTCCTCCCCCTTGACAAGAGACATCGGATATTTTGTGAAGTGCGGCTGATTTTTATCCCCTGCATTAAACAGAGCACCTTTTTTTTTTTTTTTACCTCAGTCATACTCCGTTCCTTCATGGGAAACACTCAGCATGACTCATGGTACCTGCCGGTGCTTATTACCTTGGGCTGTGTAAGAGGTACAATAAAAATGATCAGATTTAAAGGGCCAGAAGTAATGAGAATGCGGAAAGAAAATCACCTGGAATAAATTGTTATATGAGGACATGGTAAATGCCCCGTAGCAAAGTGCTGAGCCTTGACAGTGCTTTCAGGACCCCACTTCATGTGGAGGTAAAACAACATTTCCTGTATTCTAGGCAGTGGGAAACAAGTCAGTGACCCAGCAGGGAGAAATGCTTGTGATTGCTCCAATCCTTACATCTAGAAGTAATCTCGTCGGAATCATTGCAGGACATAGAGAATACCTTACCAGTAACAGGTGAACACAAAGTTTAGTACCCAGGTTGGGATAAAGGAGATAATGTTGATGAATGTGTCTATAAAATGTTCAAAAATGGAGGCCACTGAGAAATATGATTCACTTTGCCTTTTACCAGTAAAGTCAACATGCTTTTTAAAAATTTGAAGACTGAAATTATGGACAAGCTTCTTGTGCAACAATGTGTCACCCTTTCCGTACCTTAGAGGTACGGACTCCATGAGTCTGTACACTTTGGACTCTCATTTGAGAATTTACAAAGTACTACAGCCCTTGTTGTGAGCCTTTAACTACTGCAGTAATGACCCCTTTTCATCAACTTAGGGGTTTTTTGTGTGTGTGTTTGTGTGTTTTGGGGTTTTTTGGCAATTTTAGAGGATTATCCATCAATTTCATGGGGAAAAAGGAGATATTTCATATCAATCGGTTTTATAATCTACAATTTTCTTATCTGTTAGGCTCTTCTGTCATTGGTCTGGCTAGGGATTCCCAAACATTAATGAATATGAAAATTACTTGGCGAGATAAAGCATTTATACAGATTCCTGGGATTGTCCCCAGTAGCTCTGGGTGAGGTCTTGAAAACTAATTTTTTTAACAATGACTCAGCTGATTCCTATGTAGGTGCTCCAAGGACCAGCCTTTGGGAAGCATGCTCCCAGAATGACCAAGTTTGCCGGGCACGTTGCTTAGGAATAACCCTAGCCTGTACTCTGCCAAATACCAATGTGGGCTTAGGTTCAGAGAAGAGCTGGAGAGCAAAAGAGGATGGAACATGAGAGACTACCACAGGCCCATGATGCCTCCGTCTCCGTGCCTGGGCTGGCTGCCCTGCCGTGGGAAGTCTCATTTTTAATGAGTAGAGAGGGACTTAAAAGCAAGTTCCCAGGAAGGTGAAGTTTCCTAACATCTTAGATCTATCCATTCTAGTGGTCAGAATCTCACACATCTCCAGTGAGATCACCAAGATTATTCAAGGTGATAAGATGATCCATCTCCTGCTGGTGATCTAGACTCAAAACAGTACCCTTCTCCTCTCTATTTTTTTATGGCCTGAAAATCCCAGGGAAGAATGTCTCTCATTGATGCTGTTCTTTACTTAAGGTTACAAGGCATGCCAACACATTTTGATATAGTTTTGTTGTCATTGCTATCAAGTCCCCCAAAGTTCCACTTTTGATCAGTAGAAGACCTAAGTCCCAAGAGGAAACCAGTGATCGTTCAGTCAGTGGCCAAACAGCTGTATATCACATGGCTAACTTTGCTCCATATGCCACGTACCCTATTTGTGATCAGAATTGCACCTTAGTGCATATGAAAAAAATAGACCTACTGCAAAAATCAAATCCAAAATTTGTATTTTGTAAACATTTTGTAGGGGAACTGTTACATTATGTACAGTATTTCACTTAAAAAAATTTAAAAACCTATTTTGCCAAACAATTTAATTAACCCCCCAGTATACACAGTCCACTAAACAAAGCCCTCTAATACTAGTATCTAAGGGAACCAAGTATGAAAGCCCAGTGGAATGAGGACCTTGTAATTCGTTAAATTCAACCCCCAGCTGCCTGTGTGAATTAACAGGAAGATGTTTCCCTTCTTAATAACCACCAGCTCCTATATGTTCCTTTCCTCTGAAATCTAAAATAAAAATGGGAAATATTTTTGGCTCCTGAACTGATTAACTGCTTGACCAACATTTACAGAAGGTATCCGTTAGGACCTATGAGAGCAATTTCTTAAAATAATTACTTACAATTTGTCTTCTACTTGCCTAAAGTGATCCTTTCCCTTAAGTGCAGTGAGGTAACTGAATGTCAGGGCTATTTCTTTCATGGCCAACGACGAGCCTTGCTCTAAGGGCAGTGGCCTCGTCCATTTTAGATGACATTCCCTGGTATGTCATGTCTGACACTTAACCCTTTTACAACTTGGTGAAAATTCAGGCCACTGCTGTTTTAATGCCTGTGGGAGAATCAAATGTGCTCAAGAATGTAATCACTCCTTGTTAAGAGAAATCTTAGCCTTCAAGTAGCCTGTTTTTAATGTTTTTGGAAGCTCACAGCTGAGAGTAGATAAATCTGTCAGTATATCTCTCACATTAAAGTTTAATTGTATTACTTTTGCAGAATAGTGGGCTAGTTCATGCAGTTGACTTGCTTTTACACCAAATATGGGAATATGAGAAGCAGAAGTCAAAGACACAAAAACAGAATCTTGGAAGAGTAAAGTATAATAGGGATTTAGAGACGATAGTGTGGAATCTCCTCATTTTACAGATGAGGAAAATGAGGTTCAGAGAAAAGTGTCCCTGCTCTCCAAATACATCACACTTTCCAGCGACTATTTGTCCTACCTCTACCTGGAACTTTCAGCTCTCGTTCTTCCATTTGATCAGCTTCTACATACTCTAAATTCTCAACTCAAGGCTGCAAGTCCATATCACTTTTTTCCTGTGATGTATGTCTACTGTAGTCTAATAATATTTTATTAAATAATTGGCTGCATGTTTATCTCTTTGGGGCAGTGTCTTAATTATCTTTTTATTCTCAGTTCCAACTACAATGGGTTATACAGAGAAGCTACTGAAAAGAAGTCATCTGAGTGACTTGCTTGAGGTCACACAAGTAGCCATTAAGAAGCACCACTGATTCATTGTGTATGTGTTAACTCTATTCTGCTAAGTACTATTTCTATTATACTTTGTTATATTGACTCAAAGATTGTAGAAGAATTGGCTATGTCTGTTACGTTTCTCATTTTATCAGGATACATCTGGAAAAGGTATAAAGTGTTGAAAAGACTTAGGTGCTTTTTTTTTTTAATGACACTGGATCTCATCTTTATAGAAATGAGAAACAAACAGAACAAGATCTTGGAACTTAAACAGCATAGGATTAAAATTCTGGTTCTCCCACTATTTGTGGAATTATTCAGCTAATATGAACTGTCTGCCTGAGCTGCTATTCAACTCATCTGGATCTCCCTTTCTAAAAGGGATATTGTAAAAGGTAAATGAGATTTATGGGATTATGTTTGTAAAGCATTGAAAAACAGTAGGCATTCTATAGAGGTTACTTCTCTCCTGTCTTCCCTCGTAATTTGACACTTTATTATTTCCAGGTTTTTTTTTAATATACATTATCTCATTTGAGTCTTATTATAGCTCTGTGAGGTGGGCAAAATGGCGTACGATTACGCTCTAATTATAGACAAAGAAAATGACATATTTGAGATATGTTTCTGAGAAAATAAAATCAGGCATCTTTTGCATCAATCAACACAGTGTGTATCCAGCATCACAAATCAATGCTAAATCTTTCCACGTGCTAGAGCAGGGGTGCCCAGCCCCCGGGCCACGGACCAGTACCGGTACCCGGCCTGTTAGGAGCCGGGCTGCACAGCAGGCAGTGAGCAGCCAGAGAGCAGAGCTTCATCTGCCGCTCCCCATCGCTCGCATTACCGCCTGAACCATTCCCCGCACCCCGCTGCCGGTCCGTATAAAACTTGTCTTCCACGAAACTGGTCCCTGGTGCCAAAAAGATTGGCGACTGCTGTGCTAGAGTATAAGATAAACACAAGCTCTCCCGTTCACGGATACCTGTGCTTCCCTAGCAAATTCCAAGGGAATCCATGATGAGCCATGATGGGGTCTCAGAAATAACCACAATCCAATCTGTCAAGAACTAATTTAAGTCAGGTATACTATTGATATAATAGGATTATGAAGAAATGCAACTGCAAAATGTAAATGAAACAGAGGCGATTATTGTCATTAATTTGTAAACGAAATATACAGAGATATCTTTCTTCATACCACTGAGATACTTAAGGTTACCTACAGTCAATGTTTTCCCTGGGTAGGTCAATGTCTTTATTATATCCCCAGTCTTACTGATGGTTTCAAAATCATGTGGATGGCTGGTGGCTCGGTCCACGAAGCTCTCGTCATCCCTTGTATAATATAGAAGACGGAAGTCAGATTGCTGAAGTACAGTGTTGCCTGTGATTCCTTTAAGCAAGGGTGGAAGGGTAGGGTGTGAATTTACATTCCCCTTTAAATAAGACATGCAGCTAGTAAGTGACCACAGGCCTTTAATTGAGCTGTTATGTAAGAGCGGATGTGAATAAATATATGTTTGCCTAAAGCTGGGACAGGACAGTGGCTGCAGTTTCATAGCCCAGTTGTCATGCATATATATGGCACTCACATAGAATAGAGTGGACCCATGCTGAGTGGATGAGGTGGACGCCATTGTCCACACCCTCACTGGCTGTGTGCAGCTCATCTTATTTCCAAGCATTCTCTATTTCAGCCAGATATGGTCAATAAACCCATGAAGGTGATTCTAGAGTTGAACACATGGTGGCCCTCTGTTGGCCAAGCAGGATATTATATAAGGCTCCTGAATGTCCATTCCCTCTGTACACCTGCTCTTTGACTTTCCCCGGGCACTGCCAATAGGAAGAGTGCCCTAGTAAAATCTTTATTCTCTTTTAAGGTATAACATGGCTTTTCTTGTAACCCCTGGTTAAACTCTCTCCTCTTCAACTTCGCCTTTCTTTGGATTACATCCTACAGTTCTTCTTTCCAAGTCCTGGAATAAAATATAATTGGCATTGAAAATATATTTATTTAGACATGGAGTTGGAAAGATGTGGTAACCTTTGAAATGGTCCTGGAAATCCTGAAGTCTTCTGAATGTGCTCAGTTTCATATAAACCAGCTATTTACCATTTTTCTTTCATTGCCACTCTTCCGTGTATTGCCTGCACCCAGATACTTTTGGACATTTGGAGTAAAAACGGAAGAGTAGGTGACCAGGAGCTTCTGGCCTTGGGGAGATAGACATCTGATATTTGGAAAGGAATCATGAAAACAAATCAATTTAGAGGCATGACTTTGTCATATAATTTCTTTAAATAAACTTCTTTTTTTTTTCTTTGCGGTACGCGGGCCTCTCACTGCTGTGGCCTCTCCCGTCGCGGAGCACAGGCTCTGGACGCGTAGGCTCAGTGGCCATGGCCCATGGGCCCAGCCGCTCCGCGGCACGTGGGATCCTCCCAGACCGGGGCACGAACCTGCATCCCCTGCATCGGCAGGCAGACCCTCAACCAGTGCGCCACCAGGGAAGCCCAACTTCTTATTTTTTAATAGTTGTAGGTCTACAGAAAAATGGCTAAAATAATATAGTGAGTTCCCTTATACTCCACACCCAGTTTCCCCTATTATTAACATCTTACATCAGTATGGCATATTTGTCACACAAACCAATGTTGATACATTATTATTAAATAAATATTAATATAAATTATATTAAATCAATGTAAGTTTATTAATATTAAATATATATAATTATTAAGATTTATACTTTATTAACATTTTCTCAGTTTTTCCCTAATGTATTTTGTCCATTCAGTATCCTGTCTAGGTCATCACATTACATTTAGTAGTCCTGTCTCCTTAGGCTCCTCTTGGCTGGCACAGTTTCTCATATTTTTCTTTGCTTTTGATGACCTTGACCATTTGTAATTTGTAGGATGTCCGTCAGTTGGGATTTGCCTAGTGTTTTTCTCATGGAGTTATTAGTTTGGAGGATAAGACCACTGGGGTAAATTGACATTTTCATCATATCATATCAAGGATAATACTGTCAACGTGACTTATCACTATTGATTTTGACCTTGATTACCTGGTTGAGGTAGTGATTGTCAGGTTTTCTACTGTAAAATTACTCTTTTTCACTCTTCCCATACTGCTTGCTTTAGAAACACGTCACTATATGCAGCCCATATTTGAGGAATGGGGGGCTATGCTCCTCTCCCTGAGGGTTAAGTATTTGCATAAATTATTTTAAATTTTGCATGAGAGATTTTTTTTATACTGCTCCATTTATTTATTAAATCATGTCTTTTTAGCAGTATGGACTCGTGGATATTATGGAATATTTATGGAACTTGGGATATTATCCAAAACTACTTTCTGTGTTTTGTTGCTCAATTGTTCTGGCTTTGGCCATTCCTCAGGTTTTAAAATAATATTTTCAGTAAATATTTACTGAACATCTATTATGTAGTCCCACTTATTTATTTTTGCTTTTGTTGCTTGTGCCTCTGATGTCATATCCAGAAAAACTGTTGCCAAGATCAACGTCAAGGATATTTTTCCCTGTTTTCTTCTAGGAGTTATATGGTTTCAGGTTTTATGTTTAAGTCTGTAATTCATTCCAATTTATTTTTTGCGAGTGATGTAAGATAGGGGTCCAATTTCATTCTTCTGCATGTGGTTATCCAGTTTTCCCAACACCATTTATTGAAGGGACTATCTTTTCTTCATTGAGTATTCTTGGCTCCCTTTTCAAAAAGTAATTGACCATATATGTGAGGGTTTATTTTTAGGCACTGGATTCTGTTCCATTGGTCTATGTGTCTGTTTTTTATGCCAGAACCATACTATTTTGGCTACTGTAACTTTGTAGTATGGTTTGAAATCAGGAAATGTGATGCCTCCAGGTTTGTGATTCTTTCTCAGGATTGCTTTAGCTATTCAGGGTCTTTCGTGGCTTAACACAAATTTGAGGAGTTTTTTCTGTTTTTTAAAAAATGCAATTGGAATTTTCTATGGATCACATTGATTCTATAGATGGTTTGGGGTATTATGGACATTTTAACAATAATCTTCTAATCCATGAACACACGATATCTTTCCATTTGTTGGTGTCTTCTTCATTTTCTTTCAACAAAGTCTTGTAGTTTTTAGTGTACAGAGTTTTCACTTCCTTAGTTAAATTTATTCCTAAGTATGTTATTATCTTGTTGCTATTGTGAATGGAATTGTTTTCTTTCTTTATTTTTCAGATGTTTTGTTAATGTATAGAAACACAACTGATTTCTGTATGTTGTTGTTGTATCCTACAACTTTACTAAATTTGATTAGTTTTAACAGAGTTTTTTTTTTGGTAGAGTCATGAGAATTTTCTATATATATCAACTGCAAACAAGAACAGTTTTACTTCTTCCTTTCCATTTTGGATGCCTTTTATTTCTTTTTTCTTGCCTGATTGCCCTAGCTAGGATTTTCGGTACTATGTTGAAATGAAGTGGTGAAAATGGGCACCCTTGTCTTGTTCCTGATCTTTGAGGAAAAGCTTTCAAGCTTTCACCATTGGCTGTGGGTTTATCATATCTGGCCTTTATTGTGTTGAGGTATGTTCCTTCTATACTCAATTTGTTAAGCATTTTTATCACGAAAGGATGTTTTAGTTTGTCAGATGCTTTTTCTGCATCTATTAAGATGATCATATGATTTGTATATTTTATTCTATTAATGTAGTGTATCACATTTGTTGATTTGCATATGTTGAACCATGCTTGCATCCCAGGAATAAATCCCACTTGACCCTGATACCAAAGCCATATAAGGACACCACAAGTAAACTAAATTACAGAACAATAAACCTGATGAATATACATGTAAAAATTCCCAACAAAATATTAGCAAACTGAATTCAGTGATACATTAAAAGGATCATACACCATGAATATTTACTGTGCATAAAAATTATTTTAGGAGACAGAAGTCAAATGAAGTACAAATAATGAAGTAATAATTAATGAAATATTCAAGGAACTTGAATCAAGGAACTAGAATCAGTGAGAGAGAGGAAATAACACATAAATAACCTTCATGCAGGCGAGACAAAGGCAGGCAATCCCAAGACTGAATCCTAGATCTACAAATTATTAGCCTGTGTCACTGAGCGAGTCACTTAATCTTTCTGAAATTAGGAATATTCTGACAAAAACTTTACATTTTAGAAGATAAAATGTAAATCACTTTAAATTGAAAAGAAGGTAGTAGATCATTGTGGTTAAGAACTCAGCCTCTGGAACCCTACTGCCTTGGTTCATACTTTGCCTGTCCCCCTACTAGTTCTGAGACAAGTTAGGCAACTTATCTAATTGAACACGTTAGTTACTCTCCTAGTGCTCAGCTTTAATCACCTGTGAAATAGGAAAATGGGAAGAGCAGAAGACTGGGCACGTTTGAGGGGTTACCAAGAACTTGGATTTATTTACTCTGAGTTTTTTATTCCTTTAAGAGGCAGTGGGGCTATTCCAAAGATAATTTATGACTGGAGATAATAGATGAAGGAGTGACAGGCACACAGGGGATATTGAGAGTCAGTATTAGGGATGGAGCCGAAGGTCAGGTAAATAAGTGGAAACTAAAAAGAGCATACACTTCTAAGGCTCTGTAGCTCTGCCAACTGACCAATGGCTGCTTAAGCCCAACCAGGATCAGATTCCACTCGTAGCATGAAATCTTTCCTTCTGTGACTCCAAAAGTAACAGTGTAGAAACAGGATGTAGGAAATTCTGTTTTTTGTGGGTTTTTTCAGGTACCAGATCACTGAATTAACATGAAATAGTTTTTGCTTTAAATGTCTCTCTTTCCACTGGAATCTAGGCTTCTTGAGGGCAAGGTTTGTATTGTCATCGCCCTAGCTTCCAGCACTGAGGAAAATAGACACAAAGTAAATATTTGTTTTAAAAAATGAAAGATTCATACAGGTTTCTTAGTGTTTGCTGAAATTTAACTTCCAGTGCATAGGTGTTCAGCAGTGGAAAAAAACAAATGTTGACATCAAATGAATTCCATTTATTATTAAAAGAATCAGAGGTGTAGCATGAAATAGTCAAAAAACAAACTGCCTAGAAATGAGACATCATGCCTGTTTCTCTGGATTCCAGCCTCATCACCTGCTTGTCTTACAAGAGTTAGAACTCTTTGATCCTTGTTTAAGCCCAGTCCTGTCTGAAGTTCTAGGTGAGATGAATGTGATCCCTACTGGAGGGAATTTAAAGAGTCAGGAGTCAGATGACTCAGGTCACCTTTTCACCTGAGGACTAGAACTTCTCTGAACCTGATGCCTAACTTTCAAAATGGGACTTCTGCCTAGTTCTTGAAGCCCAAACTCCAACTCACTCTCTGGCTTTGGACACAGGGCCCCTGTTTTGTGGAGTATTCCTTACCCAGTTGTAAGTTTACTTTAGGACCAGGACTGCTTCAATCCTGTAAATCTCTAGAACTGGCAACAACATGTTCAAGTCTTGTTGTCACCTTTGAAAAGTAGACTTGAGTCTGAGGTCTACATGCCTACATTTCACGTCTTTGATGGTGACCAGTCATCTGTCAGGCAGCCTGTATCCACAGCCTATAGCCATCTGTCAGACAGGAGGCTGCATCCAGCCTGTATCCATACGGACCACTCCACAATTCCCAGACACCAATTTTGGGTCTCAGTACACAAGTTTTACGTGCTCATTGTCTCTGATTACAATGTCCCACCTGGATGAGCTTCCTTAGACCTCATAGCCAGGGAAGCCTAATGTGCCTGCCCCATCATGGAGCTGCAGGTGTTATTTTATCCCTTCTCTTGCAGTTTGCTGTAGCCTGCTGCAAACCCCAGGAAGTCAAGATCCTGGCCCTAACACTCCCTGGCTTTGCAACATTGGACACAGAACCTCTCTCTCCTTTTTGCGCCTCATTTTACTCATCTCTAAAATGAAGCAGATGGACTGTTTTACCTTGAGTTTATCAGGCTTTAACCTTCTTGAGACTGTTTGTTCCAAAACACTGATATAGTATTAATACAAATAAGCCATCTTGACCTTCATCCCATCTTTCCTTGTGCTGCAGCTACTTCCTGTGCAGACCAGCAGATCCACCCAAATCCTAAGTAGTCAAATTTGAAAAAGGTTCTTCGTTTCAAAAAGTCATTGGTTGACTGTGCATTCTGATATCGAATAGAAGTCTCTTCTCAAAACGGGAATTTGGCTGCCAAATAGACTTTCTTTCATTTATCATCTCCATTTAAAACTAGTCTCTTCTCCACCTCTCCACTGGAAAAAAGCTATTTTTTTCTATTCAAATATGATCTGAATCCTACTGCTAACTTCAAGGCAAGGTCTTTGTATCCACGAGAAACCAAATGTAGAGGTGAGAATCTTTCCACTACCAAAATTTCCCTTCTTTGCCACAGCATTGACTTTTTATATCTGAAGTGATTCAAAGGCCTAATAGGAAGTCAAAGTAGCAATAGAGACCATTCCTTTAGGAGACTATTAATGTCAATCTTGACCAAAAAAAAAAAAAAGATTGATTTAAAATGCTAAAAACTATTCTGATATTTTTGCTATTATGAATCCTGTTCAAAATTTGAATACCATTAGCATGAAATTTTAGAGAGATGATCTTTTCATCAGCTCCCTAAAAAGAACTTTTAGAGAGTTCTTTTCAAGACCACATGGATTCTGCTTTATATTAAAATTTAGTTACATAAATTATTAAGAGGCTGAGGTAAATGACATTGTAAAAGGAAACTGAACTTGGTAACCTCATTTCCATGACCACATTTCTGAGAGGTTGAGCATACGTGGGGATTGTGGAATTGGGAATGATATGGCAGGAATTCTTCCCCTTTTTTGTTGGTTTTTGTTTTATTTATTCTTTTTTTAAAATATATAAATTTATTTATTTATTTTTGGCTGTGTTGGGTCTTCGTTGCTGCACAGGCTTTCTGTAGTTGTGGTGAGCAGGGGCTACTCTTCATTGCGGTACACGGGCTTCTCATTGCAGTGGCTTCTCTTGTTGCGGAGCATGGGCTCTAGGCGTGTGGGCTTCAGCAGTTGTGGCACATGGACTTCAGTATTTGTGGCTCATGGGCTCTAGAAATCAGGCTCAGTAGTTGTGGTGCATGGGCTTAGTTGCTCCGTGGCTTGTGGGATCTTCCCAGACCAGGGCTCGAACCCATGTCCCCTGCATCGGCAGGCGGATTCTTAACCACTGTGCCACCAAGGAAGTCCCTATTTATTCATTTTTTATAAACCTCCTTTTCCTTTTCCTCATCCTTCCTTTTTGTCTTCTCTTCCTCTTCCTTTTTCCCTTTCTTTATTTGTCCTGTCAAAATAAATGAAGACCATCAAACGAGACAGTCAAAGGAGACCAATTCAGAGCTCACTACAGCAAGGGAGTCAGCCACTGTCATTTGTGTTCTGACGGAAACTTAAAGGCAGGCAGAGAGAAGGGAAGTTTTATAGTGGGAAAGAGGGAAAGCTCAGGTGTGTCTGACTAGAGGCTGTTAGCATGGGAAGCTGTAGGCAGGCTAAGTGGGACATCCCATGTGATTGGTTATGGGTTCATATTTGACTTCCTCTACTTGGTGCTAAGTTGGAACCAAAGACAAAAATTAGGGATTCTGTCAGTTATTAATCAATTCCTGGCCATTAAGAGACAATTGTTACGGACATTATTGTTCATTCTTTCCGGATTGTTACTAGAGATAGCAATCTGACTTTGTACCAGTCTGACTTACAACAGGCTCGGTTCCTGGGCTGTTCATGATAGAGAGAGGGCCTGCTTTACTGAGCAAGTTGCTGTAGGTTGTGGGTCAGATTTCTGTTTTTCTATATGGTCTGGGTATTGTCCATTCATATATTGGGTTTCTCACTCCTCTTAACCTTTTCATCTCCTTCTCTCCAAATCTTTTTCTCATTTTTCCTTATTTCTTCTTAATATTTTTATTTATTTATTTATTTATTTTATTTGTATTATTTATTTTTTGCCTTCGTTGCTGCATGCGGGCTTTCTTTAGGTGAGCAGGGGCTGCTCTTCGTTGTCGTTCACGGGCTTCTCATTGCGGTGGCTTCTCTTGTTGCGGAGCACGGGCTCTAGGCACGCGGGCTTCAGTGGTTGTGGTTCATGGGCGGGCTCTAGAGCACAGGCTCAGTAGTTGTGGAGCACGAGCTTAGTTGCTCTGCGGCATGTGGGATCTTCCTGGACCAGGGCTCGAACCCGTGTCCGCTGCATTGGTAGGCGGATCCTTAACCACTGTGCCACCAGGGAAGTCCCTCTTCTTGATATTTGCCTTTTCTCGTTGCTCAATAAAGATTGGAAAAGAGGAATGTGAAATGTGGCCAAGGTTCAATGTGTAAGGAAATGTTTTCTTCATTCACATCAAACTCTCAATAACTCTTGTCTTAAATAAAGGATGGAGAATTGGGGAAATTTTGTGATCCAGAATGTGCAATAAAGTTTGTTCTCATGAACAAATATTAAATGCCATGTTATTATTTGGCTATGAACACACATAACATTGAAATGCTTCTCTGTATAAGTTTCCCAGAAAATAGAAACTTAAAATCTGAAAACATTACTTATTATCTTCTGGAAGTGATGTTGAAATGAACATACTTCAGTTTCTCTGCTCTGGACTCGCGAACATATATGGAACCATTTTGAGATGAGTCAGCAGAAAAAATAACATAGCCTTCAATATATACCTCCAAAATATTTCATCTTTTTCATTTTAGAGACTCTGAATGGATCTTAAATGTGGCCATTTGGCCTAACAGTGCTTCCTGTTTGAGATGCATTCAAATAAAAAAATAGGCTTTAAAGAAAGTAGGTGTTTGTTGTCCTCTTGGCATATTACTCACTGGAGCAGTAAACCTAAGTGAATCAGTGAGCATTACGAGAGAGAAACTCATTTAAATTAAGAGCTAGAACTGATATTTTTATAGGACACCTGTTCCTGTATGCTGCAGATCTATGATCAAAGTGCTAGGAATATAGACGATTTTCATATTCATTGCAGATTTGCTGAGTTTGTGGATCACACTTTATTATGTGAAATTTATTTTTAATGGAATTATTCCTCTCTTCTGGATTTGTAAAGCTAATTAGGCATTGATACCTTTAGCTGTGAACACCTGCAGTGTTTTCTCTGATCCACTCTTTACCTAGGGTAACACTGGGTCTTTCCACGGGAAATGAATGTTGCCATATGTCTTCAAATCCAAAGAGAAGAGAGTCAGGTTAAGCACCAGATGACAGCAACCTCCTACTGAAAAAAACGTGCCCAAACCAGCATTTTTGAAGGTGATCCAGCTGTGCAAGCTGAACCATTGCTCACAGTAATTTTACTAATGCATTCCATTCTGAATTTTAAAAGCCTGGTGAGTCACCCTATATGGTCAACTGCTTACATTATTAAGCAGAACATAAATCCATTTACGTACATTGGCATAATTCATTGCTGGATCAACCAAATTAACTCCTACTTTTGTGACCCTTCAGACTTCACATGGACAAAATAAATGGTCCTTTAACCGATGAAATGTGCTGGCAAATATAGAATTAAAATGTCAGCTGTTTTAGTCCATCTTATATTTTGTCTATGTTGTTCTTCCATGAAAGTAGTTAACCAGTACAGGTGAATCTGAAGGAGAACAAAGGATTAGGTTAGGTTGTCTCATATGCTAAAATAATACCCATGTGAGGATACAGGACATTTTCCTGGCTTGACTTATCCAGAGAGTCAATTAATTTAAGAGAGGCAGAGAGTGGACTAAATGCTCTCTGGATAGTACATTGAGTCTACACCATTTCCAGCTTTATGAGAACCAGATTTATATGAGGTTTCTTAAAGTCCTTTATAAAGAAATAACAATGTTACTGTGTTTGAAAAGAGGAAGCAACTTTTGCTAGGTAGCAATAGTGTCTCTTCCTGTGGCCATTCTCTAAAATTATGACCATCACTTATCATTTATGGTGCATGGCACTTTTTATCTTCAGAACATTTGAGGCATTTTATCAAATTTTCCACACATCACCAGGAGGCACAGCTGCCTATAACATTCTGGATATCACACTGTACTTTTGAAGATTATCTGGGGATTTTATTTATTGAGTCATTAATGATAGGAACAGAACATCTATATTTATGATCATCTCAGAAGAACACAGTCATTGGTGCAAGACTGGAAAGTATTTGCTTATAGTAATCTCCAAGGAAAAGATGTGATTCTTTCCTATGTTACACTTACTTTGGTCATGCAGTACTTTCTCGTTTTGCCTTCTGTATACTTGCTCTGTAACCATATCATGTTATCATGCCGTGTCATCAAACATCAAGTATGATCTCTAAACATTTTACATGCATTGTTCATTAGATAATTGTCTCATACAAACAGCACAAATGATACAGTGTTAGATACTATTTATGCAGTTTTTGATCATCTTAAAGTTAAAAGAATCTTGAGGAATCACCATACCACTTTCAAAGATGCTTGAATATCTCCAGCATTAGGTAACTCACTAACTTAAGCCAGTTTCTGAAGCTGTACAGGAACTAGAATATTAACATGCATGAAAAGGCTAGAAATAAAGCTTGGCCTTTTCAAGGTGGAAAGGTGAAACTGAGATTCCCATATAAAATCAGAACCTCTGTAGAACTACAGACTTAGCAAATAGGTACAATAGAAAAAAGTCTAGACATCACAATAGGAAGAATCACAGAAGTTTGTTTGGGGTCTTCTTTTGTTTGTTTACTTTATTATGGCCTACCTTCTATTCTTGGAAAAGGTCCCTTTCACTAAGAATTTATAATGTGCATTTGAGGTTTAAATTTATCATACCTGAATGGTTAAGAACACCTATCCCCAAATTAATAAAAAATGTTAGGATAAAACACATAACCTCTCATAATATCAAAGGAAGCCACCTAGAAATTACCCCCCCAAATCTTAATAATTCATTTCATGAACCAAAATATAAAACATATAAGGAAATAATCTACTGTAAGCGAGAGAGAGAGAGCTTTTGAAAGTAAAGAACTCTAAGATCTTTGTATCTTTCTAGAGGAAAGTGAGGTATACGTGAACTGTTGAATCTGAAAGGTCAAGTATGTGTGTTAAAAATTTAAGGATATTTATTAAAAAAATAGAGAATGTATAATGTTAAATCAGTGGTGGTATGTGGGAAAAAGAAATAAACTCCAGAGGATAGGAAAAAAAAAGAGAAACAAGAAGCACCAAAAAGCAGGGAAAATAGCAACAAATAAGATGGAAGAAATAAATCCATGTATATTATAAAATCAGTATTGGAAATTACATTTCTAAGAAGATGGAGTATTTGTTTTCCCTATTCCTCCCACTAAGTACAATTTAAACTTGGACATTATAAATAAAATTTTTCATAAGAACACTCTGAAAGCGGGAGAGAAGGCAGATTGGCTGAGGATCTCAGAACATGAGGAACAGTTACAGTGATGATTTCCCTGAGTTTTCCTTTTTACTTTGCATAGTCCACTTTGCTTAGAGTTGAAGTAGATACCAACCCAGAAATACCACAAGGACAGAGAAAAGGAGCCCCCCAAAAGCCTGTTCTGTCTTCTCAAAGGACCAGGAGAGTGACAAGCTAGAAAGACAGAACATTGTTAGACAATAACCATTCTACTCCAGTCAAACACAACAGAAAAAACTGTGAGCAAACCCTCACCCACATCAGAAAAGGCCAAGATGGGAACCTAGTGTTCCATCCTCATGACACTGTAGGGAGGTGACATAATTGCCTATGTAGTGCCTCACGAGAAACTTAGCAAAATCTCCTAGAATTAATGTGAGCTCAGTAATTTTTCAGGATATAAGATAAACATACAATACCCAATTATATTTCCAGATCCTAGCAATGAACCTGTGGACACCAATATTATAAATCCAATATCACTTATAATCACACATAAGATATGAAATAGCTAGGTGTAAACAAGGAGAAAATGGACATGATGAGTATTCTAAAAAAGTACCAAACACAGGTGAAAAAACTTAAAGATCTAAATAAATGGGGAGATATACCAGGTTCAGTGATTGGAAGCTCAACAACATAATGATGTTATTTCTCCCCAGACTGATATATAGGTATAACACAATGTGTATGAAAATCCCAGCAAATTGTTTTTGGAAATATAGACTGGATTATTCTAAAATTTAATGAAGATGCAAATAAACTAAAAGTAATTTGGTAAAGAAGACCGAAGTAGGAGGAATCAACCTACCTGATTTCAAGATCTTTCAGATATTTATAATAATCCAGACTATGTGGTATTGGTGGAAGGGCATAATCGACCAATGGAACAAAATATAGAAGTCAGAAATAGACACACTCAAATATGCCCAAGTGATTTTTGAAAAAAGTGCAAAAACAGTTCAATGGAGGAAAGGTGGGCCCTCAACCAATGGTGCTAAAGCAACTGGACATCCATAGACCAAAACACACACACACACACACACACACACACACACACACACACACACAAAACACCCTTGACCTAAATCTCACTCCTTATTTAAAAATTAATTCAAAATTTACAAAATAAAAATTCAAAATGGATCATGGACTTATATGTAAAATGTAAAATAAAACATTCTAGAAAAAAATAGATATCCTTAATAGTTAGAGCTAGGCAAAGAGTTCTTAAACTTGACATCACATGCCTGACAACAAAAGGAAAAAATTGACAAACTGGACTTCATCAAAATTTTTTTCTCTGTGAAAGACCCTGTTAAAAGGATTTTTTAAAAAGTTACAGGGGGGGATAGATATTTGCAAACCGCACTCTGGTACAGGATTGTTACCTAAAATACATGAGTTCTCACAAGTCAACTACTTAAAACAAAAATCTATTTAGAAAATGGGCCAAAGCCCCTGAAGGGAAATTTCACTAAAGAAGATATTTAAATGACAAATATGTATATGAAAATATGCAAATTTAAGCCATAATGAGATATCACTACACATCTATCAGAACATTTAATATATATATATTTTTTATATGCATATATAAAATGGCAGCACTATATGCTGGTGAGGATGCAGGGAAAGTAGATCACTCAACCGTTCTTGGTGGAAATGTAAAATGGTATAGCTAGTCTAGGAAATGGTTTGGAAGTTCCTTTTAAAAACTAAGCATTCAGCTACTATATCCAGAAATTCCATTCCTAGGTATTTATTTCAGAGAAACGAAGATTTGTGTTCACACAAAAACCTATAGGTGAATGTTTGTAGCAGCTGTATTCATAGTAGCCAAAACCTGGAAACGTCCCTCAGTGGGTGAATACTTAAGCTGTTGTAATACATACACGATATCGAATACAACTCAGTAATGAAAAAGGAACAAGCTATTGATACACACAACCTGGATGCATCTCCACATAATTATGCATATGGAAACAAAATCTCAATGCTTACTCAGTTCCATTTATATAACATTCTTGGAATGACAAAATGATGGCTTTCTTACAGTTTATCTTTTCATGATATATCTTTCCCCATCATTTTATTTTCAACATATCTGTGTATTTGTCCATTGAAACCTGGGTATTTTTCTATTGTTATGAAACTTTTGATCCTATTTACAACTTCTTCTTTATCTGGCTTTCTATGACACACTCTGGCAAGGAAAAGTGGGGTGGGACAGCACTGCATTCTTACTGCCAGATTGGATAAAAATCTGCATCCCTCTCTTGGCGTTCATTGACCTCTAACTGGGGGTGGAGGCTTCTCATTACTGCTGGGCAGGGCTGGGAGTTCCAGCTCCCTAGTACTCTGTTATTATACCACCCTTGCTGGGATGGAAGGGGTGCTTTATTTTTTTTTTTAATATTTTAATTTTATTATAGTTGATTTACAATGTTGTGTTAGTTTCAGGTGTACAGCAAAGTGATTCAGTTATACATATACATACATTCATTCTTTTTCAGATTCTTTTCTCATATAGGTTATCACAGAATGATGGGTAGAGCTCCCTGTGCTATACAGTAGGTCCCCGTCAGTCATCTATCCTATATATAATAGTTTGTGTGTGTTCATCCCAAGCTCCTGACTTATCCCTCCCGCTGACATTTCCCCTTTGGTAACCATAAGTTTGTTTTTGATATCTGTAAGTCTGCTTCTGTTTTGTAAATAAGTTCACTTGTATCTTTTTAAAATTAGATTCCACATAATAAGTGATATCACATGATATTTGTCTTTCTCTGTCTGACTTACTTCACTTAGTATGATAATCTCTTGGTCCATCCATGTTGCTGCAAATAGCATTATTTCATTCATTTTTATGGCTGAGTACTGTTTACAATAGCCAAGACACAGAAGCAAACTAAATGTCCATCAACAGGAATGGATAAAGAAGTTGTGGTGTGTATATACAATGGAATATTACTCAGCCATAAAAAAGGAGTGTTTTAATATTGCTCCCCATGTAGCTTCCACTGATACCACAAGGGGGTGACTTAGCTATCACTGGATGGTGGTGAAAGTCCTGAGTCTCCACTAGGACTCGTCTGATACCATCCCAGAAGGAATGAGTGGGGTTCCTTATTACTGCTGGGTGGGTAGGTGGGGGGAAATGTGAGACTTTCCATATGGTCTCAGGTGACACTGTGGGATGGCGGGGGGATAACATTACCATCTAGAGGGATAGTAGTCTCAGCTTGCTATTCAACACCATAGTGGTAAGGGGTTGGGGTGCCTCATTTCACCCTGGTGAGAGTGGAAGTCTAGGCTTCTGATTTGGCCGTTGTTGGATTGGATGGGGATGGAGTGTTATCTGTGGTGTTTGGCTGGAGAAGAGTGATTATTGTCCACAATTTTTTCATCTTGTAGTAGTGCTTCTTTCCTGGACCTTTGGCTAGGGAAAGCAGACTTTGATTACTTCCAGTCTGGAGTGTATGAGGCAAAATGAAAATCCAGGGAACTCACAGATGTTCTTTCTCAAGTTGAGGACCCTAGACGTTCTGCCTTCTTCTTTCCAACCTATCAGAGTCTTCCTGTTTGTTTATACATACTCTCCAACATGTTTAGATGTACTCAATGGGAAGAATAGGGAAAAGTTCATCTACTCCATCTTCCTCAAAGTGGAAGTTTTCTAGTTTCCTTTTGAGTCTTCTTGCCCCAGGAATAAAATATATGTTTATAAAATATATTACGTATATAATATATTATATAGCCAAGAGAATTTAATAGTTGCACAGCAGCTTTATATGCTCTCATAGTTTGTTTACTAAACTTGGATTTCTGTTCTCCTGTTTCTACTATAGCATATTTAGTCCAGAAGAGCAATATCCAAAGTAGCAAAGGTTAGAGAAAAAAATTAAAGTTAAATTGTACTTTATTTATCATACATCAACATTACATTATTGACAACTTCCCTCGCCCCTCTGGGCAGCAGGTTTATTCCTTTTTTGGTCTTATGGTTGTTAATGTAATTTTAAATACCTATACTTATTGTTAGAATTTTCAGAGGTTTGCATATTTTCATCCTACCTAGTATGATGCTTAATCTTTAAAAATAAGTTCTCATTTTACAATACCATTTATTCAGTGTTCACTAAGTGTTTTACAGGTGACATGTTTTACTAAGTGACTCTACAATTATTAATTTTTAAATGATATGAACATGGATTTTTTTCTTTTTTTTTAACATTTTATTGGAGTATAATTGCTTTACAATGGTGTGTTAGTTTCTGCTGTATAACAAAGTGAATCAGCTATGCATATACATACATCCCCATATCCCCTCCCTCTTGCATCTCCCTCCCACCCTCCCTATCCCACCCCTCTAGGTGATCACAAAGCACCGAGCTGATCTCCCTGTGCTATGCAGCTGCTTCCCACTAGCTATCTATTTTACATTTGGTAGTGTATATATGTCAATGCCACTCTCTCACTTCGTCCCAGCTAACCCTTCCACCTCCCTGTGTCCTTAGGTCCACTCTCTATGTCTGCGTCTTTACTCCTGTCCTGCCCCTAGGCTCTTCAGAACCAGAAAATGGATTTTAGAGTTACTTCTTCATAAAACATATTTATTCATAAATCATACTGATTACACAGAAAAATAATCAGACATGGCCTCTGCCTTCATGGATTTTGCAGTCTAGTAAGAGAGAGACTAATAAGGAAGCAAACAAAAATATCCAGTAATTGCATGGTGAATGCTTATAAATGGCTTGGAAACATAAAACAGTGGAGAAAAATAGGGTAAATCAACCTAGGAGGGTCACCAAGGAAAGCTGTACTGAGGAGGAAAGACTCGAAGGAACAGAAAGAAGTCAGTTCTACAAAGAGTGAAGTAAAAAGTGTTCTAGGCAATGAAGAGCAAAAGAGAAAGAAGACTACATCACCAACTGACACAAGAGGTATAGAGAATGGCCCCGTCACATTCTGAAAGTCCATTCCAGGGACCATTTTCCATTTGGCCTTCTTCAGCTTTTCAAGATGCTGCTTCTGCCTACCATCTGCTCGAGCAGAAGGTGGTCAAGCCTCAAGGACACTTGGCAACACCATTTCCCCTGACACTGCAGAAGCCTCTGGTCACTAGCTGACTACCCATTCCATCTGAATTCAAAAATCTAAAAACAATAACATTTTCTACTTCGTCCAGTCTCCAAAGCACAAGTCACAAGGGCAGGAACTAAATGAAAAGGAGCATTTTGATGAAACAATCGCAGGCTGGGAATAAAATGCCAGGGTTCCAATCCTAACTCTGCCATGCCTCATTTTTTATGTGTGTGGGCTATTGCCTTTACTTGAGAAGTTATTCTTTTCTCCCCTGAAGAATAAAAATCTTGGAGGTAGAAAAGACCTTAGAGATTCAGTGGCACAACTCTCTTAGCAGAAAACCAGGTATACACCAATTTCCAACCTCCACTCGCTAGTGATCCACTCACAGCTGTTATACATAAACCTGCCCTGTCTTAGCTGCCAGGAATTTAAACTAGAATAAACGCTAAGTAATCAGTCAACATGTGTGATACAGTATTTGTAAACATAATCTATATACATTTTTAAACACATGTACAAAAATAGTTGCATAAGTGTTTTGAGTTCCTCAGAATAACAACTATACGTATCCAAAGAAATGTTAACGTTACAGAAGATGAAGCCAAGCACTGTAAATACTTTTCTACCTCCATAAGTATTCCTACCTCTGCTGAAGGCAGAGATGGTTAACTAGTAATTGCTTTGGGAAAATGAGACACATAGAGCATTTTCTTTTTCAGATAATTCTGAGCACCTTTCCAGAGAAGAATAAGACTTGACAAGAGGGAAAAGCATGGGAGAGATTTGTTTTTAAGTGATCCAAACACCAACTGTCAGCCTCAAAGGAAAAGAATATGCAAGAGAGAACTAAAAATGAATGATGAGTTAATTGGGACATTATTGGAAAGGGCACTGAGAATTTTAACTATGCCACTTATAAATTTTTCTCCTTCCCAGAATCAAGGCATAATCTATGGCCAAACATAGGAATCTAGCAAGAATTCAGATAGAATTCACATTTCTGAGATTTAAAAAAAATTTTCTACTTTGGCCATAAGTAATTTTAAATAAACATATTCTGAGTCCAGTGATATCCCCCACCTTGTTCATTGCCTAGTGAGCTCATTTGACCTGACAATCCCCAGTCTACCTTTCCCAGGACCAACATCTTCCAAAGTATCTTCTGTGAGTTCCATTATAATTTCAAAATATATCTCAGAAAAAAAGATTCCGTGTTAAGTTAAATTTGAGAAATGTTGAATGAAACAAAGCTACATGTACATCTTCTTGAAAGCTCTACCAAAATGAGCTACATTTCCCACATCTGTTTGAGCAAAGAACACCTTTATGCACCAAGAGAGATACACGTGTTCCTCAAAACATAACTAGGGAACCAAAATCCTAGGCACTGTAGTCAAGCTGCAATATCAAAGCATAATTCATGGAATCCTTGTGTGAAACAAAAAAGTATTGCTTTCATTTCTCCTTTCACATTGCAAAAATGTTCCACCAAATATGAGTCTGATATGATTTGCCACTTAGGCTGCATATCTTTGTGCAGAAACAAGGAGTGTGCATTCTTTTTGCCTCCTCACCTGCGTCAAAGCTTGTATTGTACAACATGATTATGTAATCTTGCTTTCATATAGCCCAGAGCAGACACCACGAACCTCACCCTCAATACTCTTACCCTTGTTTTTCTTTCTTCTTTTATATACCATGTATCTTTTGTTAGTCATAAATGACAAATTCATGCTCACTGTGGGGAATTCACCGGAGTATAAGAACATTAAAATCATCTGATTTAATATTGTATAAAATTATCTACAAATGTATATTTAGTAATAAATGCTTGAGAATAGCCAAAAAATGATGATTCAAAAAAATGGAAAGATATCCCATGCTCTTGGATTGCAAGAATTAATATTGTGAAAATGGACATACTACCCAAAGCAGTCTACAAATTTAATGCAACTCCTATCAAAATACCCATAACATTTTTCACAGAACTAGAACATGTAATCCTAAAATGTATATGGAACCACAAAAGACCCAGAATTGCCAAAGCAATCCTGAGGAAAAAAGAACAAAGCTGGAGGCATAACCCTTCCAGACTTCAGACAATACTACAAAGCTACAGTAATCAAAACAGCATGGTGTTGGCACAAAACCAGACATATGGATCAGTGGAACAGAATAGAGAGCCCGGAAATAAACCCACACACCGAGGCAAGAATATACAATGGGGAAAAGACAGTCTCTTCAGCAAGTCGTGTTGGGAAAGCTGGACAGCTGCATGTAAATCAATGAAGTTAGAGCACTCCCTCATACCATACACAAAAATAAACTCAAAATGGCTTAAAGACTTAAATATAAGACATGACACAATAAAACTAGAAGAGAACATAGGCAAAATATACTTTGACATAAATTGAAGCAATATTTCTTAGCTCAGTCTCTCAAGGCAATAATAATAATAATAAAAGCAAAAATAAACAAATGGGACCTAATCAAACTTAAAAAGCTTTTGCACAGAAAAGGAAACCATTAACAAAACAAAGAGACAACCTATGGAATAGGAGAAAATATTTGCAAATGATGTGACTAACAAGGGATTAATATCCAAAATATATGAACAATTCATAGAACCCAATATTGAAAAATCAAACAACCCAATCAAAAAATGGGCAGAAGACCTAAATAAACATTTTTCCAAGGAAGACATACAGATGGCCAACAGGCACATGAAAAGATGCTCAACATCTCTAATTATTAGAGAAATGCAAACCAAAACCACACTGAGGTATCACCTCACACCAGTCAGAAGGGCTATCTCAAAAAGTCTATAAATAATAAATGCTGGATAGGGTGTGGAGAAAAGGGAACCCTCCTATACTGTTGGTGGGAATGTAAATTGGTGCAGCCACTATGGAGAACAGTATGGAGGTTCCTTAAAAAGGTAAAAATAGAGTTGCCATATGATCCAGCAATCCCACTTCTGGGCGTATATCTAGACAAAAATATAATTCAAAAAGATACATGCACCCCAGTGTTCATAGCAGCACAATTTACAATAGCCAAAACATAGAAACAACCCAAGAGCCTATTAAGCGACAGTTGGCTTAAGAAAATACACACACACGCACACACACACACACACACACACACCATGGAATATTACTAATCCATAAGAAATGAAATATTGCCATTTGCAGCAACAGTTATACTTAATCAAGTATATTATACTTAGCTAAGTAAGCCAGACAAAGACAAATATTACATGATATCACTTATATGTGGAATCTAAAAAAATAACACAAATGAATCTATATACAAAACAGAAACAGACTCACAAAGAAAACAAACTTACGGTTACCCAGGGGGAGAGGGAGAGGGGTAGGGACAAACTGGGAGTATGGGATTAACAGATACTAACTGCTATATGTAAAATAGATAGGCAACAAGGATTTCCTGTATAGCACAGGGAATTATATTCAGTATCTTTTAACAACCTATAATGGAAAATAATCTGAAATGTATATATAAATCACTTTGCTGTACGCCTAAAACTGACACAATATTGTAAACCAAATATTGTAAACTTAAATTAAAATTCAATAGGTAAATGTTTGGCTTTGACAAACCATGCAGATGACAAACAAAGTGCTTATAATTGTGATGCACAGGGATTCATTATGAATACAAGATAAATACAAGCAACTCTAGAGAAAAACTGGCAAAAATAGAAAAAGGCAATTCACAGGATAAAAATTCCAATGACAAATTTAATGCTAATTAGATAAATTCAAATATAAAGTTATAACTTTATATTTTATGGTTACCTTGATTAGCACATATTTTTTAAAAAACAATATTTATTGCTGGAAGAAATATGAGATGGAAACATTAGTTGATACTGTCATTGTAGAATGTGGAAATAAATCTGGCAAGAGCAAGTAAAAGTAAATATACACTATTTAATACTTAATTCCTGCTCCTGGTAATATTTCCCATTGAAAAAATACCCTCAGTATGTACAAATATATGCACGTAGATGATTATTGCAGAATTATTTGTGGAGACAAAAAACGAAATGAGTTTCTCCTCCATTGGGAAGAAGAAAGATGCGAAAAGCATGGATCCCACACTAGCAATGAGAAAAACCTGCATCAGCTAAAAAAGTCACAACTTTTCTTGACATTATCAGGGTAGCTTGAATAACCAGAGATGGACAGGCCCCTTCCAGGAGAGACAAGATAGGCAGACAGACTTGGTTGTGACAGAGCAGAGGAAGAGGAGCTGGTTATTCAAGCTACTCCGATGGGTTCACCTAGAGGCTCTTTTTCATGGAACCTCATCAGATGCTTACAAGAAATATTGGTGACGGGACAGGAGAACAGACGCACCCCCCATACACAGTGCTTTTTAGGCAGGAGGAGATTAGGAGCCACAGAGGAAAAGGCACAGAGCCTCACCACCCCCAGTCCCCTACCACAGACATTTTTCTCATTTGAAACCAAAGCCTTAAGCTTCTAAGAAGGGCTGAAAAAATGCTATTACCTGCAGGATGCACATCAAGACTCATGATGGCTGATGAAGAGATAGAAGGAAAAATAAAATAAAACAACCCTACTAAAAAGTAAAAAAGCAACATTGGGCCCTAGACCCTATATCAACGCCATGGGAGGTCACTTGCTACTGGGGAATAGGGTGGAAACTCTCTTCCAAACAATATTTTCCACAAAGAAGGCTTTGGTTGCCGTGGAGAGGAGAGACAAGAAGGCTGAGAAAGCCCTACCTTTAAGGCCTGCCTAAGAGTGAGGCTGGGCCAGAGCCACCGCCAGCAGCCTGGCAGAGCACTGAATAATAAAAACCATAGTCTAGCAGCGGCAGAGGGGAAAGAACTTGGAGCAGCCCTTCGTCTGTGCATGTGTGGACAGGCATGAAAGGCTGAATGTAGGAATATAACACAAACACTAAGAAAAGCCCTCTGATGTAAACTTTTATATATAGGATGGATAAACAACAGGTCCTACTGTATAGCACAGGGAACTATATTCAATATCCTGTGATAAACCATAATGGAAAAGAATATTAAAAAAAGAATGTTTATATGTGTATAACTGAGTCACTTTGCTGTACAGCAGAGATTGGCCCAACATTGTAAATTAACTATACTTAAATTTAAAAAATAAAATTAAAAAATAAAATAGGACTTCCCTGGTGGTCCAGTGGTAAAGAATCGACCTTACAATGCAGCGGATGTGGGTTCAATCCCTGGTCAGGGAACTAAGATCTCACATGCCACGGGGCAACTAAGTGCGCGTGCCACAACTACTGAGCTCGCGTGCCTCAGCTAGAGAGCCTGTGTGCCACAAACTACAGGGCCCACACACTCTGGAACCCGCGCACCACAACTACAGAGCCCACATGCCCTGGAGCCTGTGCACCACAACTAGAAAGCGAAAACCCGCACACCATAACTAGAGAGAAGCCTGTGCACCCCAACGAAAGATCCCGCATGCCGCAACTAAGACCCGACGTGGCCAAAAATAAATAAAATTAAATAATAATAATAAAATAAGATGCACTTAAAAAAAAAAAGAAAAGCTGTCTGACATGACATCCTTCTCCCTAAACCCAAGGGAACTGCAGATTAATGCTGGAATTTTGTTGTTGTTGTTAGCAGCTTTACTGAGATATAGCTCACACAACATGTAATTCATCGATTTAAAGTGTACAATTCATGATTTTTAGTAAATTCAGAGTTGTGCAGCCATCACCACAATCAATTTTAGAAAATTATCACCACCCCCCAAAAAACTCTGTACCACGTATATTATCCCCAGTCCTTCTATTGCCCCCCTTTCCAGTTCTAAGGCAAGTAGACAGCTCTAGTCTACTCTCTGCCTCTGTAGATTTATCTGTTCTGGACATTTCCTATAAATGGAATCATATAATCTGTGACTGATTTCTTTCACTCAGCATAATGTTTTATATTGTAGCATGTATCAGTACTTGCTATTTATGTCCAAATAATATACCACATTTTGTTTATTAATTTATCAGTTGGTGAACAGGTGAGTTGTTTCCACTTTGGGGCTATTATGAATAATGCAGCTATTCTTTTGTAGAGGTATACACTTAGGAGTGGAATAGCTGGGTCAAACGATAATTCTCTGTTTAACTTTTTGAGGAACTGCCAAACTGTTTTCCAAAGTGGCTGCAGCATTTCCATTCCCACCAGCAGTGTATGAAAATTCTAACTTATCCACAAACTTGCCAAACCTTGTTATCTGTTTTTTAGATTACAGCCATCCTAACTGATGAGAAATGGCGTCTCATCATGGTTTTGATTTGCATTTCTCTAATGGCTGATGATGTTGAATATCTTTACGTATGCTTATTGTCCATTTCTATGTCTTCATTGGAAAAAAAAATGTCTGAATAGGTCTTTGCCCATCTTTAATGGGGTTATTTGCCTTTTTTATTATTGAATTGTAAGAGTATCTTGTATATTCTATATACAACACTGTTATCAGATATATGATTGGCAAACATTTTCTGCCACTCTATGGGTTATTTTTTCATTGTCTTTTGTTCCCAGGTTACTTGAGATATAATTGACATATCACATAAGTTTAAGGTGTACACTGTGATAATCTGATACATGTATATATTGTGCAAGGTTTACCAAAATAAACTTAGTTAACACATCTTCGCCTCACATAATTACAATTTTTTTGGTGGTGGTGTTATAGTGAGAACATTAAAGCTCTACTCACATAGCAACTTTCAACTATACAATACAGTATTGTTAACTACCGTCACCATGCTGTACCTTATATCCCTGGAATTTACTCATATAACTGAAAGTTTGTACCCTTACAAACATCTGCCCATTTCCCCCACTCCTTAGACCCTGGAAATAATCATTATACTCTCTATTTCTATGAGTTTGATGTTTTTAGATTCCACGTAAAAGCGAGATCATACAATACTTACCTTTCTCTGTCTGACTTATTTCACTTAGCATAACATCCTCAAGGATCACCCATGTTGTTGTAGATGGCAGAATTTCCTTCTTTATTATGGCTGAATAACACCGCATCACAGATAAATATAATTAGATGGGTAGGTAAGTAGGTAGGTAGGTAAATAGATAGATCATATTTTTTAACCCAAATGTCAGTGGACATTTATGTTGCTTCCATGTCTTAGCTATTGTAAATAATGCTGCAATAAACATGGGGGTCTGGATATCTCTTTGAGATGGTAAATTTATTGTCTTTGAATATATACCTAGAAATGGGTTTGCTGGGTCATGTGTAATTCTAGTTTTAATTTTTTGAGGCGCCTCCATACTGTTTTCCATAGTGGCTGCACTCGTTTGCATTCCTGAGAGCAATGTCATGGTTTCCTTTTCTCTACAACCTCACCAACGTTTTTAATCTCACGTTTCTATGATGATAACCATTTTAACAGGTGTGAGGTAATAGCTTATTGTGGTTTTGATTCGCATTACCTGCACTGATTAGTGATTTTGAGTGCCTTTTCATGTACTTGTTGGCCAGTTGTATATCTATTTAAGTCCTCTGCCATGATTTAATCAGATTATCTGGTTTTTTTGCTATTGAGTTGTATGAGTTCCTTATACGTTTTAGATGTTAATGCTTATCAGATATATAGTCTACATATATTTTTTCCCCGCTTCGTAGGTTACATTTTCATTTCTTTGATGCAGAAAGTGTGCAGAAGCTTTTAAGTTTGATGTAATTTTAAGTTTGTTGATTTTGCTTTTGTGGCTTGTGCTTTTGGTGTTATATCCAAAAAAAAAATTACAAAGACCAGTGTCAAATAGCTTTTTACATGTTTTCTTCTAGGAGTTTTATGGTTACGGGTTTTACATTCAAATCTTTAATCCATTGCAAATTCTTTTTTTTGAGTGGTATAATATAGGGAGCCAATTTAATTATTTTGCATGTGAATATCCAGTTTTCCCAACACCATTTCTTAAAGAGACTATCCTTTCCCCATTGAGTATTCTTGGCTCCCTTGTCAAATATTAGTTGACCGTATATGTATGAGTTTATTTCTCACAACTCAATTCTGTTCTGTTGGTCTGTGTGTCCGTTTTTATGCCAGTAGCACACTGTTTCATTACTATAGCTTTGTAATATAGTTTAGAATCAGAAAGAGTGATACCTCTAGCTTTGTTCTTTCTCAGGATTGATTTATTTATTCAGGGTCTTTAATAATTCCATATGAATTTTAGGATTTTAAAAAAAATTCTGTAAAAAATGCCATTGGAATTTTGATAGGGATTGCCTTGAATGTATAGATGGCTTTGGGTAGTATGGAAATTTTAACAATATTCATTTTTTGGATTCATGAGCATGGAATATCTTTCCATTCATTTGTGTCTTCTTCAGTATCTTTCATCAAAGTTGTATAGTTTTCAGTGTGGTTTTTCTCATCTTTGGTTAAATTTATTCCTAAGTATTTATTTTTGATGCTATCATAAATGGAGTTTTAAAAATTCTCTTTTTCAGACAGTTCATTGTTAGTGTATAGAAACACAGCTGATTTTGTTTGTTGATTTTTTTTTTTTTTTTTTTTTTTTTTTTTGCGGTATGCGGGCCTCTCACTGTTGTGGCCTTTCCCGTTGTGGAGCACAGGCTCTGGACGCACAGGCTCAGCAGCCATGGCTCATGGGCCCAACCACTCCGCGACATGTGGGATCTTCCCGGACCAGGGCACAAACCCGCATCCCCTGCATTGGCAGGCGGACTCTCAACCACTGCGCCACCAGGGAAACCCTTGATTTTGTATCTTGAAACTTTACTGAATTTATTTATTAGGTCTAACACTTTTTTGATGGAATCGTTATGATTTTCTATATACAATGTTATATCACCAGCAAACAGACAACTTTATTTCTTCCTTTCCAATTTGGATTCCTTTTATTTCTTTCTCTTGCCTAATTCCTCCAGCTAGGACTTCCAGTACTATGTTGAATAGAAGTAGTAAGTGGGTTCCCTTGTCTTGTTCTTGATCTTGGAGGGAAAGCATTAAACTTTTCTCTGTTGAGTATGATGTTAGCTAAGTTTGCAGCCTTTGTTGAGTTATGTTCCTTCTGTACCCTCTTTATTTAGCATTTTTATCATGAAATAATGTTTTATTTTGTCAAATGTTTTTTCTGCATCTATTAAGATGATCTTATAATTTTTATCTTTCATGTGATATATTAATATGGTATATCACATTTGTTGATTTTCATATTTTGTAGCATCCTTGCATCTCAGGGATAAATTCCACTTGATCATGGTATATTATCACTTTAATGTGCTGTTGAATTTGGTTTGCTAGTATTTTGTTAAGAACTTTTGCATCTGTGTTCATCAGGGATATTGACCTATATTTTCTTTTCTTATAGTATCTTATCTGGCTTTGATATCAGAGTAATGCTAACCTCATAAAATCAGTTTGTGAGTGGCCCTTCTCTTCAATTTTCTGGAATAGTTTGAGAAAAATTGGTGTTAATTCTTTAAATACCTCCTAGAATTCCCCAGTGAAGCCATCTCTTCCTGGGCTCTTCTTTGTTGAGAGTTCTTAAATTAATCATGCAACCATTTTACTAGTAATTTGTCTGTTCATATTTTCTATTTCATGATTCAGACATGGTAGATTTTATGTTTTACAGAATTTATCCATTCTAGTTTGTCTAATTTGTTGTCATATAATTATAGTAATCTCTTATAATCCTTTGTATTTCTGTGATATCAGTTGTAATGTCTCCACTTTCATCTGTAATTTTATTTATTTCAGTCCTCTTTTTTTCTTGGTAAGTCTAGAAAAAGGTTTGCCTATTTTGTTTATCTTTTCAAAAAACTATGATTTTTGTTGAACTTTTCTATTGTTTTTTTTATTCTCTATTTCATTTATTTTCATTGTGATCTTTGTTATTTCCTTCCTTCTGCTAACTTTGGACTTAGTTTATTGTTTTTCTAGTTCCTTGAGGTGTAAAGGTAGATTGTTTATTTGAGATCTTTCCTTTTTTAATGTGGGCATTTATCATTCTAAACTTCCCTTTTAGCCCTGCTTTTGCTGCATCCCATAATTTGTTGTATGTTGTGTTTTCATTTTTATTTATTTCATGATTTTCTTCCTTTTGATTGTTTTTGACTCATTCGTTGTTCAGGACTGTGTTGTTTAATTTCCATATCTTTGTGAATTTTCCAGCTTTCTACCTGTTATTGATGTCTTGTTTCATACCATTGTGGTCAGATTTCTACCTAAGCATTTAAATTTGGAAGTCCTAATGTAAATGATATTGTGTTTTTATTTTTTAATTTTTTTACATATCTTTATTGGAGTATAATTGCTTTACATTGTTGTGTTAATTTCTGCTGTATAACAAAGTGAATCAGCTATATGTATACTTATATCCCCATATCCCCACCCACCTGCATCTCCCTCCCACCCTCCCTATCCCACCCCTCTAGGTAGTCACAGAGCACCGGGCTGATCTCCCTGTGCTATGCAACTGCTTCCCACTAGCTATCTGTTTTACATTTGGTAGTGTGTATATGTCAATGCTACTCTTTCACTTCATCCCAGCTTACCCTTCCCCTCCCCCATGTCCTTAAGTCCGTTCTCTATGTCTGCGTCTTTATTCCTGTTCTGCCCTAGGTTCTTCAGGACCATTTTTTAAAAGATTCCTTATATATGTGTTAGCATATGGTATTTGTTTTTCCCTTTCTGACTTACTTCACTCTGTTTGATAGACTCTAGGTCCATCCACCTCACTACAAATAACTCAATTTCGTTTCTTTTTATGGCTGAGTAATATTCCATTGTATATATGTGCCACATCTTCTTTATCCATTCATCTGTCAGTGGACACTTAGGTTGCTTCCATGTCCTGGTTATTGTAAATAGTGCTGCAGTGAGCATTGTGGTACATGACTCTTTTTGAGTTATGGTTTTCTCAGGGTATATGCCCAGTAGTGGGATTGCTGGGTCGTATGGAAGTTCTATTTTTAGTTTTTTAAGGAACCTCCATACTGTTCTCCATAGTGGCTGTATCAATTTACTTTCCCACCAACAGTGCAAGAGGGTTCCCTTTTCTCCACACCCTTTCCATTATTTATTATTTGTAGATTTTTTGATGATGGCCATTCTGACTGGTGTGAGGTGATACCTCATTGTGGTTTTGATTTGCATTTCTCTAACAATTAGTGATGTTGAGAGTCCTTTCACGTGTCTGTTGGCAATCTATATATCTTCTTTGGAGAAATGTCTATTTAGGTCTTCTGCACATTTTTGGGTTGGGTTTTTTTTTGTGTGTTTTTTTTTTTGATATTGAGCTTCATGAGCTACTTGTATATTTTGGAGATTAATCCTTTGTCAGTTGCTTCGTTTGCAAACATTTTCTCCCATTCTGAGGGTTGTCTTTTGGTCTTGTTTATGGTTTCCTTTACTGTGCAAAAGCTTTTAAGTTTCATTAGGTCCCACTTGTCTAGGATCTTGCTGTGATTTATGTCATAGAGTGTTCTGCATATGTTTTCCTCTGTTTTACAGTGTCTGGCCTTACATTTAGGTCTTTAATCCATTTTGAGTTTATTATTGTGTATGGAGTTACCAAGTCTTATAATTTCATTCTTTTACATGTAGCTGTCCAGTTTTCCCAGCACCGTTTATTGAAGAGGCTGTCTTTTCTCCATTGTATATTCTTGCTTCCTTTATCAAAGATAAGATGACCATATGTGCATGGGTTGATCTCTGGGCTTTCTATCCTGTTCCATTGATCTATATTTCTGTTTTTGTGCCAGTACCATACTGTCTTGATTACTGTAGCTTTGTAGTATAGTCTGAAGTCAGGGAGCCTGATTGCTCCAGCTCTGTTTTTCTTTCTCAAGATTGCTTTGACTGTGCAAGGTGCTTGTGATTGGTCTGTTTATATTTTCTCTTTCTTCCTGGTTCAGTCTCAGAAGGCTGTGCTCTTCTAAGAATTTGTCCATTTCTTCCAGGTTGTCCATTTGAGTCTTCTCCCCTTTTTTGATTTGAGTCTTTTCCTCTTTTTTCTTGATGAGTCTGGCTAATGGTTTATCAATTTTGTTTATCTTCTCAAAGAACCAACTTTTAGTTTTATGGTCTTTGCTATCATTTCCTTCATTTCTTTTTCATTTATTTCTGGTCTGATCTTTATGATTTCTTTCCTTCTGCTAACTTTGGGGTTTTTTGTTCTTCTTTCTCTAATTGCTTTAAGTGTAAGGTTAGGTTGTTTATTTGAGATTTTTCTTATTTCTTGAGGTAGGATTGTATTGCTATAAGCTTTCCTCTTAGAACTGCTTTTACTGCATTCCATAGGTTTTGGGTTGTCATGTTTTCATGGTCATTTTTTTCTGGGTATTTTTTGATTTCCACTTTGATTTCTTCAGTGATCTCTTGGTTATTTAGTAGCGTATTGTTTAGCCTCCATGTATTTGTATTGTTTACACTTTTTTTCCTGTAATTGATATCTAGTCTATAGCATTGTGGTCAGAAAAGATACTTGATATGATTTCAGTTTTCTTAAATTTACCATGGCTTGATTTGTGAACCAAGATATGATCTATCCTGGAGAATGTTCCATGAGCACTTGAGAACAAAATTTATTCTGTAGTTTTTGGATGGAATGTCCTATAAATATCAATTAAATCCATCTTGTTTAATATGTCATTTAAATCTTGTGTTTCCTTATTTATTTAACTTTGGTTGATCTCTCCATTGGTGAAAGTGGAGTGTTAAAGTTCCCTACTGTTATTGTGTTACTGTCGATTTCCCCTTTTATGGCTGTTAGCATTTGCCTTATGTATTGAGGTGCTCCTATGTCGGGTGCATAAATATTTACAATTGTTATATCATCTTCTTGGATTGATCCCTTGATCATTATGTAGTGTCCTTCTTTGTCTCTTGTAATAGTCTTTATTTTAAAGTCTATATTGTCTGATATGAGAATTGCTACTCCAGCTTCCTTTTGATTTCCATTTGCATGGAATATCTTCCATCCCCTCACTTTCAGTCTTTACGTGTACCTAAGTCTGAAGTGGGTCTCTTGTAGACAGCATATATACGGTTCTTGTCTTTGCATCCATTCAGTCAGTCTATGTCTTTTGGTTGGAGCGTTTAATCCATTTACATTTAAGGTAATTATTGATATGTAATTTCCTATTACCATTTTCTTAATTGTTTTGGGTTTTTTATTGTAGGTGTTTTACTTCTCTTGTGTTCCCTGCCTAGAGAAGTTCCTTTAGCATTTGTTGTAAATCTGGTTTGGTGGTGCTGACTTCTCTTAGCTTTTGCTTGTCTGTAAAGGTTTTAATTTCTCCGTCAAATCTGAATGAGATCCTTGCTGGGTAGAGTAATCTTGGTTGTAGGTTTTTCCCTTTCATCACTTTCAATATGTCCTGCCACCTCCTTCTGGCTTTCAGATTTTCTGCTGAAAGATCAGCTGTTAAGCTTATGGGGATTCCCTTGTATGTTATTTGTTGCTTTTGCCTTGCTGCTTTTAATATTTTTTCTTTGTATTTAATTTTTGACAGTTTGATTAATATGTGTCTTGGCGTGTTTCTCCTTGGGTTTATCCTGTATGGGACTCTGCACTTCCTGGACTTGATTGACTATTTCCTTTCCCATGTTAGGGAAGTTTTCAACTATAATCTCTTCAAATATTTTCTGAGGCCCTTTCTTTTTCTCTTCTTCTTCTGAAACCCCTATAATTCAAATGTTGGTGCATTTAATTTTGTCCCAGAGGTCTCTGAGACTGTCCTCAATTCTCTTCATTCTTTTTTCTTTATTCCTTTCTGCGGTAGTTATTTCTACTATTTTATCTTCCAGGTCACTTATCCATTCTTCTGCCTAAGTTATTCTGCTATTGATTCCTTCTAGAGAATTTTTAATTTCATTTATTGTGTTGTTCATCATTGTTTGTTTGCTCTTTAGTTCTTCTAGGTCCTTGTTAAACCTTTCTTGTATTTTCTCCATTCTGTTTCCAAGATTTTGGATCATCATTACTATCATTACTCTGAATTCTTTTTCAGGTAGACTGCCTATTTACTCTTCATTTCTTTGGTCTGGTGGGTTTTTACCTTGCTCCTTCATCTGCTGTGTATTTCTTTGTCTTCTCATTTTACTTAACTTACTGTGTTTGGCATCTCCTTTTCGCAGGCTGCAGGTTCATAGTTCCTGTTGTTTTTGGTGTCTGCCCCCAGTGGGTAAGTTTGGTTCAATGGGTCGTGTAGGCTTCCTGGTGGAGGGGACTGGTGCCTGTGTTCTGGTAGATGAGGCTTTATCTTGTCTTTCTGGTGGGTAGGAACATGTCTGGTGGTGTGTTTTGGGGTGTCTGTGAACTTAGTATGATTTTAGGCAGCCTCTCTGCTAATGGGTGGGGCTGTGTTCCTGTCTTGCTAGTTGTTTGGTATGGGGTGTCCAGCACTGGATCTTGCTGGTCGTTGAGTGGAGCTGGGTCTTAGCATTGAGACAGAGATGTCTGGGAGAGCTCTCGCCAATTGATATTATGTGGGGCCAGGAGGTCTCTGGTGGACCAGTGTCCTGAACTCGGCTGTCTCACCTCAGAGGCTCACACCTGATAGCCGGCTGGAGCATCAAGACCCATGCTCTGACCGTGCTGCTCCCAGAAGAAGTAATCCATGTTTCTGTTTTGCAGGCTGTGAAGGTAATGCTGAAAGCGAGTGTATGTATATGCGTAGCAGTAAGCAAACTGCTAAATATCTTCTTCTCCGTCAAAACAAAATGCAAAGGGCATCACATAATTCTTCCTATGGTCTGGGCAGCGGTAGTAGTAAACATTTTTACGTGGCAGTCTTTGCCTTTTTTTTTCTTTTCCTTTGTGCGTAGGCCAGTTTCACTCGCTCAGAAGGTGCCCAGTTCAGAGGCCTTGCACCTGGCCCTTCAGACCAGACTTCCTGGTGTTAAACAGCGGTGCAGATACCTCAGTTTGGTGGGCTTATGAAGAGCTCTGTGCACAACACTGCTATTCAAGTTGGCATAGTGGGGGCAGGCCCATGTGCAGAGATGCTGCCCTGGCACTGGATCTGGAGCGTGAGCAGCCCCGCTGTGCCCAACCGCCCAGAACTCCCATAAATATTTTTAAAAAACAGTTTGTTCCCTGCTTTTCCGTTTTCGAGGTGGTTTCTCCACTGTGCCAGTCAGTCTGGGGGGCCAGGTGACTCCGTGGCTGCTGGGGCTTCCGGGTTCCTCTGACCATCCGGCTCCTGCTCCGCCGCAGGAGCTGCTCCAGCAGCCGCAGGGCTTGCTCGGGAAGCTGAGGTGGTGGAGCGGTATTGTGTTTTTAATTTCTAATTCCACTTATCCAAAATTGACTTTTGTATATTATCCTTGTATCCCGCAATCTTGCTATAATCACTTATTATTAGCAAGAGGTTTTTTGTTGATTCTTTCAGATTTTAAACATAGATGATCATGAAATCTGCAAACACAGACAGTATTATTTTTTCCCTTCCAACATGTACCTCTTCTGATATTTGTCCTTTTGTTGTCTTGTTGCATTAACTAAGACTTCCAACACAGTGTTGAAAAGGGGTGTTGAGAGGTACATTCTTGCCTTGCTCCTGATCTTAGTGGAAAAGCTTCAAGTTTCTCACCACTAAGTATGATGTTAGCTGTCAGTATTTTGCATATATTCTTTATCAAGCTGAGGAAGTTCTTCTCTATTCCTGGATTACTAAGAGTTTATCATGAGCAGGTGTTAGATTTTGTCAAATACATTTTCTGCATCTATTGATATGATTATGTGATTTTTCTTCTTTAGCCTATTGATGTGATGGATTACATTAATTGATTTTGGAATGTTGGAACACCCTTGCATTCCTGGTATAAATCCCATATGTTCATGGTGTATCATTTGTTTTATACATTGTTGGATTTAATTTGCTAATATTTTGTTGTGGATTTTTCATCTATGTTTATGAGAGATATTGGTCCATAGTGTTCCTCTCTTGTAATGTCTTATTTGGTTTTGGTATTAGGGTAAATTTAACTCATAGGATGAATTAGGAACTGTTCTCTCTGCTTCTGTCTTCTGAAAGAAGTTGTAGACAATTGGTATAATTTCTTCCTTAAACGACTGGTAGAGTTCAACATTAAATCTATCAGCCTGCTGCTTTCTCCTTTGGAAGTTTAATTATAGACTCAGTTTCTTTAGTGGGTAGAGACCTATTCAGATTGTCTACTTCTTCTTGTGTTAGTTGTGACAGATTGTATCTCTCAAGGAATTCAACTAGGTTATCAAATTTGTGGGCATGGAGTTGTTCATAGTATACCTTTATTATCCTTTTAATGTCCATGGGCTCTGTAGCGATATCTTCCTTTTCATTTCTGATATCAGTCATCTGTGTTCTCTCTTTTTTCCTAGTTAGCCTAACTTATCAATTTTATGGATATTTTTAAAGATCTAGCATATCAATTTTTATGGATCTTTTTAAAGATTGAGTGTTTGGTTTCATTCGTTTCCTCTGTTGGTTTCCTTTTTTTTTTTTCCGGCACGCGGGCCTCTCACTGTTGTGACCTCTCCCATTGCGGAGCACAGGCTCCGGGCGTGCAGGCTCAGCGGCCATGGCTCACGGGCCCAGCCGCTCCGCGGCATGTGGGATTTTCCTGGACCGGGGCGCAAACCCGTGTCCCCTGCATCGGCAGGCAGACTCTCAACCACTGCGCCACCAGGGAAGCCCTGGTTTCCTATTTTTAATTTTGTTAATTTCTGCTCTCACTTTTACTATTTCTCTTCTTCTGCCTACTTTCGATTTAATTTGCTCTTCTTTTTCTAGTTTTCTAAGGTCAAAGCATAGATGTTTGACTTTAGACCTCTCTTCTTTTATAATATATGCACTCAATGCTATGAATTTGATTCTAAGCACTGCTTTCCCTGCATTTCACGAGTTTTGGTAAGCTGTGCTTTCATCTTCACTAAGTGAAGGTAAAGTTCAAAATATTTTTGAACTTCTCTTGAAATTTCTTCTTTGGCATATGTGTTATTAAGGGGTGTGTTGTTTAATATTCATATATTTTCTGTTTGTTGCCCTTGTTCTTTTTTTTTTTTTTTTGGTTTCTCCCTTTTTCTGTGTTTTGTGATTTTAGTCGAGTAGTTTGTATGTCTCTCCTCTCTTAGCATATTATTCATACTTACTTTATTACTTTTTAAAGTATTTTTATATCTCCCTAGAGTTTGCAATATACACTTACACCTTATCCAACTCCACTTTCAAATAATACTGTGTCACTTCATACATAGTGTTAAAATGATCCTAAATCCTCCCTACTGTTCCTGTATGATTGCTGTTATTAATTTCACTTATACATAAGCATATTTATATACACACACGTACATACATATAATCAAATACATCGTTGCTATTATTATTTTAAATAAATGGCTGTCTGTTAGATTAATCAAGAATAAGAAAAATAGAAGTTTTTATTTTACTTTATTCCTTCTTTGATGCTCTTTTTTTCTTTTTGTAGATCCAAGTATCTGGCCTACATCATATTCCTTTGCTGTAAAGTGCAGTTGGCCCTTGAACAACAGGGGTTTGAACTGTGCAGGTCCACTTATATGCAGATTTTTTTTCAATAGTAAATATTATATTACTACATGATCTGTGGTAGGTTGAATCCTTAGATGTGGAACCCCAATACAGAGGAACCACAGATGTGGAGAGCTGACTATAAGCTATACCTGGATTTTCAACTGCATGAAAATTTGGCACCCTAACACCCATGTTATTCAAAAGTCAACTGTACTTTTAAAACATTTTTTGCAAGGCAGATCTACTAGCAACACAGTCCCTTAATTTTTTTCTGAGAAAGTCTCTATTTCTCTATCACTTTTGAGGGATAATTTTTGAGGGTACAGTATTCTAGGTTGGTGAGTTTCTTCCTCTCAATACTTCAGATATGTCACTCCACTCTCATCTTGTTTGCATGGTTCTTCAGGAGAAGTCAGATATAATTCTTATATTTTTTCCTCTATAATTGAAGTGGATTTTCTTTTCCTCTGACTTCTTTCAAGATTTTTTCTTTATCTTTTACCTTCTGTACTTTGAATATGGTAAGCCTAGGCGTATAGTTTTCTGGCATTTACACTGCTTAGTGATCTCTGAGTTTCCTGAATCTGTGGTTCAGTGTCTGACATTGATCTTGGAGAATTATCAGTTATTATTGTTTCAAATATTTCTTCTGTTTCTTTCTCTCTCTCTTTTCCTTCTGGTATTCTCATTAAGCAGGTTATACCTTTTGAAACCCATAGTTCTAGGATAGCCTGTTATGGCCTTTCAGTCTATTTTCTCTTTGCTTTTCAGTTTTTCAGAGTTGTATTGATATATCTGCAAGCTCAGAAATTCTTTCCTCAGCCATGTGCAGTCTACTAATAAGCCCATTAAAGTTAAGCATTCATTTCTGTTACAGGGCTTTTGATCTTCAGTATTAATTTTTTTAGTATTTAGTTTTCTTATAATTTTCACCTCTTTGCTTCCATTTCCCATCTGTTCTTACATGCTGTCTCCTTTATGCATGAAAACCCCCAGCATTTTATTCATGGTTGTTTTAATTCCTTGTCTGACAATTCCAATATCCCTGCCATATCCAGGTTTGGTGTTGATGTTGGCCCTGTCTCTTTAAAATGTGGGTTTTTTTGCATTTCAGTATGTCTTATAATTTTTTTGATAGCCAGTTATGATGTACTGGGTAGAAGGATCTGTTGTGTTACATATAATTTGTAATATATATTACCACAATTAAAAAAAATAATGTGATATACCAAATACCAAATACTGCTGTGTACTTTACATAGGTGAATTGCATGATATGTGAATTATATCCAAATAAAGCTGTTAAAAAATTAAAATGGCAAAATTATAGAGATGCAGAACAGATTAACGGTTATCAGGGGATAGTGACGAAGGGAGGGTGACTGTAAAAGGAAAGGCACAAGGGGTCCCTTTGTGATGATGGAACAGTTCTGCATCTTGATCGTGATGGTGGTTACATGCATCTGCACATGGAATAAAACTGCACAGAACTACACACACACACACACACCTGCACAGACACAAATTTCCTGGTTTTAGTATTTTACTACAGTTATTTAAAAAAATAAGTTACCATCTGGGGAAGCTAGATGAAGAATACACAGGACTATGTTTACAACTTCTTGTGGGTTTGTAACTCATAAACTAGGGGTGGGAATGGAGTGAGAGAAAAGGGAATAACTTAATCTAAAAATAAAGAGAGAAATAAAAAGAAATAAAGGAATAGACTAGTATAGCACAGGGAACTCTACTCAATACTCTGTAATGACCTATATGGGAAAAGAATCTAAAAAGGGTGGATATATGGATATGTATAACTGATTCACTTTGCTGTACACCCAAAATTAACACAACATTGTAAATCAACTACACTCCAATAAAAATTTTTTAAAAAGAAATAAACTAAAATACACAAAATAAGAAATGATACAGCAGAAATAAGCCAAAAAACAACATAGATTCAGGAAAAACTCAAATTCTGAGAGTGGTTTTTTCCATCTTAGGGAAGTGATTTTTGAATGAGATTGATAATTGGAATTAGGGGTGTAATTTACTGATTAACATCTGAAATCTACACTTTCCTTCCATCAGAAGTTGCTACCCTCATGCAAGGCCCCATCATTTCTCACCTGCACATTGCAATAGGCTCCCAACTCATCTCTCTGATTCCATCTTACATTTCCCAATCACTCTTCCCACAACAGCCAGAGTTGCTGAAAATGTCCCTTTCCTATATTAAAATACAAAAAAATGTAATTCTTTTGGGATACCTTCATTTCCTATGGTTTACTTTTTACAATTAACTTTTTAAATTTTCATTTTTATGTAAGTTATGGAGTTTATTTTTCTTCCAAACAATTAACTATTTGTCCTAGATTCAGTTATTAATTAAGACTTTCTAAACATCTTTGTGATGTCAGTTTTATCATTCAATAAGTCCAATATGCTCTTGTCTATTTCTGAGTTATTTACTCTGTTAAACTGGTCTTTCTGTTAATTCATGGGCCATTACCACATTATTCTATTGGTTTTTTTTTAAGGTATACTATATTGCAATACCTGGTAATATAAATCCCTCATTATGACTTCTAATATTCAAATTTTTGAATATTAATTTTGGAATACTGAACCAAAATTTTTGCCGGATTCTCATTTTATTTTCACAGAATTCTTTACTTATGCTTGCAAGTTCCAAAGAAGAACTTTTGTGATTTTCAATGCATTTGCATTTAAACACATAGAGTAAGTGGGCATCCTTAAAATATTCAGTTGTCTTGTGCAAGAATGAAATGAGCCTACTGGATTAATTCTCGATCATTTCAATATGTGCACTGATGATACTTCCAGTGTGAAGGCTCTCAGTTACTTAACCTTTTCTCCTCCAGTGATCTCATCTTCTCCCTGGCCTCATTCACCCACTACTATAGTCATATCCTAGGCCTCCTATGTCAATAACCACATGTCTCCTACATTCTCAATTTCAAGTACCACCTCCTACCTTTCCAGTTCACTGCATTTAGGACTCCAACTCCAAAGTCCTTAAGTCCTTAGATCGTATAATTGTTTCACTTTCCTCTCACGCTCCCTACATCCTCGCTGAATTTCTTAACACACCTTAGATACGATGGTCTCATTATATTAATGATTATTCCCTTCTATAGATAACACTCAACTCAGTTGCTTTTCTCTCCATTGATCCTATTCACCTTGAAAACTTTAACCCTGAGTAAATTCATTTCCCCTCCGACTCATACCAGCACACATGCAGCAGAATGTGGCTGGAGAAAAGCATAAACCCTGCAATTATCCTCATTTTAGATTCATGACCATCCTCCTCAAAGGGCCTTTAGTGCCCCTTGGCAATTCTACCGCGTTTCCCTATTCCATTCTATCTCCGAATCACCTAGTAACTGTTTCATACCTTTGTTACAATCTCTAATCATCTTGCCCTTCCTCCTCATTTTCAACTGATGATTTTGCTTTTTTTTCCATTAAGAAAGTAGAAACAATTGAAAAAGGACTTTCACATGCTCCTGTCAGAGAACTTTTCAATTCATCTGTGTTTGTGTCCATATTTCCATTCCATTTCTAGAGTTCAACTGTTTGTGTGGTTTTCTAAGACCACACAATGGCAATATAAATCTAAATGTAAGCTGAATTCCATTCCCTCTTGCCTACCCAAAGACACTGCTTCAGTAAATGTCCCCTATCTTCCCCACATCACAAAATTTCCCCTCTCTATAGACTCATTCCAATCAGTATACAAACTTTTCCCATATTAAAAACATTATGTTCTTTTATAACCTAAGGTTATGTGAAGGCCACTTTCACCAAACACCGCATTTATCAGCTCCTCTTTGTGACAAAGGAGTTGTCTGCATATATGATTGCCAATTCTCCTCCCATTCATTCTGTTTGGAACTACTCCAGTTATGCTTTAACCCCCACGTTCCAGCAAGAAAAGATCTTATCGATGTCACTGATGACCTCTATGTTGTCGTCTGCATCTGACTCAATGATTACGTCCTCCGCTTTGATTCTTTTTTTTTTTTTTTTAGGTTGGCTTGTTAGCACAGTTTCTTTCTTCCTCTCCACTGCCCTGCTTCAGTCTCCTCTGCTAGTTCTTCATCTTTCCTCTACCTCCTAATGTAAGACTGTCTTAAGTCCCCATCCTTGGTTCTCTTCTCTATGTGTGCTGTCAACCTTGGTGATCTCTTCCAATTCCAGAGATTTTTATTAGGTTGAATCATATGAAACTGCTATTATTTCCCATCAAAAAATCATCAAGTCTTGTCAGTTGTGTATGGTTTAGCCTATATTCCATCTATATGGTGCCACTCTCAATGCAGATGTGTCCTCTCCATCCCAGTCAGTGTAGTGAGATGCTACTCAGCATGTCCCAAAGCTAACAGATATAACAAACCTTGAGTGTTTATAACTGACCTCCTGCTCATTTCCGCCAAACCATTCCGTCTCCTGCATAGCCCATCTAAATTGATGGCAATTCCATCCTTCCAGTGACCCAAATCAAAAGTCTTTGAGTTCTTCCCTCTCTTTCTTTTGTTCCCCATATCCAGGCTGCCAAAAATCCCATTGGCTCTACCTTCAAAAATACATCTAGAATTTCAAGTCCCCTATTGCTCTCATCTTGAGACCAGTCACCATCATTCCTTTCCTGGCTTATTGCAGTTACTTCCTAAGTCTCCCTGCTTCTACCTCTACCCTCTGTAAGACTCTATTCTCAGCACAGCAGCCACAGTCATCTTGTTAGAGCATATGTCAGATTATCTCACTTCCCTTCTCAAAACCACCCATCTTCCCATGTCACTTAAAATAAAAGCTAAATTCAATGCACTGATCTTTAGAAAACCCTACCAACCTGGCTTCCTCTGACTTCATAACCTCACATTGCTCCCCCTCCCTCATGGGGCTCCAGCCTTAACATTCCTTCTGCTTGGAGTGCTCTCTCCCAGTCAGCCAAGTGGTGCGAACTCCTACACCCACCCTATATCCTGTCTCCATCATCGCATTCTCAGTGAGAGTTGCCTGAGAAACCAGCCCTTCCCACCTCCACTAAGGTGCTCCCAATCTCTGCAATCCTGATGAATTTTTTTCATGATTCCTCAGCATTAATCACCTTAGAGCACACTACACAATTTACTTCTTTTTTATATTTATGGCTGATTTTTATCTGCTCCTGCAAAAATACAACCTCCAAGATTGTCTGCTTTGTTCATTGATTGAATTCTAGGTACATAGAAGAGTGTCTGGTACATAGTAGGTAACAGATACTGGTTCACACCATAAGTGCTTTTGTTCTTTAATTTTAAAAATATTACCTAAATATTAGAAAAATCCACACAATCTTAATTTCTTTATTGATTGAGCTGAACTATCTGCCATATAAAATTGTTGCAGTTTTACTTCTCCAGTTAACAGCACCCAGATACTCTTCTCTTAAACTATACACCATCTTCACGTTTCCCGCCACCCCCCTTATATCCACCACTTGCTATTCACGCTTCCTTGCTTTTCCCTTTGGACTCCAAAATGCTGTCCAACATCTCAGCCACTGATTGTGCTGCCATCCAAATTTAAACAGAAATATCACCATATTTACAGGCTTTAAAACCTCTGAGCCAATTCACAATATAAAGTTTCTTTAATAACCACAGTTTCCCTAAACCAGGTTTTCCAGAGATAAAATTTCTTTAACTGATTTTTTCCCCTCTCCTTAAACTTTTCAGCTGACACACTGAATTGACGCACATCATGTGATGTACTGGAACATGAATCTGCCATCCCTCTTGATACATCCCAATTCAGTGTGTCAGCTGAATTCATTTTCAAAAGCCCTGCAGCTCCACAGAAATGCAGCTTTTTAAAGTCACATAAAGATAATAAAAGATTGCAGGTTGGACGTTAACTTTCTGAAACACCACAAGTAATGAAAGGACCTCCCCAACAGGAAGTGCTCTATACCCATCCCTTACAATGGCTCTAGAGTGATATCCATCTTGGACCTCTTCCATGTTCTGCTTCTACAACGAGCAACAATATTTATTTAAAGGGATCTCATATTGTCTGCAGTCCCACAGACAGGCCTCAAATCTGGCATAGAATGTAGCATTCAAGTGTAACAAGAAACTCTTGTTCTCTTCTACTTTGAGTAACAGCATTCTCTCTCCTCACTCAAGCTGAGAGATATGTAATTGACAAATGTACCTTGCTATGTGTAATAGAAATAAATGGTGAAATCAGACATTATACCTTAAATGTTTATCTACTGGCACTGAATTTAGATACAGAAGTTATGTGTCACTTTGCCAAAGGGGGAAAAATCCTTAGAAGGAATTTTTTCATCGTTTGATGTTTAATTTTATGTGTAAATTTGGCTTTGTCATGGTACCCACATATTTGAGCAAACACTAGTCCAGATGTTACAGTGAAGGTATTTTTAGGTGAGATTGACATTTAAATCAATAGACTTTAAGCAGATTACCCTTCATAATATAGGTGGGCCTCATCTAATTAGTTGAGGACCTTAAGAGAAAAAAAGACTGTTGTCCCCAAGGAAGAGCAAATTCTGCCTTCCGTCTGCTTTCACCAGCAACATCAGCTCTTCCCTGGGTCTCCAGCCTGCTGGCCTGCCCTGAAGATTTTGGACTTGCCAGCCTCCACAATCGTGTGAGACTACTGGTTCTGCTTATCTGGAGAACCCTGACAAATACACATGATATTTAAGACCACTAAGGAAAAAGTTCCAAATTAGTAGGAAGGAACGTTAAAATTTGTTATTGTTTTCCATTCCCCTTTTTTCTTAAGGTGAACTAAATTTGGTATCAGTAAACCAAGAAGCTTATTTATTTGGTTATTTTTAAGTATCAGTGCTTCTAAGAAGGAAAATATTTCCTAATTTTGAATTTACAAAAGAGTAGTATATAACTCTTTCCATGGTGTTATATTTCATAGATTTAAAAGTTTCTCTTTACTGGTATAGGCTATTAAGTATCTTTTTATCAGAATAGTTATAAAGAACACAACCCTTGGTTGACAGTAGAAAACTTTTCTCAATCAAAATGTTTGAGAAGTTGGGCTTAAAATTTATTCTCAAAAGGCCTTTTTTTCCAAGTAACATAAGAAAAATAGATAGTTTTATGTCAACACACGTTTAATGTGCTTGAACCGAAGGGGTGGGGAGAAGTGAACCGCTTATTTGGGTGAAATGCTGTCTTTTATACCATTGGGGATCAAATTTGGCTATCCCCTGCTTTGCTCTCAGCCAAACTATAAGATAAAAAAATAATGTATAAAATATTTTAAATTCCTTTTTGAGTCACGGTTTCACACAAAACACAACCCATCAGTATAGCATCATGGTTACAAATGTCTGAGTTTGAATCCTAATTTTACCATTTCATAGCCGTGTAATGTGGGGCAAGTTTTAATATCTCTGGGCCTGTTTCTCATCCACAAAGAAAGAAAATAGTTGTATCTTTCCTTTTGCTATTGTGTCACCTAAATGAATTTAATGCATGTAGAACCCTTAAGATGTAAGAAACTCTCAATCCATTTGGTCTTTATGTATAATTAGAGGTTCTAGTTTATATTTCTGATTTGTGTTTACACATAAAACTAGTTGAGATTAAGAGACACATCTGAGGTCAGTATAACAACAGGAACTAGTTACTAATTAGTTGGTTTCAAAACTTGTGTTCGCTACGTATATTTGTGCTTTTCAGCTCATTGAAATATGAGCTCTGTGCATCCATGCAACAGAGTTATCCCTGTTACGACCTCATCTGTGGATGCAGCCCTTCGATGGGAGGCCTCAGATTTTTGATGATGGTGGCAATCATCAGCTCTTTCAGATACTGGAGGTCCTTCTGAGAAATTTTCTGAAAACCATGCCCCTGGGCTTTAGTCTCATTTTCTGCTGTTTTAGCAACCACTTGTAGGCAAGTAATTTATCTTCAGATTCATTTCGGAAAACTTTTCCATGGATTATTTGAATTATTTTTCTTTGCTCCTCCACCTCCAGTCCCTCTCCTTTGTTGTATTCCTGATGGGTTGCGTTCTTCCTTTGCTGTAGATTACGTCTCTTTTTTGGTTTATGCCTTGACTGCAAAATGTCCTATTGTGTAGAAGAATGGGCATTAAATGCTTTACTGTCATTTTACTCTGATTTAACTTTAATTTTTGATTTTGTTGTGTTGGTTTCTCTTTTGTCTAGGGGCAGAAGATAAAACTAAAACCCACATTCAGATGCCATAATATGAGCATATAAAACATAATTATCCATTAAACAATTCCCTCGTAAATAAATTAATTGGATCTCAGTTCTTTTTTTTAGTCTATATTTTCTCTGTTGTCTTTTTAATTCATAAAATCAAACTAAATTTAGATCCTCCCCCACCTACAAGAGAAAAATAAATCTTCACCTTTTCCCCCACTTGTATCACTTTTACATAAGGTAGTTGCCATATGGACATGTAAAAATCACATCTAAAATTATATGTATGCAGATGTTGCACAAATACTGGTTTTAGAGAAATAGATTTTTTCTAAAAATCTGGAACACCAGACATGTTCCATCTTTATTTAATGGAACAGTCTAAACCTTGCGAAAATTATAACTTTCGTGATTGATTGCATCGTTGATCAAACCAAAGCTATTCTGGCATTAACATCTGTTAATCAACCAGATGTTCTCTATGGTTTCAGTGCCTGAAGAAGACTCTTTCCCTGCTAGTTAAGGACTAATGGGGAAGTGCTTTCTGCAAGGGACTCTTCTCAGTACTGAAGGAGAAACAATATAAATTCTAAAACTGCAAAAATGTGTGATGAGCCTCTTTTGATTTGTACTTGGTACACTGGAGTTGTACACAATCTGTGTTCCTCTTTGGGTTAATAAGTCTGACTCACTTTCTGACATCAATTCCAGTCTTATTTTAAGGGAGCGTATTTTGACTCCCTTTCAGTGAAACATCTGCAATCCACAAAAAAATAAGCTACTTGTAAATCAAAGATCTTTACCTGTTTTATAACTCAATCTCTTACTAACCCTTGGCTTGTCCAAGTACAATGTCAATGTGGAAATTTACCTACCAACAGTAATGCCAAACTCTCAGTGAGTAGTTCACAATCAGAATCTCTTTAGTTACATCAATGCCAGAATTTTAAAAACTTGCTCCCATTAACTTAGCCTTATTGCTTATATATACTTATAACTGAATCACTTTGTTATACACCAGAAACTAACACAACATTGTAAATCAACTATACCTCAATAAAAATTAAAACAAAAAAATAAAGAGAAAAGAAAGAAGGAAGAAAGGAAGGAAGGAAGGAGGGAAAGAAGGAAGGAAAACAATAGTCATAATCTTTATCTTATCCCCAAGGATGTCTTAAGTTGATTTAGGGCCCAAAGATTTCCCTAGGAAGTATGAGGTCAGAGGAAATTTTTAACTTTTCTTGGATCTCCCCTTACACTTCATTCCATCCCTAACATTTATATAAGTTATGTTTTAAATAAACCCAAAGAGCATTAGAAGTTATAATAAGTTGCAGAACATTTTAGTTTTAGAGATCTAAAGGGAAAAGGGCCCAATATCAAGGCTTGGCCTTCAGGTTATGGGAAAGCTAAGGAAATATTTGCACAGTTTTGAGCCCTGGCTTGTTTTAGCTGCAGTTAACAGATCAGCCTTGGCTCTCTCCTCTCCCCTCCATTTCCTTGCCCATCACCTGCATCTAATCCCTGTCCAGGTAACCTGGCCATAGCAAGGGAAAAGCAGGACTGATCACACCTACCCAAAACAGTGCTGTTAATACCACAAGCAGCTGCGTGATGCCCTTCCCGTCACAACACTATTTGCCTTACATCATCTCATTTTCATCCTCACAACAAACCTGTAACACAAGCATTATAGCATTGATTTCATAGCCCAGGGAACTAAGGTTCAGACTTGTCAAGTGAGTACCCAGTGCATACACGTTGTGTGCGGGAACTGGAATTCTAACTCGGTCTTCAATCTCCAGTTCGAGGAGTTCTTTGTCTCCAGAGTCAAGGATGTGGCTCACTGAAATGACAGTGAAAGGTCAGAAAGGATCAGGGTTGAACAAACTGCCATTTCTCCTTCCTCTGTATCACAAATTCTCTCCAGATAACGCACACAGACCCAGAGATACACACTCAAACACACTCACAAATCCTAGGTGCTGGATCTCAAAAGGGAGGAGGGCAGGACATCTCCAGAGACAGTAGCCTGGCCATGTGACAGTTGTCTCTTGTATCCATGGAGAATGAGGAACGGTGATGAATTTATGCCCACAAACAACCGTTCAAAAAAACAGAGTCAAAACCGTTCCTATTTGTGAGTGATCTTTGCTAGGTGGGACGATGACTGACCTTTTCTGAAGCCACACACAGCGCTGAGCTGTATGCATGTGTGTTTCACCTTAGAAAAGTCACAGTGAGAATTCATAACAGCTTTCTTTACAGCGGGGATGGGGGTGAAGGGACTTTGAGTTTACAGCAGGGAGTTGCCAGGCCGTGGCCATTTCTGAGCTTCTCATGCATTATGCTAGTGACACAGTATTCCAGAGCCAGGAAAAGCTGGCTTTCCAGGTGAAAGTACCTGGGAGAGAAATGTCTTGCTTTCCCAGCTGAGGGAGTTTCCAGGTGCAGCCAAACCCAACCGGGACCATCTCTCTTCCTCTTTTTCACAAGCTGACCACAGACTCAGAATGTATAAAGGAGAAAGGAACTCCTCACCCTCATCTGGTCCATCCCACAGCTGAGAAGTAATAAGAAATTCTTCTAGTTCACAATCAGGCCCCTATTCTTCTTCCTATCTTTTATCCATCATGCATAAGAATTCTTCAGCCAAGGTGCCGCATGAAAAAATCATTATTCTAACTCCCTTGAAACTTTAGAAGAAGCTGTTCTGGATGGATCCTACAGAAGTTTCCAAAGACAAGCTCAGCTAATTGTTGACACATGATAGACTGAGTCTAAGTCCCTTTAAGAGTAATCCTTTTTTGGGCCTTTTCTTTTTTTAAAAAAAAATCATTTTTTTAAACATTTATTTACTTATTTATTATTTATGTATTTATTGGGCTGTGTCGGGCCTTAGTTGCAGCACGCAGGATTTTTTGTTGCAGCATGACGGCTTCTCTAGTTGTGGTGTGGGCTCCAGAGCGCATGGGCTCGATAGTTGCTGCGTGCAGGCTTAGTTGTCGCGCCTCATGTGGGATGTTAGTTCCCCGACCAGGGATCGAACCTGTGTCCTTTGCATTGGAAGGCAGATTCTTAACCACTTGACCACCAGGGAAGTCCCTGGGCCTTTTCTTTAAATCTCCTAATATGTGGTCACTGGTAGGCTCTATAGCCTGGTGATTATAAAATGTGTTGGCTTGGGATGTAAGTTTGTGTTCAAATTCCAGCTCTGCCAGTTCTTAGCCTCATTTTATCCATGTTTAGTGGGGATCATAATAACTACCTTTTAGAGTGATTGTGAAGATTACAAGAGTAATATATGCAAAGCACTTATCATGTTCCCTAGCACTTAAATTTAATAAATAGTAACTATACAGATAGCATAGGAATGTATGTATACCACAGAGAAAATTAAGGAATACATCATGCATTTAATAAAATGAGCTAAAGAAAAAAATCCTTAAAAAAAGATTGTCACCACTGAACTCTAATTTTTTTAATGTCCTTCTGAAAAGCTTTAATAACTTTAGAAATCTGCATATAGCTATAATAGTTGTCATGCTGTATTTCTAGTCCTCCTTACATCTCTTCAGTCTGCTCAGTCCTTATCCCGGACTCCAACTTAGCTCTGCTAATTGAACTTGCTAATGCTGTTGGCTCAGAGGAACAAGGTAGCAGCCAATGAGGACATGGAAGGCAAGGTTCTCTTCACATTGTCCTTTATCATTTAAAGAACTTGAGTGTCTTGTATACTCAACGCGCAATTCAGAGCAATGTCAGGTTGATTTCCCGAAGGGTGGAATTCAGTGTTATAATCATCGCACATGGATTACAGCTTCACATACTTGAAAAAGAGAGCAAAGCTAGAATGTATTCCTTGTTTGAAGTTAATTAAAGTGGTAGTGAAACAGCCCATAAAACACTGTCTGTAGCCAACTAATTCTACTATAGTGAGGACGTTGATTTATCTTGCTGCTGGCGCATATATTTTTTTCAGTTCTACTCAAGTAAACAAGAGTGTCTTTTTTGTGTGTGAAAAATTACCAGGGATGCTTAAAAGTGGATATTTCAAGTGCTTCCTGCTGGTCTTTTACAGGGTGCCCATTTAAGGTTACAGAAAAAAGGAACAAAACTTTTTTCCCATTTTATTTCCTCTCTGCATTTTAGTAAGTCTTTGGCCTTTAAATGCTCACACAGTCATTTAGAAAACAAGATCATTCTCTATTATTTTAAGGACATCTAGGAAACAAACTAGATGCAAGTTAGGCATTTATACAAGATAAATATGGAAAATAGATTTTTTTCTATTTATCTACTTCTCTCTTCCTCCCTGCACCAAAAACAGAGTCCAGATAGATTATAAATCCTCATGAATTTTTGTTGAGGGAATACACAAATTTCCATTCTTGTTTTCGAATTTGTTTAAGCCTACACGTGTTCTTTTTTGTATAATCAGTAAGAATCAAGCAACTCCTGGATACTACAAGCTGATTCTTCTTTTTCCAAAATGTCACATCAAAAACCTTCTCTGAATTCACTCTCTGTCATATCCATCCCAATGGCCTAACTGTTCTTCTATTGTCTTACTAGCACTCACACTTAGAATTATTTACTAAATATCTGGCATTGTGCTCTGTGTTTTATAATCAATAACTTAAAAATCTTAAAACAAGGAGGTAAATTCTATCATTGTCATTTTTACTGAAGCCTAGTTGATTTAAAATATTGTGTTAATTTTAGGTATACAACAAAGTCATTCAGTTATACACTTTTTAAAATTCTTTTCCATTATAGGTTATTATTACAAGATGTTGAATATAGTTCCCTGTGCTATACAGTAAATCCTTGTTGTTTATTTTATATATGGTGGTATGTATCTGTTAATCCCATGCTCCTAACTTATCCCTCCCCCACTTGCCCCTTTGGTAACCATAAGTTTGTTTTCTAAGTCTGTGAGTCTGTTTCTGTTTTGTAAATTAGTTAATTTGTACTATTTTTTAGATTCCACATATAAGTTGTATCATATTTGTCTTTGTCTGACTTACTTCACTTAGTATGATAATCTCGAGGTCCATCATGTTGCTACAAATGGCATTGTTTCATTCCTTTTTATGGCTGAATAATATTCCATGGTGTGTATGTGTATATATGACATCTTCTTTATCCATGCATCTGTTGATGGACATTCAGGTTGCTTCCATGTCTTGGCTGTTGTGAATAGTGCTGCTAGGAACAGAACTATCAGTATCATTTTACAGAAAGGAAATGAACTTTAGAGAATTTTAATGATTTGATCAAAGCTGCATCATAGGAATGAAACTAAGCAGAGTTCATTTCTTCACCTTCACAATAATACCTTATTGCCTTCACTAACAATATGACTCATATTTGTGAAGAGAGAAGGAACTTGAAAAACACTGAGTCCAATTTCTTCATTTCACATATGGGAAGCCTAAGTGAGATTAAATGTTTAGCCCAAGGTTTCAAGGCCAAGCAGATCTAAATTAGAAATCTTAATCCAAACCCGTCTATTGCTCTTTTCACATTTCTAGAATTTACAATCTACTATATAATTCAATTTGACAAGAAACTACTCCTTGCCAATGCTTGTATTCATTGCTAATTGATTCCATCCTTTCCCTGTTTTCCTGTCCTTTTACCTCTCCTGCACTTCTCAGCAAATGTTTCTGTCTTCACTCATCCTCATTTCTCCACCTTTCCTCTCCTCAGCCTCTCTCCTGCAATACATGATGGTTTTCAAGTCCTCCTCCTCCTTGCCCTAGTCCGCTTTGGCTACCTTGACTGCCTTTTCTCCATACTTTCTCTCCACACACCTGACTGGTTTTTTCAATCTCCTTTGCTTGCTTCCTCTCCTCGACCATGCCTTATCATGCGTGGTCCCTAATGCTTCATCTAGGGTTTTCCCTTCTTTATCTCAATCACAACTTTGTTTATACCATCACCTATATACTCATGATTTCCACAACAGCAATTCCACCCTGATATTCAAACTCAAACTGAACACTCTCTGCAGGATATTTCAACCATCATGAAGTTACACATACAACACTAACTCAAGATGTCCAACTTCGAACTCACGTTCTTTGCCTCCCATCAGACTTGTTTTGTCATTTTCTTTTTTGGTTCATGGCATTACCATCCACTGACCATTTTAACAGAAACTGGCCCATTGTTCACCAGTACCCATGTTCTATTCCTTAATATCACACTGCTAGACTACATTTCCTGGCTCCCTTGTGGTTCAGTGGATCATGTGACTGAGATGTGTCTAATGGGATAGAAGTGGAACTGATGGCATCCTCTTCTGGGCGTGATCCTAAACCTTGTGAAATAATCCTTTCTGTCTTTGTCTCTTACCTCACCTGTTGGCCAGATGCAGAGGCTCTGGGGTAGGAATTCAAGATCCTACAGGGTTGTGGAGCTCACAATGGAAGGAGCCTGGGTCCCTGAGTTACCTCACAGAACAGAACTGGTCAGTCCTCTGTCAGATCTCATTAGAATGTCACTGAGTGTAAAATACATCCTTGTTGTGTTCAGCCACAGCTTATTGGAGTTAGTTGTCACAGAAATTAGCTTACCCTGACCAACATTATCACCTACGTGAATAATGTTTTCACAAGTGACCCTCTTGTCTTTATTTCCTTTGCATACCCAGTCATTCACAATGCCCAGGATTCTCCCTGTGTATCTTTTTTTTTTTAATCTCTCCATTTTTACCACTCTTATCCCCATGTAATTGTACCCATTGCTATAAATGCACCACCAGGGAAGCCCCCCAAGTCTCTTTGACAATTTTCTTCTCTGTACTTTTGCCACTCCAATGTTTCACATTTTACTCAAAACTATTCACTTCCTTCTTCCCTCACTTTATTTATTCTATTTATAAGTATATAATTATAATGGTAGAGAATTATATATTTTTTCTCTGCTGTAAAAATTCTACTTACTCTTCAAGGCCCAAAGACTTTGTGGTACTGTGGTTAGTTTCTCTAATCCCAAGGTCAGACTTAATTTCTATACCCTTTGTGTATGTAACTATTCCATCACAGTGTTAACCTTGGCTCTAAAAACCCTTTGCCTCCTCATTATTTTGAGGGATTCTAAAAGCCAAGTATCAATGTCTTTTTCCAGTGTTTATTTCCTATTTCATGAGAGCAAGCTTTGTTCTTCAAGGAAGGAGCCAGTAAAGATTTGGCAAATGGGGACTTCCCTGGTGGCACAGTGGTTTAGAATCCGCCTGCCAATGCAGGGGACACGGGTTCGAGCCCTAGTCCGGGAAGATCCCACATGCCATGAAGCAGCTAAGCCCGTGTGCCACAACTACTGAGCCTGCACTCTAGAGCCCACGAGCCACAACTACTGAGCCTGCGTGCCACAACTACTGAAGCTTGCACACCTAGAGCCCGTGCTCTACAGCAAGAGAAGCCACCGCAATAAGCCCACACACCACAATGAAGATTAGCCCCTGCTCACCGCACCTAGAGAAAGCCTGTGCGCAGCAATGAAGACCCAGTACAGCCAAAAATAAATAAATTAATTAATTTTTTAAAAAAAGATTTGGTAAATGAGAAAATGAATGGAAGTACAAATGCAAGGGCAAACTATTTCATTTATGAAACATGTTGCTAGGTACTGGTGTTTAGATAAATGGCTCATGTCCACTCTGCTTTCAAATCAAAGTCTTACGGTTTCTCTCTATATATTCCAACTCATCAAAGGTTTGTTGTTGTTTTCTCTGGTTGTTCATTTATCTCAACTCTTTGAAGAGGTTGGAGTTCAAAGCTGCCTTTTAACTTTTTCTTATATTTTATGACATATTTTAGGCTTTTCTTGGATTAAGAAGCAGAAACCACTTACCCTAGAAAATGCATGAGAGATTCAAAGTAAGGTACCTCTGTACACTTAAGAACTAAGAAAGGGTAGTAATATTACCATATAGTTATTTCAATTTATCTTTCAAAGCCCAAAGAATCCTTCTTTGCTTTTCCAGACCATTAGAGATCACTCCCTCTTATAAACTCATAGAAGATGGTATACAACTGATTTACTAATTAATTAATCACTGCCTTATGTAATGTTCCATGTTGTAGCTTATGCTTCTCTTATTTAATTTTAGTATACATACACCTTTATCTCTTTGCTGGATTTTAAAGTCTTTAGGCATAAAATATCCCTTGGAAATTAATGCTCTGTTTCATATTATTCAAATAATCACTCCAGTTTTGTTTTGACTTGTTTTAACCCTTAGAATACACAGTGAAATATTCATGCTTATTGTGTTTCATTTGGGGTAAGGGGTGCATTTCTTTTGCTTAGTTTGTTTAACTGTAGATTATATATTCATCCTTTGCTGTCCCTTACTTTTGTGATGATGATCAAGGCACTTAATTCCAGCAAGGCTCACCTGGTGTATTTTAATTGAACAGTGACTGGTGGGATGCTATTAAAAGGAATCACCTTGCGAGTCACATCATTTTGCTCAGGACTTGAGTGTTGAAGCATACATGGTTATAGAATTGGTTCTGAGAAATGACAAAACAGAGAGGACAAGATTTACTCTGTGTTAATAACAATGGAGTTTAAATGCCAAGTCTGATTTTAACTCACAATTTTTACTCTTTCATGCCCTGGTATAGTCGCTATGGTTTCACCCATTTCATTGTTTGTGTTTACTCTATATATACTGTTGGGAAGGAATTTGCTTCCTTCATGACTGTACACTCACTTCTGATTCTTAGATTCATATATTATTTCAAGGAGGAAGACCTGGAATCAAATGAGGGCCTGAGGCTGGATCCTTGAGGCTATTTGGTCAACATAAAAAAATGATCATGGGAGTCATGGTTATATGGCAGCAATAACCCTGCTCCAACTTAGGGTTTGAAAGCACATAAAAAAGAAATGGTGTCTCTGTGCCTAACCTTCACCCCTGACTGTATCCTGCTTGAAACCAAAATGACCCATCTGTCTCTCTTCACCTCTCATTTTGAATTTGGAGGGGAAAACAAGAGAAAGTGATCAGTCAGTAGCAGAGGGTATAATTAAAGCTGTTCATAAGAAAAGTAGAACACGGGTGTTCTTTCATTTCTAGGAATCCTTCTTTCTCTTCTCCCCATAAGAACAACAACAACAAAAATTACAAGTGATTCCAATTACATGGAATGAAGAGTTAAGGAAATACTGGTATTCAGTGTTTTTCTGAGTTTCTGCAAAGTAGCTCGTTTCTACCATCAACATGGCCATAATGCCTTCCCAAGCGTCCACCAAAGCAACCATTTACCAGACTGGCATCACCCTGCCCAGGATGCAGAGGATGGACGGCTTTATATCTTGAACGTTAGTGCAGCCCTCTCTCCAAGGCCTCTGAAACCCCTAAGCCAGAAAGTCTGCTTGTGGAATGGAATTCCTTAATCGAATATTCAAAGCTCATTACCTCTAAGGAGCTCCCAACTTCCTGCCCCACAGCCATCTGACAGATGGAAAAAGGAGAAAGCTCCTGCTAGGGTTTCCAAGGGATGAAAATCTTTATTCATATTTGTTAGTAATGCAAGGTTGGAATCCTCAGACAGCATTTCCCTTCACTGAGTCCGCAAATCCCCTCCCTGTCCTTTTATGTGTAACAGAGTTAATTCCCAGAGCCAGCACTAAACTGACACGCGATGACAGATTCTCCCTCAGCTCATTCTGGGGAACATGCAGCGTCAGGCTGAAAATGAAAGTCCCAGGTCCTTCTGCCTGTTCCCTCGCAGTGAGGAAACAATACAGGCCGAGCGGAATGAAATCTGCCTTGAGGTTGATTTGCACTGGTCCGTCCCCTGCCCGGCGTTACCGACAGGTGGCGCTGCTGCAAAGCGGATCAGTAGGCTGGGAGTGCCTGCAAGATTGTATCCAGCTGCTTTGGGGGCCGGGTGTCACCGCAGCAGACAGCAGAGGGGCCAGCCCTCGTTATCTCACCAGAAATGATATTTACTCATCACTAGGCAGGTGATTCATTCACAAATTAAAATAGCATATTTGCACAGGACCCAAACTTTGACCTACATTTAAATAAATCTAGGCTTTTATTTAATCACTGTCAGATTATTTTCCTTAAATGAGCTTAACTCTAGTTTACCTCATTAAAATATTTTAAAATATTCATTACATTACAATTCCCTCGGTAAGCCCCGAGAGTATTGTTGTTGTCTGTTTTAATATATGAGGATCCAGACTTCATTTCCTGCCTTTTCTTCCCTTAACCTGGTGCTGTCTTTCTTGGCTTTGAGAGAAATAGTATCTAAGGGTGGCAGGGACCACGGACAAGAACAGAAGCTCTAACTTCAGAAATCTGTCCATCAGAGACAAGGAAAAAAATCAAAACTGGATCAAGAAGAGATATACACATATACATATATATATGTGTATATGTATGTATTTATCTTCCCTACAGAATTCATCCATGTTTTATTCATTAATGTCTTTTCATATCTTGACAGAAGAAATGTAGTTATTTCATTGAAAGGATGTGCATGAAGATAAAGTGAGGTTAAAACGACAGCAACAAGTTGAAAAACACTCCTATCCATCTGAAATGGGTTGCTGATGAGCTAAAGAGATGCTGCAAGGAAATAAATGCTAAACAAGGCCAAGAGTCCTGCCCACCCTGTGCCTGTCCATCTCTTCTTCACAGCTCTGGGGATCATTAGCCAGTGAGTGATTTCAGAGCTCAGCTTCCTGGAATTATGATGCCACAGGGAATGTAATAGGGAACTGTACAAACTCTTCCAAATTCACAAGACATTTCTGAATTTTTTGCTTCACAGAAAAATAACTCTAAGCCTTCTAAAACGGCTTCTGAACGTTTTTGCTCATAATTCTGGCAAAGCATCGATTCCAGTGACACCCAACACGACTTCCCGCACAAATGATTCCCTTCCCCAAGAAGCTACTAAACCGAATAGTCTCCGGAAGCCAGCTACATACTCTCTACCTGACTGAGAACCGGCAATTGTTAGTTTCCTGAGCTTAGAGGAACTGGGTAGAACGGTAGTAATCAGGATGTCTGCAGAGCAGACATCAATAGCAATCGTCCATATTACAGTTACTGGAACTCAGTTGGTTTTAAGTCCATGTTCATCACCAGTGAAGCTAATTTATCCCTGTCAAGCTCAGCCTTTCTAAGGGGGGGCTAACCCCCCAGAAACACATTTATCACACCCGGTGTTCAGTGCATCTAGAACCTTAGTTGGGCACCATCATAGATTTCTGGACATTCTCAAGTTATATTATTGGCCAAAGTTCCATGATTAACATTTTAAAATGTCTAGTTTCAGGAAGTTTGTCTCTTCCTAGGTTAGGTAAATAATGCATTTCTACATAAGAGAAGTTTGATGGTATCAGGAAAACTGCTCTGACACCCTGACCTCCATCCAAATGGAAAATTATTAAATCATAAATTTGATTTTATAAAAATCCATTTCTAAACCCCCTACAGCTAAACATTAAGTTCTTTCCTGCTTCCATGCACGATACTACACATCTCTCCAAAGGATGTCTTTTAAACTAATTCATAGTTTTCTTTTAAAAAAAACATTGTATCATCCATTTCTAAAGACAAGAATACTCATAACCCAATTGAATTATTTTTCCTTAATAATACAAATATTACTTAAGTCACCTTTCAGTCAATGCAGAGTCTGTCTTAGATGACAGTCGAGAAATTCCCTCTACTTCTGGTATCCCTCCTCCTCTGCCCCTCCACTCTTTATTCTCCAAATTACATTTAAAAAACAGACAAATAAACATAAAACAGATGCTCAAGCCCACTTCAAGAGATCCTTGTTCACTTGCATGCAAAGAAGAGATTTTAGAACCAGAGATCCAGTGAAAGATTTAGTTTATTGAATTTTCTTTGAACAGCACATTTCCAAAGCATCATGTCAGAACACCCATGACATATCCATTGGTCTCAGTGAATTTTTAAGTTCTTAGTCAGTGGGGCAAATGAAATTTTAATTCTGTAATTCTTCAAAGTGGTTCATCTCAATCACAGAACAATTGTCTTAATAGTATTCATCACTCTCCAAAATTATTTATTTGTATACACATTTATTTTTCTCTTCCAGTTGAGTGAATCTTTATTAAAATACACTGGAATACTGGTTGATCCATAGGGACTCAATAAGTAATTGTGATGAGTAAATAATGTCCCACACGTTCTGGTGTTACAGGTGGAAACAATATACAAAGTTAATTCTCCTTCATTCAGTGTTGGTAGGAATGCAGAGTGGTTTAGCCCCTTTTGAGATCAGTTTGTTGGTTTCTTATGAAATTAAACATACCCTTACTGTATGACTCAGTGTCTGTGGGACTCAGCAATCCCACTTCTAATTTTTACCTAAATGAATTGAAAATTTACATTCACCAAAAAACTGCACAAAATGTTTATAGCCACTTTGTCCATAATTGCTGATAATTAGAGACAACCAAGATGTCCTTCAACAGGTGAATGCATAAGTGAACCATGGTGCATCCATACAATGGAACATTATTCAGCAATAAAAAGGAATGAGTCATCGGGCTTCCCTGGTGGCGCAGTGGTTGAGAATCCGCCTGCTAATGCAGGGGACGCGGGTTGGAGCCCTGGTCTGGGAAGATCCCACATGCCTCAGAGCAACTAGGCCCGTGAGCCACAACTACTGAGCCTGCGCGTCTGGAGCCTGTGCTCCGCAACAAGAGAGGCCGCGATAGTGAGAGGACCGCACACCACGATGAAGAATGGCCCCCACTTGCCACAACTAGAGAAAGCCCTCGCACAGAAACGAAGACCCAACACAGCAAAAATAAATTAATTAATAAACTGCAAAAAAAAAAAAAACACACACATACAAACCAACTACTAAATAAATAAAAGTTTCACAGTCATTTGTCCCTAAGTAAACACCCCAACTTTGCTCTATCCAACTTTGCTATATCCCTCAATTAATATTTAAAAAAAAAAAGTAATGAGTCATTGATGAAACAAATTCATTTTTGCTAAGTATAGGAAACCAAAACAAAAGACTACATATACCCTGGTCCATTTATGTGACATTCTTGAGAAGGCAAAACTATAAGAGTGGAAAAGAGATAAGTATTTGTTTGAGGGATTTGAGGAGGGGGAGTGATTGACTCAGGGGAGACAGAGAGGAAATCGTAGGGTGATAGAACGATTCTGTACGGTGCGGTGGTGGGGTACACACGACTCTGTACCTTTGTCAAAACCCACAAAACTATACACCACAAGGAGTGAACTTCATTACACGCAAATTAAAACAAACAAACAGAAAATGTTGGAGGATCCCAGATAAAATGCAGACTCGGACAAATGAATCTAACTGTATTACAAATATGGGAGAAAACCTCACTGGAGAGAATGGGGCAAAAAATGAGGTGAACTAAGTTAATGTAGTAAGCAGTGGTGACTAGAAAATAGAATACTAAAGACAAAAATATCTATACCTAGGGCTTCCCTGGTGGGGCAATGGTTAAGAATCTGCCTGCCAACGCAGGGGACACAGGTTAGAACCCTGGTCCGGGAAGATCCCACACGCCGCGGAGCAACTAAGCCCATGCGCCACAACTACTGAGCCCACGTGCCACAACTACTGAAGCCCATGCGCCTAGAGTCCGTGCTCTGCAACAAGAGAAGCCACCACAATGAGAAGCCTGCGCACCGCAACGAAGAGTAGCCCTCTCTCGCCGCAACTAGAAAAAGCCCGCACACAGCAACAAAGACCCAATGCAGCCAAAAATAAATTAAAATTTAAAAACCCCAAAACCTATACCTAAACATTGTACTGTAGTTGGTAAGTGTGTTTTTCAGGGGGTACAGGTTAGCAATTCTGAAACTGCTTTACATGTATACTAGAGTTGAACAAGTCAGTCAGTGGGTTGTGAATAGGGAGCCGAGTGTCTCAGTGCCAAAGACAGAAGTGACAAAAGCAAAAGAAAGGTGGACTTGAGTAAGAGCTGTAGTATCTGAGAGAGAAAGAGAGAAGAGAGGGGTGGTACTGAAATACAGAATGAGTATATAGTATCCATAGTATCCATACATATATATTACCTAGTTCTCTGCAGTGAGAGCGCCTAAAAGCAGTGACAGGCCAGTAGCAACAAGCACAACTGGTGCCCAAATCTTTGTTTCTAAAAGCCATTCATTGATGATAGAAACCAGGGCTCCTTGGAGAAATAGTTGATTCTAGGATCCAGGAAATACAGAATGATTCTGGAGCATCTTGAAGTGCCAGAAATTAAAGAAGTGCCCCCTCCCCAAAATAGAGGCCTGTCAAAAAGACATATGAGCTTCCATGGCCAACACAGGAACAAAATAGATAAAGAGAATATTGGATTATAACACAAATAATAATATAAAAGTCCATGAAATGATGATATAAATAGATGATTAAGTAAATGAATAAATGGGGAAATGGGCAAATACTCCTTACAGAAGAATCCCAAATAATAAATATAGAAGGAATGAAGGAAATAGAAAAAGCACCACTGGACCACCATAGTAATAATTGCTTCTTGCAGAATCCACTGATAGATGCTAAAATTTAGTGAGCAAAATGTGAAGGAGAAATAGGATAAATGAATAGCCTGAAAGCATCTCTCCCATAACTTATTAATTGCCATTGTGGTTTTTAATATGTTCCCAGAAAGTCTTTGGTATTCCTCCCTACAGGAGGTGGACCTTAATTCCCCTCTCCTGAAATGTGGACTGACCTTAGTGACTAGCTTCTAATGAATAGAATCTGAAACGAAAAATAAAAAATAACAGAAAAACCTGGCAGACAATAGCTTAATAAAGTGTTTGAGGCTAACATCACCACTAATAAGTCACAATGATGTCATGTACCCTCTGGTATAATGTGATAATTCAGGGCATTTCATCTCTTTAATATTTTTCCCCTGAATTTATAACCTCCATCTAACCATGAGAAAACCCAAGACAAACACAAACAGAGGTACGTTCCACAGAATACTTGTACAGTACCCTTCAAAAGCGGCAAGGTTATACACCAAAAAAAAAAAAAAAAAGAAACAGATTGGTGGAAATCAAGGCGATATGATGACTAAATGCAACGTGGGATCCTGGATTGGATCCTGGCACAGAAAAAGGTCATATTTTCATATTTGAAAAGCTGGAGAAATCCAAAGAAACTTTGCAGTTTGGCTAATAGTAGTATTGAACCAATGTGGATTTCTTAGTTTGGATAAACATGCCATGATTATATAAGATGTTAACGTAAAGGGAAAATGGATGGAGGATATACAGGGCTCTGTACTATTTTTACAACACTGTAAATCTGAAATCATTTCAAAATAAAACTTCGGAAAGAAAACAAGTCAGCTAGTAACGTATGTCAAATGAGTAATAAAGACCAAAACCGATAAAGGATACCGCTGTTGAGTATGGACCTTATCAACAAGGGAGCAGATTAGAAATTGGGTGTTGGAGGAGTAGTTACGATTCAGAGATCTAGAAAGTAAGAGGAAGGTGTAACAGGAACAGAATTGCAGCAGCAGAAGTTCACAGCTGGTTAAGAAAGTCCTGAGTGAACCAGTCCAACCGAATCTTGGGCTGGAGTATAACGGAGGGCAGAGTTAGCAGGACTCTCTTATTGTATAAATAATGGCTTTGCGATGTAGGTACATGATTTAATTACTTGCAACATTTATTTTTCTAAATGAAAATATCTTTGCCTTTATTCCTAGATAAAAGGATGAGTTCGTTACTATCATCCAGACATTGTCTCATCAACTTGTGTGACTAGTAAAAGTGCGTCTGTTTGGTTTGGTTTGGGGCATTTTTTTCAGCTGTCAGTTAACCTGTTACTGCCCCAAACAGTTGATGAAACATCTATTTGAGTCACTGTCTCAGAGGGAGTTTAGGAGGAGATGTTAGATCACGGCATCTGATTGAACTCTTATGAGTGGGTTAGAACACTGAGAAATGATGTAGGCTTCCTGGATCACTATTTTTTTCTTTTTTTCTTTTTTTTTTAACAATTGTCAGTCAAAGTCTCTCCCAAGTGCTCCTGAGTCACTATACTCAGATACTGGCTATTTCCCATCACAAGGCGTCCCCCATCCAAAAGTCTTGTCATCTTTGTGCTTGAGGGATTTGAGCCATCTTTACTGGAAATGTTAGTAGTGTTTCTATATGATTTAACATTTATTTTAGTTAAGGAGTCTGCCTGGAATGACTGTGGTATTGTGTATTGTCACATCCCCTGTAATCCCCATCTAGAAAGCTTTCTATGGCATTCAACAGCCCTCTGTGGTCTTCATTGATGGGCAACATCTTTTCCACTTCATTTTATGGGAGACATTTTATGGGAGAAATACGAAGCCAAGTCCTCTAGGGCGTCGGCATGCTACTTAGCTGAAGTTCGACTAACGATAGGAACTGCAGATGAAGCACCGAAGCTAATTCCCTTCACACTCTTTGTTTCATTGAGGATCATTAAATGCCACTGGCCATGTGTTTTGAAGTATCAAATCCGCCAGCCAAATGCAAGCACAAATTAACCCTTCTCATTGCAATCAGCCATTACACACACACACACACACACACACACACACACACACACACACACACA